>NC_051272.1:24980139-25291806 GCF_015220745.1 Sebastes umbrosus | reverse complement strand
GTGTTTGTGTAAATGTGTGATGTAGCCTTAAAACTGGAATCACCTGAGACTGAGTGTAAGCCCGGTCAGGCACAATCTATGTCTCTGTTTGGAAATATTCAGGAAGTGTGGCTGAGAGGATCGGCCTCCGCCTGTTTTCTGCGTATTATCACGGTGTCATGACTTGCTGCAAGGAGAGGAATGTTCCTTAAAAAAAACTTGAAGAGAAACTTTAAAATACTGTTGAAATTTGAAAATAATGTGTACATTGTTGAAAGTTTGATATACTCTGTGTCATGTGTGACACCCTATCTGTGATGTACTCCATTTAGTATTATCAGCCAAATGAAAGAAGCTTGTGTCTATAGCCACAAACTTACATGACTTGCATGTTAGCTGTTGAAGAAACACATGGGATGGATGGTTTTTTATGGGCAACATTTACAGCACATATGGTATTAAATACATCACAAATCAGATATTTGCAAAAGCGGCTTTCATTTCAATTCACAGATCTGAGTTTTTTGGTCACTACAGTTTGGTTGCAGTTCCTCTTTTGTGTCTCCAACTACCAGAGAGGGTGAGCAACACTACTAGTGCCTTACCCAGGGCTAGAGAAAGGAGAATTGTCACTCATTTGTCCATTGCAGATTTCACTGTGTTTATAAGACATATGAACCTTATTCATGTATGCATGCGGGTAGTTTGGAGTGTAAACTCAGATGCAAGATATGGGTCACTTTTAAAGGGACTCTCTGTAAGAATCAGAAATTGCTTGTTAACAGTGACACCTGTGGCCGTTAAGTCACCAACAGTCAGCGGCCTGTTGCTCGCGCTTGTGCTCGTACTATGTAGACGCGAGCGAGAATCGGTCAAAACAGTGAGGCGACACACACAAGACTGAACGTAATTGAAAGGCATCATGTTGATTAACATTAGCAGCTAAAACCACAATATCACTATATGTTTCACATGCTTGGCAGTAAATGTTAATGCCAAATGAAGGTCCCTCCATGAATCGAAGGCCCGACTGATGTTGATACTAGTGTTAACTTTTCCTGCTTCAGCCTCCCGACCGTGGTCACAAGGCACAGGGGAGACACCGTAGTTTTGGTCTCCTGGGTCGGAGTCGATAACATTACTCACTTCACTCAGCAGCAGGGAAACAAGACACATTTCTGCACCAACTTCCACTGTACATTCACTTCATATTCTGAAAGCTAAAATAACTCTTGTTTTCTCACACACTTGCTGCCGCTCTCTCTCTCTTGCTTCACCACTTACTTCCCACGTGCACACACACTCTTCACACTGGCTCTGCTATTCTCCCACAACATTAGTTTTCGCCCGACGTCGGTCACATTTCTGTTTTGCAGGACGGGCTTCACTAGATATAACTTTTTTTGTGCTTCCGTGGAGTTTGTGTTAGCGTCTGAGTTGTGGTGGAGGCTGGTCGTTTGGTGGCGTTAGCGGACTCCATTTCTAACTAAATGTAAGCTATGGCTAAGGCACTCCCAAGCGCGCATGACGTCACATCCGTTGGATTTTCCTGGAAAAATGGGCTCGGGTCTTCACATTAAAAGCAGTCTACAGGCTGATAGAGGAAAACAGAAAGTTGTGGAAGGTTTTATTTTTTTAGGTTAGGTTACAACCTGCTTACACATTGGCAATAAACAATATATACATGTAAAAAGTTAGATACAGTCCCTTTTTAAAAGTAGATGTAAAGATATGGTTTAAATTTAATATTGGGGAAAATAGTATTTGTGATATAAACAAAATTTTCATCCTGAAGACTGTTTTGAATTGTTTAAATTTAATTACATCACCATTGGTCTTCAAGATCTCACAAAATATGGAGGTTGAGTGAGACCTGCTTGATTACATTCATTGAGTTCTATCAGCTGTATCAGTACACAGGTCATATAATAAAACAGCAGCCAGCACAGCTCACTGTGGGCTCCCTTTGTTGAATTTACTTCAGCATTTGATTAACTCAAATTTGGGTATTTGAAGCAGATCAGAATTGAGGATGTTGCTTGTTGGTCATCACATTAAAGAACAATAACAATACTCATGTGCATGGTTCATAAAACAATATTTCAGTAGCATCCCACACAGAAAAGTTTATCAATCAACCAGTGGGATTAGTTGACAGTCATTTCAGTTCATAGATGTATTTGTAAAATGTCCCAGAGTTGCAGAACACCCATCATGCTTCATGATGTATCATTTCCCCCTAGGGTACTGCTTGCTTTGCTGTTCTACTTTGTGTGAAACTGACCCTCCAGTCATACTCCAGTGTAGCGTGCAGGGACAGGCAAGAGATGCAACGGGCTTCCCCCATCTCCCATTACAGTATGCCAGTTCCCCTTTCCAGAAAGGATGACATGATGGCTTAGATGTGTATTTGCTTTGACAGCTTTTATGATTGCTTTATTTAGACTGCAACCTTGCTCAGGAGTGTGGTGATTTATATTTTGGCATTAAAAAATCTATTTCAAAATCGTAAAAAAAAAATATCGATGCATAGGTGAATCAATTTTTCCACCCCTAATGTTACGTAATCATGTAGAAAATGTATTTTGTGTCAACTTTGCTTTAACCTTGACTAAATGATACATGTGGCCTGTGTTTTATTTGTCTCTGTTCTTTAGGTATGGCCTCACAAGTCTTGATCTACCCATCACACCTGCACTCAGCTCAAACAAGTGCCTTAGGAACCAGCAGCAGTGGTACCAGCAGACATAAAGACGAAGCTCACCACAGTAATAACACCAGCAGAGCCTTCCAGCAACGACCCACGTCCAAGACCTATGTGATTGGAGTCAACTACGGTATCGCCTATCCCAACAGCGTTATCCCATCCTCAGCTGGTGCGGATTCAGGAAGACCACACGTGGGACTACAGCTTGGAGAGCGGGAGGAGTTTGCATTGCAGACTGCAGGATTACAGAGAGAAGAGAGCTGGGAGAGACAAAGAGAAGGTCCAGCTGGGATCCAGGAGTCTCTTAGCCAGAGCAGAGGCCCACAGGAAGTGAGGCTTCGTAGAGACAGTGGTGGAACTCCATCAGGAGGAGGCTTGGACTGCGGGCTACTGAGGAGGGCCTGCATCAGAGCAGAGGAGGAAGAGGGCAGAAACAGAAGGGGGCAAGCGACAGGAGGATACGCCAACCTTCTAGACACAGGCGCCACCCCGAGATGTGAACAGAAGGCAGGTGAAGGTGGAGAACATCCGCAGGAGAACAGCTGTGTCGGAACCATGCAGATAGTGGAGGAGGTATCTGCTCTACCTTCACTTCCTCCCCCTGTGGCCATGTTGCAAACCAGCACCGGGAACAATGCAGACACTGTCAGAGTAGGGGGTGGAGGGACACTGCCCACTCAACACAGCAGGGTTGAGGCAGTGACCGGCATGGGAATTAGGGTGGACGGGACCGAAATCAGGCGTAATGGCAGCGCCGAGGCAGTGGCAGGAGCTACAGTGACCAGAACTGGATCAGGAGATGGTGACTATCAGTTAGTTCAGCACGAGGTTCTGTGCTCTTTGAAGAACAGCTATGAGGTCTTGGAGTTTCTGGGTCGGGGCACCTTTGGCCAGGTGGTGAAGTGCTGGAAGAGGGGAACGAATGAAGTGGTGGCTGTCAAAATACTGAAGAACCACCCATCCTATGCACGTCAGGGACAGATTGAGGTGAGAATCTGTGTGTTTTTGTGGTGCGGGTAGAGCAAATGTGTCGTTCTCAGTGTTTTAGTTGAAATTTTGTTGGGGCGTCACATCAGCACATGACGACAGAAACACTGCTTCTTATTGCCATTTTGATTACAACAGACACTGTGTTTCTTCTTTCTCGATGCGAATGAACAGTTTTCTTCTTGCTTTTATTTTGCTTTTATGCTCTGATGATGTGAACTGAACCTGTGCTATTTTCTGTCTCGTTCCTAAACCCCCAGGTGGAGATCCTGGCCCGGTTGAGCAGTGAAAATGCAGATGAGCACAATGTGGTGCGTGCTCTGGAGTGCTTTCAGCACCGCAGCCACACCTGCTTGGTGTTTGAGATGCTGGAGCAAAACCTCTACGACTTCCTAAAACAGAACAAGTTCAGTCCCCTGCCACTGAAAATCATCAGGCCCATTCTGCAGCAGGTAAAGTGACATCTGTTGCAGACATCCACAGATATAACCCATACACATAGATACCCATACCCATGGATGCAAACAGAGGTGCTCATAGAAGATAATGTTTTGTTGATGCTTGTATCCAATTTTGGGCCCAGAATTAGTTCAGTGCCAAACTTGCTCATAATACGTCTTTTTATCTTTACAGGTGGCAACAGCCTTAAAGAAGCTCAAGAGTCTGGGTTTGATCCATGCGGACCTGAAGCCAGAGAACATCATGCTGGTGGACCCCTCCAGGCAGCCCTACAGAGTCAAGGTTATTGACTTTGGCTCAGCCAGCCATGTCTCCAAGGCTGTCTGCTCCACTTACCTGCAGTCCAGATACTACAGGTGAGGACTTCCACATTCAGTCAAATCTCTGTAGGATTCATCATTCACAAGGGCTGCACAATTAATCAAATAGTAAAATATAAAAATAATTTTTCCCTAAAGTCTATGAATAGTCGTGATAAATAATCGTGATCTCAATATTGATCAAAATAATCGTGATTATCATTTTGGCCATAATCGTGCAGCCCTATCATTCACTAAGTTCAAAAACTAATTGAACCAACTTTGTTTTGGATTATTTTCTACTCTCATACACCTTGAAAGCACTGAAAGGGAGTCACCCTGCAGTGGCTGAGGCTTGAGTTGACTGACATACATACCTGTTCATACTTTTGAAACACTTGTTTTGTTAGGGTTCTTTTCTGTTACTTATCAAAGCTGTTTTTAAAACCCGCAAAAATAATTCGCTGTAATCGGGTAAATGCATTAGACTGGCTTCTGTCAGCATAGAAATTTCTACAGGTTCAGTGTTCAGTGATATTTTTCACAACCCAGATGCCACATTTCTAATGAGGAATTGCATAGTTGAGTTATTTATTCCATTTGTTAAGAGATAAACCAAAAAATGCCACAAGAATGAAAAAGTTGCATACCTCAGAAGGAAGCCGGTTTCAAATAGTAAAAAATGTTCAGAAATTTAAATTCACAAAATAGAATATTTTTAGGAAGATCAGATATGTAATGTAGTGAAATGTTATGCCATTCTTCATCATCATGAGATGCCAACACAGTTAGCTGACTTAGTCCTAGGGAAATGGTTGTTTGTCGCAGTGTGTTTCCCACAGAGCTTAGTAAAGTCTTGCCCAAGGTTTATGTGTTAAGGCCTTCTCTCTTATGTAATGTGAATTGCTCTGTGTTAACCTGCACACTCTCACTGAGAGCTCCACAACATACACAGCCCCCCCACCCCCTCCCTCTGTTCCTGTCTTTCATTTTTTGTCCTCTTCACCTGCTGTCTCTCTGTTTGCCCCGCTCCCTCACTCTTTAGGCGCACATATACGCCTGCATGCATGCATGTCTGATCCGTGTTCAGCACATCATGCCCTAAACTCTGCTGCTCTTGCATAACGTGCAGAGGAACTGAGATGTTTACATGAGGAACAGCGTCATGAAATGGTTGGCATGTCTCGTAGCCTAGGGTGAGAGGGAGAGTGTGCTTACGAAACACAAACAGGATTGTGAACTTCAAGACAAATTGTTGCGCAAAAGAACTTCATTAAGCTGTTAACTCACATTATGCCACACAATACACTAAGGACCTGCTGTAGTTCAAAAACAATAATTACAGATTGTACATAGTAGAACATCTGTTCAACATCAAAACCGGTTCTCTCGTTTGAAATGTACTGTAAATTGTTGAGTCATTGTGGACTTGTTGGCATGTGGAAGTTAGTGACAGGTGACACGTTTATTATTGTCCATGCTTGTTTCCAAGGCAAAGCATTTCCTTTTTATTAACCACTGTACAACAAGCTATCAATTTCATTCCCCTATGCTCTTACTAGCAAGTTTCAGCAAGTAGGCCGATCGAGTTGGTGAAAGTGTTGCAAACTCGTTGTGCAATTTATGACAAATACTGTTGAGATACTGGGTATTTCTGCACTGTACACACCCATCGTTACATTCTATGCAGTCCTGATTTTATTGCCCTGTAAAGACTAACATTTTCTCAGTTATTTCAACTATAATTTCTGCTAGTGGTGTATAAATCACTCAAAAGTGTGAGGGCTTGCTGTCCTGAAGCAAACTCCTTTAGACCAAATGTAAAATATAAAAAGAGCCTCAGAGCACCAAAATGCCAGTGTTAACCCTGGGTGAAACTTCTCCATTTTTGCAAAAGTAAGCCACTTTCTATAGGCCCCCCCGTCACAGAGACGAGGAGGAGAGCAGAGCTATAGTTGTTACATAACATAAAGGCTTTGCAGTTGACCTGGTTAAGTGTGTACGAGTGTGCGTTCATGTGTGCTTGTGTACGTTTTGTCTCAGAGCAACATCGGCAACGCTGAGATCATAGTGCAGTTAAAACGGGGCTGGCACTGAATTTTAGGGAGGTCACTCAGGACACAGAAGGCCAGGGAAGAATGTGGTATGTGAAAACCCACATTTAGATCCAGGAAAAAACATTCAGACGTTCCTGTGTGTGTGTGTGTGTGTGTGTGTGTGTGTGGGTGTGCTCATACGTATACGTGTGTATACGTAACAGCTGCCAAGGCTGGATACTTCATGTAGGTTACACAATGTACCCTAACATGCTATGCGATAACTAAACTCAGATGTGATTCTTGGAAATGAAAATTGGTGTGTCGAGATTGTTAACTTTACCTGCTAGGGCCACAAAGCTGTATCGACATGAAAGTTTGTGTAGTATTTATAGTGCTGTCAGTTGATTATAGAATTTAATCGCATGATTGTCCATAGTTAATAATGATTAATGCAAATTAATCACACATTTTTTTAATCTGTTCAAAATGTACCTTAAAGGGAGATTTGTCAAGTATTTAATACTCTTATCAACATGGGAGTGGAGCAAATATGCTTGCTTTATGCAAATGTATGTATATATTCATTATTGGAAATCCATTAACAACACAAAACAATGACAAATACCGTCCAGAAACCCTCACAGGTACTGCATTCAGCATAAAAAATATGCTCAAATCAAGAAAAGAAACAAAAAAAACTCAAGCCCAACAGGCAACAACAGCTGTCAGTGTGTCAGTGTGCTGACTTGACTACGACTTGAAACTGCATGTGATTATCATAAAGTGGGGATGTATGTAAAGGGGAGACTCGTGGGTACCCATAGAACCCATTTTCATTCACATATCTTGAGGTCAGAGGTCAAGGGACCCCGTTGAAAATGGCCATGACAGTTTTTCCTCGCCAAAATTTTGTGCAAGTTTGGAGCGTTATTTAGCCTCATTCACATATCGTCACTCTAGCTGTAAAACTGAGCCCACTACAACCTGAAAATCGTAAGTTGCGTTAATGCGTTAGAGAAATTTGTGCGTTATTATCACATTAACTTTGACAGCCCTAGTAGTATAACATCAACCTTAGTTTTCTGTGGCCACCAGCAGTGTGCAACAGATTCAATCTATTCTTCTGAAGTTTTTCTTTGCAAAAAATATATTTTGTGCCTTTTGCCAAATAATGGAAGGCCATTGAGTTGCAAGGTTATTCAAAGATTACAGACACAGTGACTATTTTGTTTATAATGGGACACGAGCACTTCCACCAGCCTTTTATCTTGATTTGCTTGCCATTCTACCTCCCTTCCACCGTGTGTTTGTGTGTGGGAGTCAGTTTAGCCCTGATGACAGCTGGTAGTATACGCATTCATAGTTTACTTAGTGCATCATGCGTTGGAAGGCCGGGATAGGTAAATGTCTGTATTCATATGGAGATGTCACCACACTGTTTTTCACTGCACTGTACTGTTTTTCCTATCTATATGGTTATGTAATACGAGTCCCAGAGCGGTGTGTGTGTCGTTTTGTTTGTACATCAGGTTATCAGGAGAGTGTTTTGCAGGACAAAGTGTCTCCTCATCTCCAGTGCTCATATTGCATAATGGCTGTACTGTATTGTTGCCACGGTGAAGTTGTAAAGAAATGCTGGCCTCACCACAGTGAGTAGGAGGAGGTTTTTTTTTTACAGCTCTGGGGTTTTCCCTGGATTTTCCAGAACCATAGGTAGTAGCATTGCCAGCAGTGTGGCTTTGATGCAAAAGTCAGTTTTTAAAGACATAAAGAAAACCCTAAGGGCCGTAAAATTGAGGTCGTCTTAACGCTTACATTAAAGGCACAATAAATACAGGTTATAAATACAGGTTTATATCCACTCCCACACACACTGTAACTGAAGTTGTTTTAATGCACATACCAACACTAGACAACATTAGAATCCAAGTTGTTAATATTTTCTGATGCTGGTAAAGGTTTGTTTACCAGCATGGGCACCTTGTAGAATAAAACACACCCATATTTTAAAGGGAGATCACATGAGAGACTCTTAAAATGCTAATTGCCTGATGCTCAAAAAATGAGCAGATTGGGCCTTTTAACCATTAGCATATAACAAACATTGATGAGACATACGCCACTAACATTGTCTTGATTATGAATACTAATAAAGGGTGTGCATATCTCCCACTCAGATGATTCAATAGTTTCTGTGCCAATGTTGTCCATTTAAACTTGGAATTTTTAACAGCCATATATTAATGAATATATTGCGATACTGTAAGCAAGGCGATGCATTGTGATTTTTTTTTTTAATCTAATTTTAGGGAAACTCAGTATAAAGATCACACCACCATATGTTTTAAAATCTGAGTTAAAAAAGTTTTAAAAAATTACGCAATCAGAACAGTGGGATTTGCATTTATCACTGTAACATCCAAAATCATAGCACTACTTTGAGAGGGCACACACTGAGATGCCGCATATCTTTGCAAATGAAATAAAGTATTGACTCAGTTTAGCTTTGCATGTAAACTCCTATACAGTAAGTAGTGTGGTTTTGAGAATATTTTCTTACACCCCTAGCCAGTGTGCAGCGCTGCTAGTGCTACTTGCCTCAGTTACTCACAGTACATTCCCATTCAGTATTATTCTGTAGCATACTGCCACCTGCAATGAGTAGCTTGATTGGCGGCTACTCTGGTATGTTTTAAAGAAGGAATGCATGTTTAGTACACTAAACTTTTTCTACAAAGATTTGATGTTGCTATTCACTAAAAAAGATGGGCTTTTGGCATCAGCATTCATTTTTAAGCAAGTTCACTCAGTATTTGGTTTGGATTTGTGGCTGAGTATTGAAGAATCTGACGATACGATACGTATCATGATTCAATGTATTGCGATACAGCAAGCAAGGCGATACATTGCGATTTATTAAAAGTTGCAAACACTACAATTACTGGACATGCTACCACCTAGGGGTGTAAGAAAATAATATCACGATACTCATATTATTATTTTCTTACCCCCCCTAGGTGGTAGCATGTCCAGTAATTGTAGTGTTTGCAACTTGAAGTGTCCTCAAGGGAATGCTTATTCATGCTAGTCGGGTTTTGTACTGTCATAAGTTGTACATTTCTATAGATCCATATAAAGATGCATTCCACATAATTTTGAATGAAACCGTGAACAATTTTGTCCATCTAACTTGTCCTTGGCCCTGAATGGACCTTGATAGTCCACACCAATGCAAACAGAATCTAAACTTCTGCTATAGTGGGCCCTGGGTGTCTTTATTCACCTACAGCAAACAGGTGCAACCTTTTTGCTGAAATCTTGCTTAGTCATCGGGATGATGCTTTGTAATGGATACGTACTTGAACTTTGTTGATTTTATAAGCAGAACTCTGTGGATAGAAGTCTCTGGCAGAAGCTGTTCAATGCTTGTCATGCTCTAATGTGTTGTTGCCATGGCAGCATGACACAGCGGGGCCTGGTGAGGTGACTGTGCTGTCCTGCGGGGGCTGGTGACGTAAAACCAGCTCCCACAATGAAAATGGAGCACTGGGCTATGTGAATAATTCAGCTGAGCAGATCAGGTGGAAGGAAAGATGGCTATCATCTTAGCATGCTTACAGATTTGGGCAGGTTGTGTTAGGCTTCCTTCATCGTGGTGTGATTTCTTTGTCACAGAGGTGTTGTTTTACACAAGTCGCATTGTAATAGTACATACACATTTGTTCAACTATTCGACGTAGATATTCAGATGAAACACAAAGAGGATTGTGTAGGGATGGGTATCGTTAATATTTTATTGATACAACTACTCTTTTTGAGAGTTTGGTTATTTATCGATACTCTTACCGGTTCTTTTTCATCACTAAATAATAACTTCTTAATATATTACTTAAAAAAAGAATAAATTCACAACAGGATTAGAATTTATTTATATTATAAATATAACTAAGTGTTTCCAGAGCAGCAACAGTAATGTTTACAACAGCAAATCACTATATAAACGCAATCATATTTTACTGGAAACTAATATAAAATGTTGATAAAATAAATAATATTCCTGAGTGAAGTTAAGAAAGAATGAAGAACACAGATATCATAAGCATCAGTCCTTCCTCCTGTCCTCTGTCATCTTCCCTCTGATGATGTGAATCACTGCTGCAGGTACCGCTGGTAGAGGGAGGAGGGGCTGCTTTGTCTCAGCAAGCAGATTAGTTTACAAGAATTTTAAGATACGTGGCAAACTAAGCTAAACTTAATTTGCGACGTATCTTAAAATTCTTATACTAAGCTAAAAAGTTAGACTACATACAGACTGCTTTTGTTTTAGCTTGTATGTAACCATTTGTTTATATCTGAGCTAGCGCGCTGTGCTTGTGTAAACATAGCAGCGGTGGACATTGTGGAATTGTTGGCATGTGGAAGTTAGTGGCAGGTGACAACGTTTAATGACGCCCACGCTTGTTTCCAAGGGTAAAGCATTTCCTTTTCATCAACCACAGGACAATAAGCTGTCAATCTCATTCCTCTACACTCTCACTAGCCTGGTGAGGTAGATATTCAGATATGTGTTTTGCTAAGTACTCTTTGGAAGGAGCAGGAAATTTGAATCCTGAGTACTAGGCCCTGACACGTAGCCCCGGGTCTCCTCTCTAAAAAGCATCCATATGTTGAGTTGAGTTTTGCTGACCGGCTCACACTGTCAGTTTCACTCCACAGTTGAACAAAAACTTCTAGAAGATGAGTGGTTTTAACACAACTGGTGACCTTTTCACTGGTTTGGGGAAGTAAAACGGTGAAAAAGACATGTCCAATGTTTGTGGATTAATGTTGTCTGTCCTAGTTTGTTCTGAAGGTCAGTAGGGAAGCCATGAATGGCGGTGGACCCCATACTCATACTCGACTTGTACATGCATAATGAATAATACATGATCACTCACATTAAGTGGTGCATTCATGTTGCTAAATTCCCTGTTCCTTACCTAAAGGCTTTTTTTTTTCTTATCAACTGAAATAATTGCATGGTGTTTATAGTTTTGTCCTGGCTTAACCTTACTTAGTTTTTTCTTTTTCTGATATACTACTGCCTGTCATGCTTTGTTCACGTATCCAGTCAGTTTAATTGTTTTCTTGATACGGACCCCAGAAACAGTAGTTGCTACTGTGGTACAAACCAGCAGGTATACAAAAAAGTGAAACTGATGTTGTCCAGAGCCACAGTTTAACATGAGGAAACACAGTTATCCAACCCCGTTCTCTCTCTCTTCTTTTCTTCTAATAAGAATTTAATTTTGTAAACAAATATTTTACTTTTAATTTGTGTTGCCATCCTTTAACAAGTAAGGACTTTGTGCGAGCATTTTGAAAATGTAAGAGAAAGAAATCGCATCCTACTTGTGTTTGATATTCTAGTGGTGTCTTTCCGGTGATCTTTGCTTTCAGTCTGTGTTGCTCTTGTTTTTGTTGAGCATGCGTGTTCACTCTCATGTAACTTGATCTGCTGTCCCACGCCCTAGTAATGCAGTGGGATGTGTCTCATATGTGTCCACAGGTGTTGAAGCACTGGGTTCACATCTCCTGTAACGAGTCCCATCTCATCATGTTGAACACACACTTAGATATGTACGTTCCTGAAGTGTGTGCATCCATAGTTATTGTCTGTACGCAGCATGGGTGTGTTTCCATACAGTCCACAGTGTTTGTAACTGCTGCGCTCCAGTGTGAACAGTTCGTTCTGGAAGCTGGTCTGGCTGCCAAACACCTGTGGGTGTGTTATATGTGTATGTGATGAGCTGTTACTTCTCTGGAAAGCTCCCCCCATAATATCAATGTGAAGTCAAAATTCTTCATTTGTTTTTACTGTCAAAAATAATGTTTTAACACTCTCCAAACTTTATAGCTACAAAAAAAAATAAGTTTTCGACAGAAGAATCTCAAATGTTACTGTAAAACTTCTTGTTCCCATATCTCTGTTTTCGTATCCCAAACATTAAGCAATTCCAGAGGCCATGGATGTTAAAGCAAAGTACAGTTAAAACCAGAACCTCCCTATCTCTGTTTCCTCCTCTTAAGTCAGCACTAACTTGGCCTCAGGTTATCTTTAGTTTGTGCAACGCGAGTTAAGCAGAGCTGACAGCTGTGGCTGTAGTTTCCCCTTATTTTGTTATTTTGCATTGTCATTGTGTAGTTTGTTCACCCATGCCATTATATTTATTTTTTTCTTTGCGCTTTCATTGTGAATTTGTTTTATATAATTTTCCTTTGATAAGAGTGTTTAAATGTATTTTAACTGGCCTTAGTCCTTGCTTAAGGCTCCTGTGTTGCCAAACAAAGTTTTTTTTGTGATCTTTGTCTCTGGGCAATTCCACCTCTGTTTATCCTAACACTTAAAACTTATATAAACCTAAGAACACCACAAACAGTTTCTTACTCCCCACTTTGCAGGAGTGTTCTGTAAATGTTTGAGACACTGTTTGGTGTTGCATAACTGGACTTCTTCCTCTTGAAGGAGCAATAGGAAATGGCAAAGTGTAATTTCCTCTTCCAGGCCAGGGAGGGCAGAAAGCATGGGCTGTGCTGTAAATGTGATGGACTTGACATCTGCAATTGTGTGTTGTTTACACACATTCATACATGCACACATGGAAACACACATATAGAACGGTGAGCGATGGCCCCATTTATCGCCCTGTAATACTGTTACATTATGGTCTTGCGTCCGGTTGTTGCTTGGCAACAGTCATTTCCCCTGTGGTCGTCACAGCAGTGGTTACTATTTGCAGCACTGTTGCTCAGCTGCTGTGTCCCGGCTTAATAGCCCATTGTTTTCATACGTCGCCTTGCACTACTGCTGCAAGATTACTAGTCCCATTTGAATTGTGCAAGTGGCAAAGTCCATTCGTTGGAAAAGATTTAGTTCTTTGTTAAAGCAACAGTGCATGCACGTCATATGGCTGTAATGTTCAATTTGTGAACCCTGAAAAACCTGTTGTTGATGAGACTGTCATTTCTTGGATAGAGACTGGCATGTGCCGTGCTTTGTGGTAATCTTAGAATGAACTTAGCTCACTTTCCTTTAAACTAAATGTAATTTAAGAAGTGAAATGGGGTCATATAAAATGCCACCCAAAATAGATGTTTTGTCAGTATGGTGCTTAAAATGTACACTGAAATACCAGAAAAATGTATTATGTATTTTCACCCAGGCCAGTACCAACCTGGAATGCTTCTGCTGTTGGTACTAGGGCTGTCGAAATTAATAACGCGTTAACGCAAATTCGTTTTAATGCCACTAATGTCTTTCATGCATTTTTAAAGCTAGAGTGAAGATACTGGCATCATATGAAACTAGAGGAAGGAATCCAGTGGTACCAACCATGTCACACTAGCTTGTCGCGAAGGAGGCTAAATAATGCTCCAAACTTGCGCTAAATTTTGGTTAGGAAAAACTGGCATGGCCATTTTCAAAGAGATCCCTTGACCTCTGACCTCAAAATAGGTGAATGAAAATGGGTTCTATGGGTACGCACGAGTCTCCCCTTTACAGACATGCCCACTTTATGATAATCACATGCAGTTTGAGGCAAGTCATAGTCAAGTCAGCACACTGACATACTGACAGCTGTTGTTGCCTGTTGGCTTGATATGTTTTTTGTTTCTTTTCTTGATTTGAGCATATTTTTTATGCTAAATGCAGTACCTGTGAGGGTTTCTGGACAATGTTTGTCAGAGTTTTATGTTGTTAATTAATTTACAAAAATAAATATATACATCCATTTGCATGAAGCAAGCATATTTGTTCATTACAATGTTGTTAAGAGTATTAAATACTTGACAAAACTCCCTTTAAGGTGCATTTTGAACAGATAAAATATGTGCGATTAACTATGGACAATCACTTGCGATTAAACATTTTAATCGATTGACAGCCCTAGTTCTCACGCTATGCCCTGGTGACAGGCTGGACATTGTAGGAACGGGTTTTTGGTAGGGAAGAGGGAGGAGGTTATTTTGTGTGGTGTGAAAAATGTTGTAAATGAAAAAGAATGTTGAAATTGAAAAGTTTGTACTCATTTTTTTTTACAACTGAAATTTGTTATTATAGAGAGAGTAAAGTACCAAAAAAAGGTACCGGTATCAGTCCCAATATGAACGGTACCCAACCCTAGTGACAAACTCCCAAAAAGTAACCTATTTCTGCTTCTCTTTTCTCTCCGTAGGGCTCCAGAGATTATTTTGGGCCTGCCATTTTGCGAGGCCATAGACATGTGGTCACTGGGCTGTGTAATAGCTGAGCTCTTTCTGGGCTGGCCCCTCTACCCTGGAGCACTGGAGTACGACCAGGTAACATTCTTCACACGCAATAGCTACCAGCTACTGTATCACACACACACACACACACACACACACACACACACACACACACACACACACACACACACACTCTCAAAGGGAGGGAAGGAGGGATCAAGATCTATCCCTCTCTCCCACCAACGGCGTAAAGAGGACAAAATAAACAAAGAAATATCATTTTTCAGAGATTACAGAATACACATTTATTGTGTATAATTCTTCGGTCTCTGCTTTGCCAGCAGCCAAAACTCAACCATATCTTCATTATCTAGTTAAACCTGTATTTGTTGTTGCTCCCTGATCTCTCTCTCGCCGTATGAGTGAAGTCCAACAAATCCAGCATGAAATCCACCTAATGCTAATCTGAGCTGAGTGAATCAGGAAATTGTTCTTGGCAACGTGTGATGATCTTCCCACAGGGTCGAGCGGTCTAAACTACACAACTGGGACTTTAAATGGAGTCCCCCGGCGAGGGAGAGGGAGCATGGGAAAAGGCACACAACACATTCACAGACCAGTACAGGATTACTCTGTGTTTGACCATAAGCAACTCTGTGAAGACTGGAATTAAGCCCATCATGTTTACAGTGTATGAGTTTAGAAATTTGGGAAAAGAAAAACTTGGACACCCTGGTATTGTCGTATCTCGACATTTATTATGTTTGGAGGAAATTAGATTTGACCTTTTATGGAAATCTACAAAGTCCTCCAAGCTAACTTATTTGGGCTTCTTTGCCAAACCAAATGTTTGAGATTGGCTGTACTTCGATAGTACACGCCATTACCAAACATTCTTGTTCATTACATTTTTTAAAGAGTTGATGGCTTGTCGGGTGAGACCCTGTTTAATGCGTATGCATGTATGTATGTTTTTGGAGGGTTTATAGTTAGGTGTCACTTGTGCATCCAGCAGCAGCTAGCAGTTTGGACAGTCATCAGTCAGAGATAGTGGCTGATAGAGCTTCACTGAGCAATGACCGCTCTGTTGTACCACTGGGCCATGCCAGGACGCACACTCACGCGTGCATATCGAGCCCCGAAAAGTATGCTGTGCTATGCCAAGGCTCACTGCAGTTCCACTCTACACAGCAAAATGTATTTATAAGCATAAGCCTGATGGTAGACACACACACACACACACACACACACACACACACACACTGTGGTGAGTGTTCAGTGCACCATCAGCAGGTTCTGGCCAGTCAGTGTGTTTGTTCTGGGCCGTAGAAACGTGCACTCATGCACACACACACATACAGGCTGTTAAACTCCTATATCCTGTATCACTGTAGGATTTCCATTGGTCATGGGATTTCTTGAGTGTCACGAAATTATTATATATATGCCTCCGCGCCAGCGAGTTATGTTTTTGGGTTGTCCGTACATCCCATTCTCGTGAACACGATATCTCAGAAATGCATTGAGGAAAATTCTTCAAATATGGCACAAACGTCAACTTGGACTCATGTATGAATTGATTCGATTTTGGAGGTCAAAGGTCACTGTGACCTCAAGTCCGTTCGATTCTTGTGAACACGATATCTCATGGAAAGCCTGGAGGGAATTTCTTCAAATTTGGCACAAACGTCCATTTGGGCTCAAGCATGACCTGATTAGATTTTGGTGGTCAAAGGTCACTGTGACCTCACAAAACACATTTTTGGCCATAACTCAAGAATTCATATGCTAATTTTGACAATTTCACAGAAATGTCTAATAAAATAAAAATTATGAAGTGATGACATTTTGGACCAACATGGATGTGAACTGCAACTTGACTGGTTGGCTGAGGCATGCAACCGCAAGGTGGTAATTCTGTTTTTATTTGAAAGAGGACAATGCACGTTAATCAACATTCAAACAAATGTAAATGTACCCGAGTTAGCTGAAAGGCTAGTTTTCATCGGCAGTCACTTTGCCTGATGTTGTTAGGCATCATAAAATTTTGATAGGGGTAATAAAAACAGGGCAGGCCAGAGAGCTGAATGAATTCTTGGGAAAAGTTGGCACATATCTGGTACCTCCTGTGAAATGAATAAGTATATTTTATAACTTGCAAATCAAACGGTGCTGGAAACCACTCCTTTTTTAATCATCATCAACGCGTCATATTTTAAATCTTTCGTGAACTGAAAAACAAACAAAATGGCAAAAAATAAATTAGTAGAAATACGTTTTTTATGGTCATAGAGGTAAACCAACTGACATGATGTAGTTCTACATCAGAGCCATGTTTGGAGCCCCCAGTAAAAACAATGAATCTAATGAATCTGCATGATTCAGTTGTATCATATTTTTTAGTTAACTACAACAAACTGTCTTTGTGTGATGGATTTTACTGTCTGTGTGTCAGGTGAGAAAGAAAAGAGTTGTGAGTGTGAGGGAAAATAACTGCCCCTAAAGAAGCCACGAAATGACTGTCTAATCATTTTTCTTTTTTGCGTCATTGTCACTGTTGGAAATAGACTTTTTTGTCCACCTGCCACTGTGGCTAGTAGATTACAAAATCTACCAGCCACTTCATAGATGACCATTGTTTTTTTGGCTGGTAAGTGAAGCAAATCTAGCGGCCACTTGTATATTTTACCAGCATTTGGCTGGTGGCTGGTGTTAATTTCCAACCCTGCTCATTGTACAGAGCAATGCAGAATAACAACATGGCAGGCTCTGTAGACTTTACAAACCAAGTCATATCCCAAAATGACCCAACCACAACCCTGTGATGGAAGGTAGAGAAGGGTGATGGAATCAGAAGGCAGCGAGATGCCGAACAGCACGAGGCAGGGCAGTGCGACCTGTGTCCGTTGGCTGCTCTGATGCTCTCAGCTCTGGTGCTGACTATTAATGAAGTCAGCTAAACTACTTTTGAGGCTGGATCAACTTCTTCTATTGCCGTTCGGTGTGACTGAGTGTTTGGCTGACAGCTCTGTCAGCAGCCCGGCATGAGAGACTCTCCGTGCTGTGCTAGGATTTTATAATTAAATCATGACATATTTGTCTTACTGTGTGGACATCTGATGTTTTCACATCACAGATGATGAATAACGGCAGTAAAACGTGGGTCTTGCATGTAAAACATGACACAAAAGTCGGGTTTCTACCAAAAGTTCCCTGAACTTTTAGGTCCTGAAACTATTCCTCTCAAGGAACTAAAAGGTTCCTTCAGCCCATTGTTGTCTGCGTTCTAAAGACCTGTGAAGATTAGGCAAATTAGTCCGCTGACGTATGAAAAAGCAACATGACATGTGACGAGAGAAATGTTCACTCCTAAATACTAGAGTACTTCCTTGTTTATGAATGAAGCGTACACGAGTTGAAGCTGTTGAAGCAGCGGGGCTGTTTGTGTGTTTCATGGTCATCCCTGCAAACTCCACCCCAAAAGTTCTGGTACTTTCAAAAAGTACTACCCCCTGACCAGGGCCTTTTTAGGGGGGTTAAAAGGCCCCCATAAAATGTGCCCGGAACTTAATTTAGACCCTGGCCCCTGCGGTCGAAACGCAATGACTTCCTCAAAAGGTTCTTAGTTCTGGGAGAAAGTTCTTGCGGAGGAAACTGGGCTTAATTTGGCAGAGGAGTCATATTTGTAGGTATATTATATTAAAGAAAATAATCAGTAATAATGCTGAGTGTTTAAAACAATGAAATAATAAAAAAAAAAAAATTAAATATCGACAAATAAGAAAGGCATGACCCATAATCATATGAGAAATTCATACTGGTCAAAAAAATCCCAAACCCTTTTAATTAATAGATGATTTTGAAGGTTACTACTACATTCTTGTATTTTCTGAATGTTTTCTTGAGGCAGCCCAACAACTGACTATACGCACTGAGCTGCTTAACAGCGGCTGAGCTGAGCGTCTCTCATTCTCAGAGGCAAACCACTAAATTAACAACATAATATGACAAACATCGCCCCAATAATCACCCAAAAAGAGCAACTGGTGATGTACTCAGCCAATCGCCAAAAGCTGATATATATTCGTCCAATCATCCAACCCTACTCTCTGTTCATAAGATTTACATCAATCCATCACATTTTTATCTGTCACTTAAAGTTCAAATAAGAAGAAATTGAAGATGAGGCTTTGAGTATACTTGTGTAGGCTAAGCATGAATTTAGTCTCAAGTGGCGTGTCTGTGGCTACGTTCAGGAAGGACTACTATTTCTAAGTAATGCAGGGTGTGAAAGCTATTATCATAAACTGAATCTTCAGTGCGTGATATACTTTTTTTAAATTTTGCACACAAGTGTCAACAACCTCTGACTTCTGTGTGTGTGGCTTGTTTGCTGCATCAGCCTGTGAAGTGCTCCATCTATGTCAGTTTGGCAGTGCAGTAAAGGTTGAAGTGCAGGGATGTTACCATGCCGTATTAGATAACAAGCGGCTTATAGACCAGCCCAGACAAAATCCAAGTTGCAGAATATAACATAAGTAAACACACATTTCTCTTTTTCCACATTTTCCTATTTATTCTTTCATTACTTTCCTCTGTCATTTCTCTATACTTGAATTTTTTTTTAATTTTTCCTATTAATTTTTCCACTCCTGTTTCTGCTCTCTCTCCCTCTCTGCTCAGATCCGGTACATCTCTCAGACTCAGGGCTTGCCTGCCGAGCAGCTGCTCAACAAGGGGACCAAGACCTCTCGTTTCTTCTCCAAAGAGTCCAACTCTCCCTACGCCTCCTGGAAAATAAAAGTACCTGCACACAAATATACACTCATGTAACATGCATGTTATCACGCAAACAGTCCACATCCTCCCATCAACCACACATCATCAACAGTCACAGTTTCCTGTGGTGGTGGGGACACAGATTAACTGGTAAGCTGAAAGTCAGTCCTTGCAGCCAGGAAAAAAAGTATGAAGTAGTACATTACCAATGGGAAACAGATGCATAAGCTTTTCAAAACAAGACGAAGCCAGCACACCCTGAGGAAACCTCTAGGAAATGTGAAACTGTGTTTAGACTACCTTCTGAGCTCACTCTTAAATAAATTTTAAATGAATGTGAGCCTAATGTTTATCTGTCCATGTACTTCCCAGCAAAAACCCAACACTCTGACCACACAGATTTACATGGAAACACATGGTTTGCCTGTGTTTTTTTGTGTAATACTTTGACCTTTCATTCCTTATCATATAAACAGCGGTAGCTTTCAACACAGATGCAAAAAACATGTTTATACAAAAATCTTTAAACACTACACCTCCATACTGGAGATTGTTTAATCTTAATGTTTCTGTTCCTCCTCCAGACAACAGAAGAGCACGAGAAAGAGACGGGACTTAAATCCAAAGAGGCCAGAAAGTACATCTTCACCTGTCTGGATGACATAGCACACGTGAGTCCAACCAGACCAAATGACTTCTGCGTACCATACATATATATATAACAATCATATCAGCTGATATGTTCAATTACTCCTGTTTTTTTTTTAATTGATTGTGGTTCTCATATGCAATGTGTTCTCTCTGCTCCCATCTATCAGGTGAACTTGGTGCTGAGTCCTGATACCAGTGACATGCAAGCAGACAAGGCTGACAGGAGGGAGTTTGTGTCTCTACTGAAGAGCATGCTGCTGATCGATGCCGAGGACAGGACTGTTCCCTCCAGCGTCCTCAATCACCCCTTCCTCACGATGACTCATCTGCTGGACTACCCACACAGTAACCAGTAAGGCACCTGTAGTAACCAGCAGTGTACACAGGGATGGCATAAATTAATTATTGTTGACTGTAGTTTGAACTCCAGTCCTACAATTTTCCTCCTCACCCCACTACATCTCCTCTTGTTCTCTCCAGAGTGCAGTTGTCTTTCCGCATCATGGATATGTGCCACAGTCGGCCCACCAATGCAGTTTTTGACGCTCTGAATCAGAACACCATTCATTTCTCAAGACCCCCTGTAGCCCCCACTGTCTCCTCTGGCCTCCCTCTAGGCTACAGCAACATACCAGTCCACACTCAGGTGAGATACTGTAGCCGTGTATGTTTGCTGCTACAGTAGTACATTTTCTGTCTTACTGGACCAGGGCGTGTTTTACCTCTTGTATTGTATTTTCCATTTCACCAGTAATCATTTATATCAGTTAGGGTTGTCAATTGATTAATACTCTTATCAACATGGGAGTGGGCAAATATGCTTGCTTTATGCAAATGTATATATTTATTATTGGAAATCAATTAATAACACAAAACAATGACCAAATATTGTCCAGAAACCCTCACAGGTACTGCATTTACTATAAAAAATATGCTCAAATCATAACATGGCAAACAGCAGCCCAACAGGCAACAACAGCTGTCAGTGTGTCAGTGTGCTGACTTGACTATGACTTGCCCCAAACTGCATGTGATTATCATAAAGTGGGCATGTCTGTAAAGGGGAGAATCATGGGTACCCATAAAACCCATTTTCATTCACATATCTTGAGGTCAGAGGTCAAGGGACCCCTTTTAAATGGCCATGTAAGTTTTTCCTCGCCAAAATGTTGCGTACGTTTGGAGCATTATTTAGCCTCCTTCACGACAAGCTAGTATGACATGGATGGTACCATTGGATTCCTTCGGTTTTCTAATTTCATATGGTACCAGTATCTTCACTCTAGCTGTTGTTGCGTTAATGCGCTGAAGAAATCAAACAAATTTGTGTTAACGCGTTATTATCTCGTTAAATTTGACAACCCTAACATCAGTTTGACTGAGATCTGGATTTACAGACACCACAGTCAGTTCTTTTTAATGCTATTTTGCTTCTAAAAACATTAAAACCCCTGTCATTCAGCATGGTAGTGGCTGGATCATTTCATTTGAAAATTATGCTACTACATGTTGTTTCTTGGTGACAGCCCTTTTTTTGTCAGGACAGAGAACATAAATAAATGCCTATAAATATGTCCAGTCTTTAATGTTTCTGTACTGATGACCTAATGTTGCCCTCTTCAGGGGAGAAGGTGCTGTAACATATAATCTCAGAATATTGGTCTTTGTGTTTCTTTCACATGTGACTCCATCATTGTGCTCAAGAATTATCGCTAATCTTCTTTCCATGTCTTTACTTTCATTTCCTCTCTCTTCTTTGTCATTCGCTTCATTTCTTCTGACTCCTCTTTTCACATTTTCCCTTTCTTCTCTATATTCTCTTCTCTGTCTGCCTCTCCATCTCTGTTTCTTTAATTTCATTGTCCTCTCTGCCACTGCCTCCTTGTACTATTTTCTAATGCAGGCTTTAAACCAGTCAGCTCCCTCAGTGTTGCATCCTGGGATAGCGATAACAACTGCGAATGGTCAGTTTGGGTGCACCGACTCCTTCCCACCTGCCCTTCTTCTTTGTCCCCCAACCATGCAAGGTATGCAGACTGCACGCTGCTTACAATGATTGCATAACACATTTTATTCAGTAATTTAAGAAATTTATTTTCACAGATTGCATATTTAAAATGTTTTACATTGTTATGAGAAGGGTCTTTACCCAATCATTTCTAATATAAAGTGCTGAACTGTAAATGAGTGGTGCAATAGCTTCACCAAGATGCTATTGCATTTAGACACAGCCTTATTGAGCTGCATGAATGACAGATGTTTTGTGTTTTTTTTTTTTTTAAAGGTAACCTTAACCAACCAGCAGGGTATTCTGTTCCCATGGTAACTCAGGCCCCTCCCATACAGCCCTTACCAGTGAGACCTGGTGTCATTGCTCAGGTAAGACCCAAACATGGATTCTGAATAGCTTGTGTATCCTAGTCAACCTCTAACCCCTAACAGATACCAGGCCTAGCTATGGGGGAGTTGATACAGATCACAGCTATGGGGATCAACAGATGATTAAATAATAATCCTGATTTTCCTGTTGACCCTGTAGCAGGCCTGGTCTAGCCGAGGGCAGCAGCTCCTTGTCCCATCTGCCTGGCAACAGATGACTGCAGTGGGTCCTCCTCCCTCTCATCCCCCTCCTCCACCCCCGTCCTCCCTCACCAACGACACCACAGGCGGCCCACAGAGACTCAGCAACTGGGGGTGAGTCACCCAAACTTAAAGTCTGGAAAATTCCCTGTTTTACTTCCGCTAGTCAGAATTCTTTGTGTTGCATTCAGTGTGCGTGCACTAAAGTAACTGGATTACTGTCGGCTTTCTGTCGCAACAAGATTTCTTGGATGTAATGTTGACCAAAAAATATTTTAAGGCCCTGACAGAGTGCGTTATGCAGGCGCAACACACTGCCTTTTTGTTGCCCGATCAGACAAAGCGTTTTTTGCTGTTTGCTGCGTCTTTTTTTATTTTTTATTATTGTTTCTAGACATCCACCAAATAAGTACTAACATTACCTTAACACAAACCCTGAACTGTATGCTACCTAATAGGTAATGGTACAGTTTTTATTAATGAAAACAGCTTTGCATTAATTTGCCTTCAGGCCTTCTGTTTTCTGTTCAGATCATGATAACTACGGTTGGTGAAGTCAAATAGCTCTGGGTATCCAGCAAAAGTCACCACAATGAGAAAAAACCCGCAATGACGTTGAATTTTTTTTAACCCAAGGCGTTCAGGGCGTTCCTGTGAAAACGCGAGGTGCACAGAGCAGGCAACACATCATTGCAAAAGCCCAACAACGACAATACTTCCTTCATTTTTTTTTAAAACCGCTTAGAATACACCGTGTCAAGCAACAACTTCTTGTTCTGTTCTACTCATTCATCGTTGAGTCCATCATCACATCCTCTCTCACAGTATGGTACGGCAGCACGGGCAGTCAAACACGGAAAAAACTACAGCGTATTGTTAACGAGGCATCCAAAATTTCTACGTACTCACAGAACTGTAAAACGAGCAAAGAAGATCATCTCCAACCCCGCTCATCCTACTCATCACCTCTGACATACTGTAGAAAAAACTAATTCCACCAGCCTTTGGTCATGTGGCTAATAAAGAATCTAATCTAATCTTATAAACGTGAGACACTCAGCAACGCAAAAGCAGCACGCAAAACGCTTCACTCTCATTGAAAACTATTACAAAAAGCCGCCCTGAGCACATTTCATATAAAGTTGTGATTGTATATTTTAGATGTCTTGTTATAAGTCGAGAGTTTTGTTTGCTTTCATCAGAGCATAGCATGTCGTCTATTCCTATCACATATTTGTAGTAAGTATAAGGCTGCATTAAGTTTCTCTTGCACTTCTTTTTAGTGTTTTATTTTGATAGCTTTTAACAGGCAATTGTGTCCCCACAGCAGCCACTACACTTCACTGATGCAACAACCTCTCCTGACTAATCAGATGCCAGCCCTCTCTGCCCATCAGCCAATCAACATTGGCATAGCTCATGTTGTGTGGCCCCAGCCAGCCAATAAAAGGAACAGATACAGTCACAACAGGTGAGATTCTGCTCCTTAGTGAAATCAAACTGTTTTGCTATATCATTTTATTGATATGTAATATATCACCTGTTCTGTTAAAAGGAACCTGTCCCACCCCAGCAACATCTACATATCAACAAATCGGACCCCCAAGGTGGCCAATGTTGTTGGACAGGCAGTGGCACGAAGAGAGCAGCCTCGGAGGGAGGTGCCTCCGGTGGCAACCAGGCAACCGGAAGTTCGAAACACAGATGAAGAGGAGAACGATGCAGACGAGGAAGTGAGCTGCTTCAAAGAGGCGGTGCCAAATGGTAACAGCCAGCTGGACCTGTCCAGTCAGCAACAGCGAGATGTGGCGGTTCTGATGGGTGACACACCAAGCCCTGCTCCCAGTGTGATCAGCATCCGCAGTGAACTGACTGACGGAGAGGACGAAGAGGAGGAAGACCCACCGAGGTGTCGTCTGAGCGAGTGAGTTGCATCAGAGATAATAGAAATGGGATTTTCAAAATCAACCTGTTCAACATTAAGGGTGAGGAAAAAATGGATTCACTAATGTATTGCGTTTTGTTTTTTTTACACTTTTGAAATAGATTTTTTTAAAGCCAGAATCAATATATTTGCTTCATTTGAGTCTATGCGGAGGTAGAAGGAAGTTACCGCTTTTATTGTTGTAGTCTGAGTAACGTGACATCATATGTGTTCTGTATCCGTCAACCTAAACAAACCGCAGCTGGCCGCAGCGAGCCAAAACGATAAAATAGAAAACGGTGGAGAGTCCACTTGGATACGATATGCACCTTCACATTTTAAAGTCAAAGTGGTAAACACTACACATACAGTAAAGTATGGAAACACTTTGGGTTTCACACATCGACAGGAAAAGCAGCGCGAGACATGATGGCTAAAGCTGCATGCTAACTCTGTCATGGACAGGAAACGTTAACGTATTGCGGTAACATGCAGTCAAGCCAGCCGTCACTCTCATCTCTGTTTAAATCGGTCGACACTACAACTGCAGGGCACCCATATACTGACATTTATGTTAAATGCATTCAAACGGCCCCGATGGAGCTGACCATAGATGTATAAATGGAACGGAGCTGACGGAGAGCTAGCGACGGACTGGGCAAAGTTAGTGGAAGTATACACGTGTAACTACGTCTGGTTTTCAAAATAAGGTGTTAACAAAGGGAACTGTATAAACAAAATACATATATGGAAATAAGATTGATTGGATTATATTCAACAGAGGTATAAAACATTACATGTCCCTTATACATTAAAAAGAAAATGCCACTAATTTGTGAGGGAAATGTCTTTATTCTTTGATTTTTGGGTTGTAGCGTCGGCTGATTTGACCACAGAGATGCGAGTGACGACTGGCTTGACCGCACGTTACGTTATGATAATGTTTCCTGTCCATGACAGAGTTAGCATGCAGCTTTAACCATGATGTGTGAAAACCCAAAGTGTTTCCTTACTTTACTGGATGTGTAGTGTTAACCATTTTCGATTTAAAATGTGACGGTACAGGTCATATCCACGTGGACCCTCCGACGTTTTCTACTTTTCGTTTCGGCTCATGGTGGCTGGCTGGTTTGTTTTGGTTGACGGATACGGAACGGATATGACGTCACGTTACTCAGACTAAAATAATAAAAGGGGTAACTTCCTTCTACCTCCACATAGAAACAAATGAAGCAAATACTGTATATCAATTCTGGCATTAAAAGAATCTATTTCGAAATCGTAAAAAAAATAAATTGCAATACATAGGCGAATCGATTTTTTTTTTTTTTTTTTGTTATTGTCCCACCCCTAGTAACAGGCAGTGTCTGCTTTAAGAAAAATCTGGAATACAGATTATTGATCTAAAACTTCAGTTATCCATGAGTGGATTAATCGAGTGAGTTAATTTTCCTATCATGAGCCTCAGAAATGCTAACCCTAATTTTGATCTCCGTAGGTGTAAAGAGGAGTGTGTGTGTGAGGCATGCAGAAACACCAGTGTGTCAATGGAGAGAGTGTGTTCCCTCAGCAGCCCTGACAGCAGCCTCAGCACTAGTTCTTTTGCCTCCAACTCACTTCAGTCCAGCCCCTCCGTCTCACCATGCAAGAGACCCAACAGGTAATCGCTTGTGAAAGTGTATAACTACAAAGACAAATCCACTCCTAAGTTCCAGTCATCTTAATGTTATTTCTCCTCCGTATTCAGCATGTCCGAGGACGACGGCCACGAGAGCGGCTGTGACACAGTGGAAGGCTCCCCCACGTCTGACACATCAACCTCCCCGTGTGGCAACAGTCCCTACCGTTACCTCGACAACAATAACCACAACAACCGCCCACCTTTGGCTGCCATGGTAGCACCACTGCCTTCCCCTGCAGTGCAGGGCAGGAGTCCCCGCGGCGTGAGGACCATGGTGGTTCCACCAATGAGAGTGCAGAACAACAACAGTCAAGGGACAGAGGAGCGTGTTCAGAGAACAGGTCAGTGGAAATGTTTACCTTTCCAACAGGAAACAAATATTTCTGTTTTTATGTACTGTATGACTTCTATTTATTAAACACACAGACCGGCCAACCTGTACACATTTTGCATAGCAAACATTTTGATTTTAACATCAAAGTACGCTGGTGCGAGTTATAACTTTAAGGTACGCAAAAAGAGGCCAGTTGTCTTTTTTTTCTTCCTTTATTTAACCCCTAAGTAATGGATAAAAAATATTGCCGAACCAATGGACAGGCATGGGATGATTGTTTGTTTCTTCTCCTACCAATAAGATCTCTATTAATAAAAAAGGACCAATGACAGTTTACCACGTACAATAACTTTTAATGTCAGTCATGCCACACTGTGTGGACCTAGAAGTTGCTACAAGAAGCCTCCCAATTTGGTTCTTTATAGATCTAGTCTCTTATTTTATCCATCAAAGTGCACCAGATTGATGTTTAACTTTAAAATGTACAACCTTTTCTTCCGGGAAGAGTCCCAGGCCCACCCACCATAGCCTCATAAAATCCTGTGGGACTGATGTATGCAATTTATTTACAGTAATTTGCATCTGACGTATCTATGTCGGCGATTTGGTACTCAAAATACTTTCCCAGGCTTGGCAGGTCTGTACATACGATGGGTTTTGTAGGTGAGAAGAAAATGAGTGTATTGTCTATTGTTTGGTTTTAACCAATTTGTTTCATTACAAGCTAAGACAAATTGATGCTGTCATGAAAATGTTGTTTGTGTTCTAACACCCACAAAGTTTTTATTCCCATAAATATGTCCTCATCTTGCCGCCCGTCATGTGGTCTGTCACCTGTGCTTTGGTGGTGTCTGCTTTGCAGGTCATATGGGAGCAGTAGGGGCTTACCGCCCCCTAGTGGGTCATAGAGGCTTTAACAGGTGATCAAGAGACACCAACAGAGAAGTGGCCACGTTGTACCAATACCTCACAGATGCATCCATAGCAGGCAATGCTAACATAGCTAACATTGCCTGAGAGTCCTCTTTTATGGCTTTCCCTCCATCGAAGCAGTAGATTTCTTCAGGGAAAGTTTCTAAGGAATAAAGAGACAAATGCAAAGCTGCTGTGTTCGTTCCTCACCTACTAACATGCTCAGATAGATAGGGTTATAAACAGTGTCCTTTAGATATGTGTACATATGTGCATCATTTGAAATTTGTTAATGTAAAATGATGGAAGCTCTCCTCATCTGAACAGTCACCCTACCTGATGGTGGATTTTGAGCATTGAGTGAAATAATTTAGGTTTCTTTCCTTACGATCCCTTAAGTAACTCACCAACCGTTCAAATGAATATCTTAACTGCAGCTGAAGTATCTAAAACAAAATCCGCCTTACTTGACAACACCTGCATGTTATGCCTGCATCAGTGATCCAGATGTTTTATACAATAGAAGAAGGAGAGTTTACTTCAACCACAGTACAGTAAACATACTTTCTGAACACGTCTTGGTTCCTCTGAGTGGAGGGAAAGGTGGATGCATTTGATTTGGTGTTGAGTCAGAGCCCATGCTTTCTCTGCTGGTTCTTGCCATGGAGCAAACTTTGCCCGAAGGCAACTGATCTGATATCAGTTTCACCTTTTTGTTCTCCCCGGATGTTAATTTTTATAAATGGTGGAGTGAATTTCAAACTGATACAGATCAGAGCCCACGGAGCAACTTTGCTCCTCAGGTGCCTTTTCTGAGTGCCAACAATCTTTCTTTCTCTTCTCCCAACTTTATGGATTTTATATATGGATATTTTTATGATGCTGTGTTTAATGGGAACTTTTAATAAGTGAAAGACATGTTTAATGATTATTATATCCCCACGACAACGTAGTCGTAGTCAGTATATAGCGCTCCTCAAAGGCTCCAATGTTTTGAATTTGGGCCGCTGTTAACCATTTTAAACGCTAGCTGTCAGGGCTACATATTGCTCCTTTAACTACTAAACCTGAGTTTTTCCAGTCATCCTTTAACTGTACTTAAATAAACAGGCTGTTTTTGTTCATATTATTGATGCAGATGCTGCTGCGTCTCATGAAGATTAGCTTGATAGTCTTCAGATATTGTTGTCCCTGCAGGTTTACCTGCTTTTGCTTTGAATGCAAATTTAGTTTGTGGAAATCTTTCTGCTGTGCATTGCACAGCCCCCTCAGAAATGTTCAATTTAGCTGTAGATTGGTGCCGCTACATTGATCGTCTTTCATCAGCACTCAGGAGATCAATTTGGCGTCTTTGCTGAATTCTAGTACTTTTTTTATTTTTTTTTAAACTCATATTTACATTTCTCAAGTATCTACAAATATTTAGTTTGAGGTAGTGTGCTCAGACTTTTGGGACCAGCTAGGACCCGTCACATCATATGCTGCTTTTTAGTCCGTTTAGCTTCATCTGCCGAGTAAAGTTGTCCTATTTATAATTCATTTTGCAATGTGAAGTCCTACACATTGGCTTTATTAAAGCACCTACACTTTCAGCTTCATGTAATACAATACAGTGTTGCTTAAAGAGTTTCATGTCTATATTACTAAATGTGACCTGGGCCTATACAATCTTTATTCCCCAGTAAGATGAGGTATTTCTTTTAGTAGTCAATGGTGATCAATTGTAAAATCCTTGGTGACAAACATTTTCCCATGCAAATCCTGGACTTAAGTTCAAACTGGGAATGTATGTCTTGACAGAACACCTTTCATATTCTCTGTATTTAACAAAAGTATCTGAATCCATTTCCTCTCTTTTGTGCATGCCTGTTTGTTGTTTGAAGTCTTTCTAGTTTTTGGTCTTCTTCACCGTCTTTAGTTTTGCAGGCCATGTGGACTAAACCTGTCATCTCTTTTTTTGCAATATATATGTCCGACTTGCCTGACTCACTTCTGTCTTCTCTCTGTTCCAGTCTCAGAGTCCTGGTCCCGGTCCAAAGGGCGCTGCAGCTTCGTAGGACAACAGAGCACTCACTCCTCTTTCCCCCTCCTCCCATCCGCCCCCTTCCAGTCCCGGCAGCAGAAATTGACAGGGCAGCAGCACCCTCTGGGCTTTGGACAGGTCAGTTCACCTTCTATTTATAATGTATGAGAGTGGTATCAATCTTCTCATCTAACTCTCAGCAAGAAAGCCAATAAGCATTTCCAAAAATGTCGAACTATCTACTAACAGACTGTGTAGAACCTGGGTGTTCAACATTGAGCTTGTCTGTTCTCTTTCTCAGGTGCAGCCGTACGGTTCAAACCACAGCAACAAAGAGTGGAACGGCAACTATGGGCCGCTGCGACCGCACGCCTACATCCCCCCTACTGTCCACACACACACCTTCACACACCTGCCGCACAGCAGCCCCACGCACACTTCGGCTGCCCAGCACGCACACAACCAAGGCCTGCCCACGCACACCCTGCTGTCCTACCCTCCCAGCGGCCCCCTCTCCGCCGCTCACCACCCCCACCCCATCCTGCCCTCTCGCCCCCCTCCTCCCCCTCTCCTCCAGCACACCTACGGTCTCTCCCACCCCCAAGGAGGCGCTATAGTTCACCAGGTGACCCTGGGCATCAGCACCCACCCCCACCACCCTGGACACCCCGCTCCCCACCCGCACAGGCTCCTCCCCTCCCCGACCGTCCACCCGCACCATCAGCCTGGCTTCGCCCACCACCCCCACCAGTTCAAGCCTCCCTTCCCCCCTCCTCACCCTTACATGGCCTCCCCGGCCGCCTACACAGGCTTCCCTCTGAGCCCCACCAAGCTCAGCCACCACCCCCAGTTCTCTTATATCTGAGGAGCAGGACGGGGCCTCAGCAGTACCTTCTGGTGAGGAAGGCCAACGGGAAATGGAGTGGGGCTGCGACCTGGGCAGGTAGAGCTAGCAGCAGAGCACAAAACGGACACTTGTGATGATGAAGAGGAGGAAAAATGGATGGATAATAATTTATCATATGGGGATTGAGAAAGAAAAACAAAAGTAACTATGTTGAAGATGATGTTTTATGGTGTTTCGAGGACAAAGAAATTCACAGCCTCTGTAATCTGAAGTCAAAAGTCAATGATCGTGTTTGATTGTCAGAGCAACTTCAGCTCTGAAAGACTTCCGGCGAAATCATGTTCGCCAACGGAGGAAACAGCGATAGATTAAAAACAACAAAGCTTTATAAGAGAGAAAGAGTGAATGAATTCACAAAGTATGACGATAAGGACATTTTAATTAAGAATGTGTCCTCTGCAAATTACCTCCTGTCGTTTGTCGTTCGAGTGGCGTTCAGAGAATATGATCTAATTAGAGGCGGGAAATCATTTGTTGTTGTTGCTGTCAGGGCGCTCAGCCTCCCCCTACCCTTTATCTCTGTTGCCTTGTAGCACGTGCTAGCCCGTCTGATCTGTTTGTTAAGCCATCCCAGTCCGTATTAACCAGGATCGAACGCTCCCGTCTTTGTTCGAGGCAGACTTTACTGCTGCCATCGCTTAGTGCCTTAAAACCAGAGTCTACGACGTTACTTCAGGAGCTTATAGATTGTACATTTTAAATGGGCTTGCAGCACTTAACCTTCAGACTCTGAATATGATGGGCTTATTGGATAAATACCGCTTGTGGTTATGTTTTGCAAATGTCGGACTTCATTTTGCTTTCTAACTCCGAGTATGGATTTACTTTAGCTAGAGGCTGCACATTTAGGGCTTTGACTGAATGAGCTTTTTATGTACATAAAGAGTGATTTGATATTTTGATAATCGATTTCTATTCACTATAGTACTTAATTCATAACAGTATTGTCACTGTTTACTGTAACTGCAATACAATCTAGATAGCCTCTGGGTTGCTGTGTTTTTATTATTTTTTGCATTTAGCCTAGACTTGCATTTTATGTTTTGGGAGTGGCATAGACTAAAAAAAAAAAAAGATTGTTTTTACTTTTAAATGCTTCTCAGTGTTTTGAGATAACCTATCAACTTACAGTAATATTGCTGGGCTATTGAGTGTTAGAGATGTATCGGTAATTGTTTCAGATATCCGTGTGAAACGAACCTTTTTGTCCATGTATTGAAGCCTGTCGTCAGTTTTGATACATTCCTTCAGGGTGGATGCATAGCCTTGATTTTGGTTTTGTGTTTTTGATTTCCAGTGTGTAGTAGAAGCTGCGTCTTTACCTGTCGTCATATCAGCTGGTATTTTCCTCCCAATCAGCACCAAAGACTGTTCATTAATCATTTCTGAAGCACGGTCAATACTATTTCTCCTTTTTCACCTCCAGCATACTGTTGCAGTTATCAACATTGGAATATATTGTGAGATCTCTATTTTAAAAAAAATGAGGTTAAGGTTTTATTTTTCTGAGCTATGTTTGGCAAATTGTATTTGGAATGTATAGATAATAAGCTGCTATGTACTGATTATCTGCCACTTCGTAGCTGTGAATTTAGAGGAATAATAGTTCTAGCCTGCAGTCTCTCTTTTGTATTGTAGTTCTGCTGACTAGATACAATAGAAGTGGGTTTTTCTTATGTAGTATATTGAATGCTATTCCTATATGCTAGTGCCTCTGTATATTGGCTTTGTTGTTTTGAAGTGATTGTAAACTGCTGTAATGGAAGTTTTTTGTTGTTTTTTTTCCATTCTGTTGCTTTTTGGTGTGTGTGTGTGTGTGTGTGTGTGTGTGTGTGTGTGTGTTTTTGTGCGTGTGCATTTAGCATCAGTATTTCAGACGTAGGCTGGGTTCACTGTTGGATTCTGTAACCGGTGTGTTGTTGATGTATTATCGTTTTTCTTCTGATGACATGGCTTTTATTTCCGTTATCGGACTGTATTTGCAACTCTTAGTACTGTACAACTAGTGCCTTTCTTCAAACACGTGGCTGACAGATGACGTCTTGCATTGATATCAAAGCAGTCGGACATTTGTAGACTAGTTCCCTCTGAGGGGATCAGCTCCTATTTTCACACCACGAAACCCCAAAGTTGTTTGTTTGTTAGACTAAGATGAGGTCTGGAAACAATCTCTTTTTTTTTTTTTTTTTTACAGAATCCTAAGAAAGTACAAGTCAGGGAAGGTTATCTTGCGCTCACCAAGAACACCGTGCAGTACTCAAAAACATAGGGCCTGAATACACACAAATGCAAAGCTTTATTCTCACAACGTGAATGTATTTGTGGAGCTCGAAACATCTGTTTTTGGTTTGCAAAAGAGTTATTTGTTGCATTTCTGATGGCTACACAGCGTTTTCTCTCATCTTGTGATTGGGATGTTGATAGTTCTTTGTATGCAGCTATTACCATAGGTAGATATCATCGTGTATTTTGGTCAGGGGTTCTTTCAAAATGCTTTATTCAGCAATCGTATTCAAAGTTTAGGTCCAAAGTTGTCCCATCCTCATCTACGACAGCGTATTGCTGCCACCATAACAAAGAAACGTGCTCAGTTTCTTGTTAAAACAAGAAACTTCTCTCCTTTTTTACAAGATCCTATAACAGCGTTGAACCCAGATGCATTATTTTTATGAAATAAGAACGTATTGGGATATAAAAAGCGATATGATATAACAATTTGTTATGGGGGGAAAATCTGACAAGACTCTTTCAAAACCGAGTATGGCTGGACTGAATTTAATAGATCTGCCCCATTGTCTCCGATATCTGATCCAGCTATCTGAGTCACTTTTGGCCGAATATAAGAGCCGGTATCGGTGCATCTGTAGTACCATATCGTGGAAAGCACCTGATTGGTTCCTGATTTTCTGCTTGCCGTTTCAAACAGTTTAAACAAAAATTGTGGCCTGCTCGTAAACTTTCTCTTATTCCGTCAAACAATCCAACAAATTCTACTTCTGAAAACTTTTTAAGAGAGAAACAGGCAATGCCACTGCTGAGTCTCGTTTTATTTTAGAACTAGATCACCTAGTTTCAAGTCCAAGTTTTGTGTCGCGCTGGACGGGCTCATTTGCATAAAGGACTGTTCCCGCCTTTTCATTTTGAAAGAGCAACGGCCAATGAGGAAAGTCTAACACTCGGCCGACCAATCGTGTAACTTCATCACTCACTTTTTCACTCAGCGACAGACTTTTGCGTTTGTAGGGCTGGCCCTCTGCGGTCCAGCCAAAAAATTTGGTATCTAGTAAAAATGAGAAACGAGACGAGAAACTGAGCACATATTTTTTGTCATGGTGCTACTCTACTTAATGTATTACATTGTAATGGTTTTGCTATGTTGCTTAAGCATTTTGGTGTATTTTGTGTACTCGTCTAATATGCTACTGTGTTGGCGATGCTAAGACTAACGAGAGGATGCACTGTTTAGCTTGCAGTACAGCCTAGAATTATAATTGCTAGGTGTGTGTGTCGTGGCACAGTAATCTGTATTTAACTTCTTTTTTTTTTTTTAACCCTGTTATGCAGCCTCTCGTTGATTCTCATATGGCTCTATTCTTTCTGTCAGCTCAGCACCTGTGATGAGATGAACCCACGCCGTAATCCCCCGTCACTTTGGGTAGATTGATTATGATAGATAATCTCGCCACCATGCAGCCTTGACAGTTGCATCATCGAAGACACCAGAAGTTCACACAATCCCAGATCTAGAGCTCAACAAGCACACAGAGCCTTAAGCAACAAGGCAGGCCTTACGACTGTTTGAATACGTCTAAAACATTAGGAGGATATTTTTTTTGGGATATGGCAATAAAAGAGGATTGGGTCCAGTCTATGTTCATCAATATTCCAGAGTTTAGGATATAGTCTGCTCTCAAAAATGAAGGCCTAGTTGTACAGGGCCCTCGCATGACAAGGTTACCAACTCAACAAGCATGGGTCTGAACATCTCATTTGGGTCCTGGGCTGAGAAATAAATTGTGCGAAATTTGACTCCTAAGACACGTTTTAGGTAGATTTTGTACCATCTAATTATCGGGTTGACAATTATTAATTGTATTTAGACACAAATATGTAGACATGATTGCCTAATTGAAACTGTTACTGTTCTAAATATGTGTAGATCTGTGTGGCTTTATGATTTTAATTCTTTGATTTTATTTTATTCTTAAATGCTACACTAGTTTGACATGTAGCAACTGCACTGTGCAATATACAACAATATGAGGACTGGGAAAATGATTATTGTTTGGATGTAATAATGTGTGTCTTACCAGTTTGCAGTCGTTTTCTTTTCCCCCCTCTAGTTCTCAGTGAGTTTCAATGTGACCAAGCCTTATGTACCTTGTCACAAAAAGCGGGTTCCTTCTTGGTGACTCTTATTGGTGAGTGTCAAATTATGAATTGATGGTGTACTATGTCAAGATTCACTTTGAATTAAAAAAGATCTTTTGCTTCAGTCACTGTTGTCTTTCTTGATATATATGTCATGTACACAAAAAACTGAATCACTGCAACCATGAGCGCTCTTTGAGCATACAGTCATAAATTAACACAAAAATATCAAGCTGATGGGTCAGCAGTATGCGAGATTAGCCGTGGACAGACACAGAGATGTACACACAAAACCGAATACATGATCTCCTAGCAGAGATGATGAGGGTTATCTCCCTGAAGATATTTGCCAAATTGAGGCCACAACATGCCCAAAAAGTAGTATAATGTAAAAATGACTCAAGTGTATTAAAGCCATTACTTGTATTTTTGCGCTTAATTTATGTATATTTAACATTTATTTTTAATCTACTACAAATAAACATACTAATTCTGCAATACTTACAATGGTATTTCAGTTTATTTATGAAAACGTGTACTTTATTATAAGTATTGTAAAGTGTAAGGCAAAAATATACATTACAGCTTTAGTCACAGCTTTAGTTCCTTTTCCACTTTAATTTGGAAAAACAACAACCAGAGAAATCATTGATACAATAAAGTCTAATTTCTGATAATGTATTGAAAATGGCCTTGAGATGATACAAAACAATGAGCATTGGATATATTTCAGGATTGCATTTGCTATTTAAGATGTTTATTCAACATTGGGCTGTAATTTAAAAGGGCTAAGTGATTATGGATGTGCAATTCACAACAATCAGGGCTCCTATTGAGAGAGTGTTGATCAATACCCTGACAAGCCAGTAGAGGTCACTGGCTAGTTGAGCCAGTGCTGGTAGAAGGGAGAATAACACTAAGTAGGAGTGAACTAGTCATGCGCCCACCTTGTCATTATCTGTATAGAAAACACTTTTCATAAAGAACAGGGACCAGATGTAAAAGTCTGTGATACATCTGCTAGAATCTAAACTAACAGTCCTCAAGGAGAGACACTGAATCCTGCTGGTTTTCTGGATACTACTAGAGTGACCTGCCTCATTTCAAGATACTGAAACTGGTCTGTAGTTGGAGCTAAAGGGGCCATGGCCACCTTGTGTGACCAACTGAGTATTGAAAACTAAATCACATCAGGATTTGCTGTGCAGAGACACATCTGTATACCATAAAACTGTGTAACATTATTGTTTAATGTCATATAAAAACAGAGTGCCTATTCTCATTAACTAAGGAGTGGTTCTCTCTTTTTCTAGCAATGAAAATAAGACGGCTGTGATAACAGCATGGATGTTATTCATTCAAGGCTGGACATGTTGATCAAGTAGTAAAATTATAATCCCCTCAGTAAACACAGTACCGAACAATCCTGATGACCTTCACTACAGCAAACCAAAGGCTGAGATGAAACAAAACAAACACAATGTAATTATCAATACATTAAACTATTTGGGAGTTACATGGTACATAAAATATTGCAGCTTTTCAGTGTTCTTCAATGTGGAAATCTGACAAAGTGCAGTAATATGTTATTGAAAGTGGAGGTCACATGACTGCTGTTTCCCTTTGTCCTTTGTTCCTGAGTGTGCTGAGTGAGTCGTTTATGCCATTTTATGTTTACTGTTATCACTGTAAAATTGTACATCTAATCTCTCTAGTTCATTCTGACATTATTATGATATATTTATGTAGGGATGCATTGATGTAGCTGTAAAATTAGAAAGTTTGTGACCTGGCAGCCATGTTGAGATCGGTTGAGGAAATGCTAAGCACCGCCCACCAGCCAGAGCACAGCCAATAGGAACGCAGGAACGCTCTCTCTCTGAAATGACCTGTGATTGGCCAAAGTCTCCCGTCACGGGCTAGATTTTCTAAAGCCTGAAAACAGAGCCATGAGGAGGTGCAGAAGTCTAGTTTTCTATCAGAACACTTGAATTACAATGTGATGAAAGGTTATTATCATTATATTATTATTAACATTCTGCCTACTGCAGGTTTAAGCTCATGAGAGCGGTGAAAGGGAACCAACACAGTAAAGTTGTAGGCAGTTGAATCAAAACAGTCAGCTGAAAGACGCCAAAGTACTCTGTGGAGCTGAGGGGGGGCTACAGAGTCAGATCATTTTCTGTGGATTCTTCACAATGTACGACCTCATTGCAGAACTCATTTAATCCATTAGAGTAGCTTACATTTTTTAAGTCTACTCTAATGTTTGATTAAAAATCTCAACTGAAGTCGAGTACGTTGACTCAAGAGACTCAAGTAGAATTTGAAACCTCCACTTCCAGTGTTGTGCAATGTTTGACTCTGATAGTGGGGTTGAGTACTTTGTTGGACACTGACACTCACACAGACCAGTCAGCACATCTGTGCCACTGAAAACAAGCTGCCAACAAGCCACTCCTCCTCCTCTTCCTCCTCCTCCTTCAGAGAAAATGAAACTAACTCCGTTAGTCTGAGTGGGAAGAAAATGGCTGACAGTCATGAATTGTTCGAGTGCTCCATCTGTCTACAGTTACTGGATGATCCTGGGACGACGGCCTGTGGACACAGTTACTGTATAAAATGCATCAGTGCCTTCTGGGATGTACATAATGACAGTGGAAGGAGTTACAGCTGCCCTCAGTGCAGGCAGACTTTCACCCCGAGGCCTGATCTGAAGAGAAACACACTCCTGGCTACCGTGTTAGAGGACCACAAGAGGACAAACAGTCTAAATGCTGCTGCTGCTGCTGCTGAAGACACCTATGCTGCACCTGGTGATGTGCCATGTGACGCCTGCACAGGGAGAAAACAAAAAGCTTGCATGTTCTGCCTGGTGTGTTTGGCCTCTTACTGTGAGACTCACCTGCAGCCTCACTTTGAGGTGCCACCATTAAAAAAGCACAATCTGATACAAGCCTCTGCAAGGATCAAAGACAACATCTGTGGCCGTCATGACAAACTCCTGGAGATTTACTGTCGCACTGATCAGCAGTTCATATGCCTGCTGTGTGTGGTGGATGAGCACAAAGGTCACGACGCAGTGGCAGTGGCAGCAGAGAAGTGTGAAATGCAGGTAATTCAGTTCAGCCACTATGCTGAAGTTATTTGTCCCCCGTCCTTTTAATGTCACTGAGGTTCTCCTGGATTTGTGTTTCAACAGAAACAGCTGGAGGGGACTAAAGAGGAAATAGCAGACCGAGTGTTGAATTCAGAGAGGAAAATGGCAGAGCTGAGGCAGGCTGCAGGCTCTATAAGAGTGAGCGCACATACAAGTACTTTTTCTATTATTCATCAATCTTTATTTTCAAAATGTTGATACAAGACAATCAATGTGCCTAGTTTGTTAACAAACGAAGAAAAGACGAAAAGGGTGTAAACTGTGTTGGGCAACAGTTGTTTCCTGCAGGGAGCATAAAGTGTGTGACAGCAAAGACATAATGCTAAAAATGTTGAGCCTCAGACACTGAAAGGAATGCTGAAAATGAAATGAAGAAAAACAGCCTGGGGTGATCTTGATCAGTGATTCCCAAAGTAGTTGGCTTGTGACTTCTTAAAGAGGACCTGTTCTGCTTTTGTGCTTCTTCCCTTTCCTTTAGTGTGTTGTATAGTTTTTTTTGTGCATGTAAAAGGTCTGCAAAGTTACAAAGCCCAAAGTCCACGCCAAAAGGAGTTCCTCTCCCCCACAGAAACACTGCTCTTGAACTGCTGAAACGCCTCACTCTTAGTCACGCCTTTTCTTCCATAACGTGGTGATGTCACCAAGTAACACTTAATATCTGCCTGGCGGGTGGTTTGGCATGCCCTCAAACCAAACTAGAGTGGAGCTGGAGCGGAGTTTGAAGAGTTTGGTTCGGTTGACCAATCGGAGCAGACTGGGCTTTCCGAGAGGACGGGTCATGAGCTCAAACAGAGCGTTTCAGACAGAGGGTGAAACGTGGTGCTGCTGCACAGCTGGTATGAGAAAAATAAAGCGTTTTTTTAACATTGAAGAATGCAAACATGTTCTAGTAGAAACCATAAATACAAGTATGAACCTGGAAATAAGCATGATAGGTCCTCTTTAAAGCACATGAGCTTGTGTTCTTGCCAAAAGTTAGATAATAAAATTGATACCACTCTCCTGTGTTTCTGTTAAATATGAAGCTACAAACAGGGGCTGGTTAGATTAGCTTAGCTTAAAGACTGGGAACAGAGGGAAACATCTAGCCCAAATCCAGAAGAATTTACTGGAGGTCATGTGCCAGACTCTTTCTTGAATGACCTGAGTCTAGGCGTCACACCTGCAGACACAAGCTTAAGGCTCCATGCTAAGCTAAAGCTAACCATGTCGTGGCAGTATCTTATTATCTGCTGTATAGACATGAGAGTGATATCAACCTTCTCATCTAACTCCAGGCAAGAAAGCGACTAAATATACAAAAACAGCAATGTTTAGAAAGTGTTGAAAAATCTATATAATGTACAATATATTTATATTTCCTGATTCCCTTGCCCATTTTATGGATATTTATTTATATATACATATATATATATTTATTCAATATCTAACAGTAACAGTACAGAAAAACTGATAAACTGTTCAATTGATCCACATAGTGAACACAATTATGAGTAATTTTGGATTAATTTTGAGCAGATTATTTCCTGTTAATATTTCAGCATCAGAAATGAGTTTTTCCTATTACTTTCAGGAACTTTTAACACAATTATTTGTCTGTATTATATATACATATATTTTTTAGTTTTTACCAATCATTCATATTTTTTATATAGGTTTCTTTTTTTTTGACAAATTCAGTATTTTCTTCTCCCTGTTGCTTGGCCTTTGTTTTATTAGCTCTGTTATTGTTTTAACTGCGTAATTTTCGAATGCAGGGTGAGGCTGTTTAGCAGAGAGGGAAGGCTCTGTTAATAAAGCTTATATTCAGGTCTTCACCATTTTTAAAATTTATATCTTAAATAATAGTCCAAACTTAACTAAATTAATTATTTTTTTCTTCTTCACATAAATGAATGAAATGTTGAAATGTAGGCCAACTATATATTTTTTTAAGAAGTTGTCTTACACCTCCTAAAGTCAAGAAGGCCTAGCGACCCCCCCTGTGAAGCTTTGGCAACCCCAGTGGGGGCCAGGACCCCCAGGTTGGGAACCAGTGCCAGAGACCACTGTCAAAGACTATAAAAAAAGTTGAATTTCAAATGTTTAACATGTTTTAAAAATGTGTAAAACCCTTTAAAAAAATCCATTACTTATCATATGTTGCAGAGTGATAGCAGGAAGTAAAGTAGCCCTGGACTGTTGTAAATATGCTGTAACTCAAAATGCCATCAGCCATAACAGGACAAATGGTGCCTGTTTCCTATACAAGGATGCTGCGTGGGAGGCGTGTGATGACTTTGAGCAACAGTGCGTGGAAAGCGTCCGTATATTCATCCACTCTGTGGAGAGAAAGCGCTCTGAGATGAGGGAGAAAGTTGGAGAAGCGGAGAAAGCCGGAGTGGACTGGACCAACAGTCATCTCAGGCAGCTGGAGCGTGAAGTGTTGGAGCTGAGGAGGAGAGAGGATGAACTCGACCAGCTTTCACTAACAGAGGACCCCATTCAGTTTCTGCAGGTGATGACATGTTTAAAGTCTTTGGGAAGTATACACTACTTTGTATCTCATTTTTGCTGCTAAATTTGAAATGGTTTTAGTCACACAATGTATTTGTTGGCCCTGTGCAGGGTTTCAAGGCCCTGGGTGGCCTCCCTGTCTTCACAGACTCACATCAAAGACTTGACCAGCTGACAGAGTTTGCCACTGCACAGACAGATAAACTGAGAAATATGTGCAACAAAGAAAAGAAAGAATTATTCAGTCATTCTGAAAAAAATATGTGTAAGTATGACCAGTTTGGGATCTCTAAACCTTATAATTAGTCCGGTCTGTTTATTTCCAGTTATTGGATGGATGGACTGATCAGTCTTTGTTTCTTTTCATCACAGTGTCATCAGAAAAGCCAAGGCGGCTTGAGGAAACATCAAGGAAATACTTTTTGACCAAATATAAAAGTAAGCATGATGTTAATTCACTTTGCACGAATATCAGCTTCACCAGCTAAACAAGTGTTTTATCTTTCCCTGCAGACTCCACAGTAGAGGTGGATCCCAGCACAGTAGCTGCATATCTTTGCTTGTCTGAGAGAAACCGTGAGATATCGTGGGGTGACAGGGACCAGGCTCACCCTGACCACCCCGACAGATTCACCTTCTATCACCAGGCTCTGTGCAAAAAGGGCCTCAAGGGCAGCCACTACTGGGAGGTGGAGTGGGATGGTGGCGTTGTGGATTTGGCCGTGTCATACAAAGGCATTGAAAGGAAGGGTACAGGCAAACATTGCTGCTTTGGCCACAATGAGCTCTCCTGGAAATTAACCTGCTCTTCTTCCGGCTGCACGTTTTGGCACAATAATCTTCACAGAGGCCAGATTCCTCCGGTTCTCTCCCGCAGAGTGGGCATACACCTGGATTACGAAGCGGGAACACTTTGCTTCTACAGTGTCTCTGACTCTGATCATTTGACACGGCTGCATCAAATCCAGACCACCTTCACTGAACCTCTCTATCCTGGCTTTTCTGTTGATTTAGGTTCAACACTGAAAATACGTAACATCTAAGCCAATGGGAAATGGACTTGCATTTATATAGCCCCTTTCTAGTCTTCCGACCACTCAAAGCGCTTTACACTACATGTCAGTATTCACCCATTCACACACACATTCACACACTGATGGCAGAGGCAAGGTGCCAACCTGCCCGTCAGGATCTAATCTAAATACTCATTCACACACCGATGGCTCAGCCTTCGGGAGCAATTTGGGATTCAGAATCTTGTCCAAGGACAGTTCAACATGTGGACTGGAGGAGCCGGGGATTGAACCCGAGTGATGGATGACCCTCTGTACCTCTGAGCCCCAGCCGCCCCAACCAGTCTATATTAACACACGTTAGCCGCAGGACTTCCTGTCATTTATGATTCAGGGATGGAAAAAAAGCACAAGAGTAGGAACATATGCAAAGTTATGCATATTTGTGTGTGCATGATTTAGAGAGACATTATCAGGCAACATGTAATATATGGGTCATTTGTACCGAGAATCTTGATTATGAATCAAAGAGTGGAAAATGGAAACTACTTCTATTATATTTTGGCTTCTCTTAAATGTTGCTAAAAACTTACCATGTTCAATTGTTGTATTTTCTTTTTATGCCTCCGTGCTGGCGACAACCGTGGCCGGAGGCATTATGTTCTCAGATTGCCGGCTGTATGTAAGCGCATTCCGCACGTAGGTCCATTCTCATGAACGCAATATATATATATATACGTGTATATATATGTATATATACACGTATATATATATATATATATATTTTGGCGGTCAAAGGTCAAAGTCACTGTGACCTCACAAAACACGTTTTTGGCCATAATTCAAGAATTCATATGCTAATTATGACAATTTCACACAAATGTCTAACAGGATAAAATGATGAAGTGATGACATTTTGGACAGACATGGATTTAAACTGCAACTTGACTGGTTGGCGGAGGCATACAACCGTGAGGCGGTAATTTCACTAATAAAAGAGACAACTATTTAACATCAGGTAGTTCAACAGACTTTATATTGTTTCATACGTTTTTGATGGTTAAACCATATTTCATATAAACCCGCTGTTCTATATGCTGTACAGTGGAATAATCTTCTTTCAAGCCTAAAATCGATCACAATTTCAAAGTTTCTCAGTAACTTGTAATTTACATAATGAAACGAGCTTGGGACATGTACAGTACACTGTGTTTTGTCTTGTGTCAGGGTTTCATGTCTTTGTTGTGTTGCTTGTTGTATGTTGGAGGACCACAATGGAAATAAGCCATTAAGGGTTTCTTGTGTTTTAATCCTTGATGATTGTAAATATCGCTACGCTTATTCTGTATTTTTATAATCAAACAAAACAATCAAGCAGAGTGTTTATGCTTAAGCTTAATAGACTCAAATAAAGGACTTTGCTAATGATACATCTCTCATTTATTTGATTTAATCTGCTATCATTTACATTTAATATTCTAAATTTAATTTGCAAATTGATCTCAACATAATTCACTCATACATGTATACAGGCCACACTGACATAAGTCAAATTGATGGTCACACATTCTGTTATATTATGAAAAACAGCCTACTTATGCACTTTCCACATACTCGATTTATATAGTTCAGCCCACAATTTCCCAAGTCACAGATTTTGACATAATAACATGCAGCGCCAGCGCCACCAACAATAGAGATAATAATGAAAACTCATAAAATAGATTCAATGGAGGCGTTTGTGTAGGAGCAATCCACGGTGTCGTAGAACCGCAGGCAGGCCTTGTAACGCAGCAGCTTCTCAGTCAGCGGGCTGATGGTCAGTGCTTTACCCTGCACAGTCAGGTCTATGTACCTGGACAACATCAGTGAGAATGAGAATGAATGTTCATTATTCAAAATGAATGATCTAATTGTAACCTGTATTCCACCTTGTAGTCCAGGTGGTTAGAGATAATACTGTACCTGCTAGATACTCTCCAAAACACGAGGGTATTAACAGCCATCAGTGTGGCCATGAGGAAGAAGAATCTCTCCAGATTCCCATCATGCAATGTGTTTGGGTAGAAGTTACCTGTAAAGGAGTGTCAATGTGGTCATGTCAGCATCAAAAAATCATGTGTGTTTTTCAGTAAAATTCCAGTGTCACTATTGTTTCGTATTGGAAGGAAACATTGCAATGCACTTTTTGTACTCATTTTACCTCCAGAGAGAAAGTACACCAGCTGAACGACGAAGGCTCCCAGAAAGCAGCCCCCTCCGTAGGACAGAGTGAGGAAGTGCAGGGAGATCCCTCTGATGTGGCTCGGTGTCAGCTGGAAAGATATAAGGGAACCTGCCGGAGGAAGTGAGAGTAGGATTGTTTGATCATCTTTCCTGCTGTGTATTTGCTGCATATTTGTGACCCTGTCTTGGCTTTTTGTATCAGTTGGTTTGTGCTAATTTGATACATCAGAAGTATTTGGGCAAGATGCACCATGTGAGACCTGCATCAAGTAAAATCATGGAGACCTTAAGTCTGACACTCACATGCAGGAGTGACGAGAGCCTCCGCGAGACCGAGCAGGATGTACTGAGGAGCCAAATGGAAACACGGCATGGACGACACCTGCAGAACTTTTCCGGACAGGGTCTGCTCCACCAGAGGGTACGATCTCCTCTGCATCTCAGACAAACCTGCCACCAGGACCGACAGGGTGGCACACGCGTGGCCCAGAGCTGGAAGGGGAGGATGGACAGGGAGGGGTGATGAGAGAAGGGGCTGCAGAATCATTACGGGAGGAAAGAGGGAGGATGAGAGAGACATTAGAATCATATGTGTGCACTAGTGGGGATGTGCAACATAGAAATACTCACTGATGACTTTTGCAGGTGCCAGAGGGACTTTTTCCATGGAGAGGTAGCAAGTGGTCACACACTCGATCAGCGGGGCTAAGAGCAGCAGAGGCAGGATGCTGATCACATTCATGGCGCCGATGGGCAACAGGAGGTTGTTCAGGTGAAGGTTTGAGTTCATCGTCTGTATGTAGTAACCTGAGGGAATCTGTAAGGGAAACATATTCTTAGCCTCCCTGCACATGATAAAAACATGGACATGGTCCTTTTTTCATGCTTTATAATAAAGGCCCACTATATTCCCAATGACCTGCACCTGCCTGTGTGATGCAGGCTTTGTAGAGCAGCTGAAGGCCATACAGAGGGAAGAGCTTGGCCAGGACTTTGACATTTTCTACATGTGTTTCGCTGTAACGGCCGCCGTTGTTCTCCTTGGCCCGGTCTAACCAAGATCCCACATCTCCACTCAGGTGACGAGAGTGGAGGCAGCACATTTTGAGAGAGTTCAAGAAAACTCCCAGTGTGGTCAATAATGATCCACCTGCAGCATGACAGACACACAAAGGCAGAAGTGTTTATTTGGTGTGATTCGTTATACATAATGTGGTGTGTATACAGTGTATTTACAAGTTCAAACAAGTACTGTATGTAGTGTGTCTAGGCCTATAATAACTGAATCATTTTATGTCTCTTTTTTATGTACAGTATCTTACCTTTCTTGGGTTTATAGGTGAGATTGTTCCGCATCATGTGAATGGCGATTAGAGCCAGCAGCACAGAGGTGAAGGGGATGAGGAAGCCCAGATTTTTGCCCACAGACTGCTGGATGTAAGCGATACCCAGAAACACCACGGTGGAATTCAGGTTGACCAACCAGTAGAACCTAAACATAAATAAAACAAATATCACACTCACTTCCTTCATGAGCATACTGATTGCAGATGTCACCAAATAACTTATGAGTAGATGGAAACATTATTTCCATTAACTTCTACATGTTATTTTTTAGCCACGCTAGCGGCGTGCCTCCAGGGATGGTAATTTGGTTTGACAGTCAGTCCGCCACTTAAATCCAGATTAAAATATCTCAACAACTACTGTATGAATTGACATGAAATTGTGTACAGGCATTCATGGTTCAAGGAAATATCTCTATTGGATGGATTCTTATGAAATTTGGTACAAACATTCATGTTCCTCTAAGGATGAATTGTAATAACTTTGGTGACCCTCTGACCTTTCATCTAGCACCATCATTAGGTCATTTTAAAGGAACAGTGTGGAACATTTCGGGTATCTATTAGCAAAAATGGAATATAATATTCATAACTATGTTTTCATGTGTATAATCATCTGGAACTAAGAATTTTTGTGTTTTTGTTAGCTTAGAATGAGCCCTTCATATCTACATAGGGAGCGGAACCTCTTAAAGGAGTCTGCCAAGTTGTTCCGACATGTTTCTACATTGACATTTTCTAACGTGAGCCGCAGAGTGCAAAACCGTGGTTTCTGATTTCCTAAAGTAGTGGCGTTACCACGGTTTTGCATTCGCCGGCTCACGTTACCATAGTATTGGAAAGGGAGGAGTGAACGGAGGGGTACTCAGTTGGTTGCAATCTGCAACCACACCATTTAATATGTCAAATTAACTCCTTTGATAACGTAACTGTAAAGAACGTCATTAGGCAGACTTCTTAAATGATGATGAAACTGAACATAGTAACAATATCAGTGGACTGTTTGGAGTCTGTTCATTGGCTAACCAAGAGAATGACTGATTTCAGATGGCAACCCCACCCACCAGTTGAAGAAGGACAGTAGCTGGTGCTGATTGTAGCACTGCAGGCTGTAGGCTCCCATGGGACAGAGGATGGCCCGGATGCCGCCAATGCCCAGCGCAGCAGCCAGGAGGCCGGTGTAGAACAAGATCTGCTGCTCCCGAGGTTCCAGCTGGTGCGTCATGTGATGAGTGTCAATGTAGAAGTCTTCGAACGGGAATGCCACCACGGGCAGCATGGCTGTGCCTAGAAAGCACAGTGATAAACAAAGGTCATGGCAGCTAGATTTCGAACAAGAGTGTGACTTCACGGAAGCAGGGCCGTGACTAAGCACCATAATGAATTACTAACGCTCTTGAAATGAGGTCACACTAAAGGTTAAGATTCATAATGTGTCATATATTAGTGCACCTTTCTTGTTCATTTCACATATTCAGATATAACTTGTCTTTTAAACTCGCTGATTTGACTCCACATTACATTATTACATCTAATCTTACATTATAGCAGACTGTCCAAGATACTGAATACTGAATCATTCTTTTCACAAGTCCCATATCACAAATGTCATCACATCAGACAACATATAAAGCTATATATATATAAGATATAAATTGTGTCTTACCAAAGAAATGAAGGAAAGCACACAAGTAAAGCACCTTGGTCCTTCCCAGGCAGGTCTCTGCAAACCACCCGACCAGAACCGGGGTCAGGGTGCTGGCTCCTACGAAGCAAAGGTTGACTGTCGCAGCCAGGTAGTTATCATAGCCCAGCTTCACAGTGCAGAAGAGAATCGTGTTGCATACAATCCCAAAGAAAGTGAATCTCTCAAACAGCTCCACCAGCAGCACACAGATGATAACTTGGAGCTTCTTGCGGGACTTCCTTGGTGGTGGCGGTCGACGGTCCGGACGGGGGGCCTGGGAGAGTCGACGCGATTGGCGTCTGCCCTCTGGCAGTCTCTGGAGGTCTCCTGTCACCATACCACCTGGCCAGCGAGCTGGCTGCTGGGCTGCTGGGCTGCTGGGTTGGCTGGATGCAGTCAGTACTGGACCACGCAGAGCTCTGAATGAGAACTCCAGACCTTTCGAGGACAGGACCAGTAGAGGCCAGAGCTAGAATCCCTCACCCTGGTGTGACTCTGGAGACACAGAGGACCAGACACACCTACCTGCACATTCTGCACGTGCTGGTGGCTGATCATCCTCCTGTGTCATAATCTTACCCAGAACTGTGGACGCCTCGCAGGGATCTGACACATACAAAGCTGTATCCAGGAGGGATGATGGATGTAGAGAGAGTCCCAGAAAAATGTATATTACCGGCAAATACAGAAATGTGGTGGTTGTTTTTTTCATTAATGACTTATGCAGAGCAGTGGTGGAGAGTAGGTTAACTAAGTACATTTATCCAAATACTGTACTTAAGTACAATTTTGAGGTAGTATTTCCATTTTTTGCTACTTTATACGTCTACATTTCAGAGGGAAATTACTTTTTACTCAGCTTTATTTATTTGACAACTTTAGTTACTAGTTACTTTGCAGATTCCGATTACTAATACAAAATATAATAAACAAATAAATTATTATCTACAGATCAAGCTACCCAGCAGTATGTAAAGTAGTTAAAATCCGCAACACCTTTACCAGCTGCAACATCAAAATAATGCTTACACATAAATGCATCATTAATTATAATCCATTAACATACATTATTCTGAAATAGGACATTCTGCATGAGTACTTTTACTTTTGATACTTTAAGTCTGTTAGATGCTAATATTTCTTTTACTAAAGTTTTGAATGCAGGGCTTTTACTTGTAACTGAGTATTCCTACACTGTGGTATTGCTAATTTTACTCAAGTAAAAAAATCAGAGAGCTTCTTCCATCACTGATACAGAGTTACTGTAATCTAGCTGTACACTGTTGGCACTTGTTTTAAAACTTTTATTTAAAAAAAATCCTGTTTATCTGAAACTCAATAATTCTTTGCAATGAACAAAGTCATAGATTAAATGATAATCAAGAACTCGGGGACACATGATCTTGCCTAATCAGTGGGCTTTCGCATGAAAAGACATAAAACAAGACAATAAATTAATTTAACGCTGCAGGTATTTACAAACACTCACAAAATGCCACATCTCTTTGTGAAAGCAGCCCATCAGTGTACGAGCTCATACTGGAGCGCCTGCTGGTAATTAGATTGATAATGTTAAGTGGGAGTGAGACAGAGTGCACAGGCAGGTTAACTCCAACTGGATCAGAGCTGCTAGATAAACAATAGCTGCCTGTTTTTGCAGTATAGGGAGTAAACTCATTGTCTGAAGCACAACCATAAAGCACAGCCCAGACAAGCACTGAACAGAATAACGCTGGAATAAAAGAGTACCTTTTCACAAAACCCTAGGATAAAAAAACTTTTTCACTCAGAAATGTTTGGTTTGACCAAAATATCTATTAAAATAAGATCAAATAAATGATTTTAAAGAATCTGCATAGATATTGTAACACCAACAACCCTTAAATAAGTAAAGCTAAATCATCTTCTAAATGTCCATCCTTTAGCATCTTACAAGCTAGTATGACAAAATGAATCAGTGGCCTTGCTTATGAATTTTAATAAGATTGTTTTCTGTAGGCCTAAATATTATTCAGATGTTTAAAAGTGTATAGACCTACTGTATATGATGATAAATCCAATTAAAGTAATCCTGATTGGAGGTAAAATTGTAATCAAGTTGAAAATTAAGAGATTCAAGAGATATTGTCTCTAACAAGAACAATTGCAGCTGCAACACCAATCAGATGCCAAGTCATTCAGATATATAATAAATAACCATTTGAAAGTACCAAATATAAACTACAATATAAAATAACAACATAAAAGTACCAAAATGTATGATGTTAAATAACTTAATAAATATAATACATAATAAGAAAGACAGCCAATGTAAAAGAAGCAAATAGGCTAAGATAAGATAAGATAAGATAAGATCAGATAAGATATTCCTTTATTAGTCCCGCAGTGGGGACATTTGCAGTGTACAGCAGCAAAGGGGATAGTGCAAAAAACAAGAAGCATCAGCTAACACAGTAAAAAAAAAAGAGCTAAACAAAGTGTAACAAAATATGAACCATTTAAATAGTATAAAAATAGGAGCAGTATATACAGTATTGACACTAACTAACTGACTATTAAAAAATTGCACAAGTGGAAAATGATATTGCACAGTGAGAATGAAATGAAATTCCACCTGAACATATTGCACGGTATGAATGAATTACACCTGAGTAGTAATAATGATAATGATATTGCACAGTCATCATACAGTTTAGTGCAGTTATTGTCAGTGTGTTTGGTGTGTAAGTGCAAGTGGTCTACTGGGAGCAGTGCTGGTTATGGAGTCTGACAGCTGCAGGAAGGAAGGACCTGTGATAGTGCTCCTTCACACACTTTGGGTGGAGCAGCCTATGTGTAATAGAATAGGGATAATATCAAAAAAATCGCACTTATATTATATGTTTATATAGGGTTAGGGTATATATGTATATGTTAGTTAGTAGGCCAAATATAATATTTACAAAAAATAAATTTTCTGTCATTTTGTGACATCCCATACTGCTTTGAAAAAAAAAAAAAATAAATAAAAATATATATATATATATTTTGATGTAGATGACGTACACATTCAATAACCATAGAAATGTCCATGAACATCTAATCACTAATGATGCTGGCAAAGCGTCACCATGGTTACAGAGGCAGCGTTCAGTTGGTTGCAGCGTGGGGGCGTGGTGTATCATGGGAAAAGAAGTTGTTAGCAAACCAGTTCCAGCGTTGGTTAAAGAGAAGAGCACAACAGCTCGACCTTTCTTCAAATAAACGCACAAAGGTGAGTTACGAAGCGGTCACAGTTCTTCCAGAGTTAGATAGAGACACTGCACACATGCACCGTGTAGTTAGCTAGCATAATACTCAGCATTAAACTTCTGTAGCACGTTAGCTAACAGTCAAGCTAACCACCGCTAGCTGTTGTTAGCTGTGAGTGCTAACGTTAGCTCCACTCTGCTAACCGTCACAACCAGCTGTTGACATCAGCATGAGTTAGTTATTACTGATATGTTCAGGTGGAATTTCATTTCATTCTCACTGTGTAATATCATTTTCCACTTGTGCAATTTAGATAATAGTCTGTTTATTGTCAATACTGTATATACTGCTCCTATTTTTATACTTCCTTCTATTTAAATGGTTCATATTTTGTTACACTTTGTTTAGCTCTTTTTTACTGTGTTAGCTGATGCTTCTTGTTTTTTGCACTATCCCCTTTTCTGCTGTACACTGCAAATTTCCACACTACGGGACTAATAAAGGAAAATCTTATCTTATCTTATCTTATCTGATCTTATCTTAGCCTATTTGCTTCTTTTTCAATGGCTGTCTTTCTTATTATGTATTATATTTATTAAGTTATTTAACATCATACATTTTGGTACATTTATGTTGTTAGTTTATATTGTAGTCTATGTTTGGTACTTTCAAATGGTTATTTATTATATATCTGAATGACTTGGCATCTGATTGGTGTTGCAGCTGCAATTGTTCTTGTTAGAGACAATATCTCTTGAATCTCCTAATTTTCAACTTGATTACAATTTTACCTCCAATTAGGAATACTTTAATTGAATTTATCATCATATACAGTAGGTCTATACACTTTTAAACATCTGAATAATATTTAGGCCTACAGAAAACAATCTTATTAAAATTCATAAGCAAGGCCACTGATTCATTTTGTCATACTAGCTTGTAAGATGCTAAAGGATGGACATTTAGAAGATGATTTAGCTTTACTTATTTAAGGGTTGTTGGTGTTACAATATCTATGCAGATTCTTTAAAATCATTTATTTGATCTTATTTTAATAGATATTTTGGTCACACCAAACATTTCTGAGTGAAAAAGTTTTTTTTATCCTGAGGTTTTGTTAAAAGGTACTCTCTTGTTCCAGCGTTCATTCTGTTCAGTGCAATCTCCCAACTGCGGGACTAATAAAGGAATATCTTATGCTATCTTATCTTAGCGTTATGTTTGTGTATTGTTCGTCACTGAAAAGCTTCATAGGTGTATTTGACAACAGCAAAACTCTGACATAACTTATGGAAAACATTCTCATGTGTGGACTTTGTGTGTTTGTCGAAGCAGACATCGGCTAGTAATGTCTGGAGGGAGGATGCCGGACTGTCCTGCCTCTGCGTCCAAGGGCTTCAGCTCGACCCCTGTCAAAGCGAGCCAAGGGAAAGACCTGCACACATCCAAGGGCTTGGACGACGGCGTCCTATCTGACGACGAAGATACATTCTCTCTGCTTTCTCCCATCTATCATGATAGTTTTGACAGTGATGAAGACCTGGAGCTCAGTCCAGCTCAGCAGACTTCACCCAGGCAGAGCGACACCTCCAGACTCAGCGTTTCACCAGACAGGTACTGCAGAAGATACTCTCTGAACCGAGTCAAAGACCACAGACTGCATGATTCAGACATACCAAATATACGTAGAATAGATAGATCGATAGATAGATAGATAGATAGATAGATAGTAACTTTGTCGATCCAGAGGGAAATTCAAGTTTCTAGCATCACAGTTCCATAGTGCAAAACATGTTAGTAAAAAGGCAGTAATAAAGTTAGTAGTACAAAGTACAAAAAAATATACCAGATATAAAAATACAAGGAGATGAAGAAAACTTTTTAAAACTGAATATAGTGCAGGGTAACAGCTGTGATACAGGACTATTAAAAAAAGTGAATATAGTGCAGAAGAGACTGTTAAAAATGAGTATAGTGCAGGGTAACTCCAGTAGCTTAGTCTATGAAAGTGCACTGTATGCATTATTATCTGTCCTGCAGACCGTCCTCCTTTGTCCCCCCCTTCCCTAAAGAAGTGTTGTATAGTTGGATGTCTCCGGGGACAAAGGATTTCCCGAGTCTGTCTGTGGAGCACTTGTATAATTGTACATTGGCTTTTGTTATAGATGTGAGCTACCAAGAACACCTTCAGTGCAGATGTTTAATGCAGCTGTGGAGCCTGCAGGCTCACCTACTCTCAGTGCATGGGAACTGTGGCTGGTGAACAAAGCCAAAGAAGACCGTTTCAAATTGGAAAAACAAGCAGAGGAGGCAAGTTAATTATAATTTATGTCACTGTATAACTACAGGAGTGGTTACTTTCCTACGTTTCTTTTGCTTTTTGTATGTTTCTATAAGGCTAGTCATAGTTTTTCCACTTCATTCTAAATTAGCCAGAAGTTTATATTTCTCCAAAACAGTTATAATCTTAGGTCACATAAATGGGTTCAGTTTAAAGTGCCTTCTACCAGTACAGAAGCTGGAAAAAACAAGCCTGTTCCACTATGGTCCTTTGTCCTGGAATGATCTGCAGGCCAAGCTTAAACTTAAGACCCTTATCTCTTTTAATGAATTTAAACTTAGAATAAAGAAAGTGGTCACTGCTAGCTGCAGTTGCATCAATTAAATTACAAACACATGACCAACATGCTGCCCTGTTAGTGTACTGTATGATGTAATGTATTATGTCGTACAAAATGTTGTCGTATATATATATATATTCTTACTACCAAACATACTTTATTATTGCATGCGATCAGAATCTCACAGTAGAACATTTTATATCTCTTGAATTAGGAGCGGTTACGGAAGGAAAAAAAAGAACAACAAGAAAGGAAGCTGGAACAGAAAAAGATCGCCATCGAAGAAAAGATCCAAGAATGGCTAAAAGTGAAAAGAGAACAGGTACGACTGTTACTTTAAACTCAGTGAAACCACACAAAGCACCACAGCAGATTAGTTGTAATTTGTCAGAACTTTGTACACAGTACTGCTACACTAATAATGCTACCCTATCCAATGCTGACAGTCTGTTAGTGTTATTTATTTTCTTCTTACAACCCCAGGAGAAGCAAGAGCAACTTCTGAAACTGAGTAAAGAGGAGGAGGAGATGCAGAGGCTGCGGGAGAAACGGAGGGTGACTGAACAGAGAGCTCAACAAAAGTACAAAGACTGGCTACAGAAGAAGAACCAAGAAAAAATAGAAATGGAAAAGAAGGAGAAAGTGTGCATCTTTTTTATTTTTCTGCTTTTAATGATAATATTTTAAAGTTAAATGTTATTATTGACAAACAGAACTGGAGAGATTCTGATAGAGACTTTTATTTTGACAGGAGGAAGCTGCCCTGAAGAAGGAGCAGGAGAAAGAGCGCCACAAGAGGGCACAGGAGAAGTTTAAGGACTGGCTGGCAAATGCCAATGAAAAAAGCAGAGCGAGTCCCAAATCACCTTGCTACCCAACAAGTAAGGTCATATGGGAATTATTAACTAGGCTTATCAATTTTTGACACCATATAATTGATAAAATCTATAATAGTAGCAATATAACTGTGTTTATGTTGGTTTCAGACTGCACCAAATGTGATTGTAGCTTATTAGTTTTATTTGCCCAGCTGATATACACTGTATTTGTTATATATCAGTATTGTATTGCTTTGATTACTTCCAGGTCCCTACGACAATTCCTACCCATCACCCAGCTTCTGCAATCCAGTCCCATGGAAGCCGATTCACGTCCCTCCTCCAGAAACGCCACTGAATAAGACAGCTGGCAAGAAATCTCAGAAACAAAGGAAATGCCAACAAAGCCCCAGCACCGCGTTTAGACTGAGAAACTCACAGTTGCTGCAGAGGAGATGACACAGCAGACCGACGTCTGTGACTGACACGGTAGCTTAGTAACGGCTCTAATATGATTTCATCACCACTCATCCACTCCACCACAGATCCTGAACTGAGACTCTACTGAATCACATAAGTATTTCTGTTCACTATTATGGATGTGGTAATTAAGCTACCATATCTTTATTTTGGTTTGTTATACTATTGTACACTGGAGCGATTTTTGTAATAATGCACAAGCACAAATTAGTTTGTACGTAAGGATGTCTGATGTTTGGGAATTGTACATGATTTTACAAAGATGTTTATAATTTATCCTGATGCTTATGTCAGCTTTCATACCATAATAATGTCTAGCATAAATGTTGTCAAAGCTAGACATTTAAAAAAACTGGGCCCAATCCCAATATCCTCACTCAGACTCACAGAGTTTGAGGAGCGTTCCCCCAAAGTCCGTGAGGGTTAAGGGCTGTCCCACTGTCAAATCGTCAGTTGCATGAGGGCTCTCACGCAGACATTTTGAGCCCTTTATGAACACTTTCCGTAAGTCTGCATTTCTGCAGACTTTGTCTGAGAGAATTACCCACAATTCTTAGCTTTGTGACATTTAAACACAGGGTTACCAGGGGAAGCCCGGAGGCGTTAAAAAAGGGTGAAAAAGAGGACGGCACACAGGTGTTCAACATGGCACAATAAATTAGCCTACACAAAAATAGTAACATTTAGGATTTAAGTTGGTACATAAAAAACACATGAAATCAGAGGAATGAAAGCAGTAGACTATCATCATATCATCATTACACACCTGGTTTATTGATCAACCATTTTTAAAATTTTGACTTTGGCAAAAACAAGTAAATTGAATATTTGACAATTAGGCTACCTCTCGTCTCGTAAGGCAAGAGCCTGGAAGACGTTCAAATTTGGCTTTAAAAAACGTAAAATAAAAACCCATCATTGCCATCGTCAAGGTAACATATGTCACAAACTGCTGTCCCATTCATATTTCTACCATTTCAAGCTCTCACACTCAACCATTCACCAGGTGACATCAGTCAAGTCCCTGAAGGTTCAGGGTTTAAGGCCTTAGGGGGGACATTGGGATTGGACCCTGGAGATTATTTATGTTTTATCCTGTAAATTTAATCAATTTTCTATTTGGATAAAAGGGACATTATCAAAGTTATTTTTCCCTGTTATTATTGTCTTATTTGTGCCATCACTCCATGGTCAACAAAACCACATTTCATTCATTACATTCAATAAGGCATCAACCACACACAACCACACAGCAGAAAGAAGGTGGCTGGTGGTCACGGCCAAAGATAGACCCAGCTTGGTAAAGTGCCCCTCACACTCACACATTGTTCTGTGTCCAGCTGTGCCTTGTTCTTCTATGGGCTGAGATGACGACAGAACAAGTGAGGGGGTGGAGAGAGAAAGAGAGAGACTGATTCAGATTCAGAGCAGTATCCTCATTCTGTGTTAACATCTCACTGTGATATCAATGTATGCAGCCTGAGGTAAAATGATTTTAATTATGTTAGATTATCCCGTCTTTAACTGCATCCTTTCAATGTGTCTGTCGTGTTTTGTCAGTGCTTACGCTATGCTTAACCCCCCGTCTGTTGTTGAGTGCTGTGGAATGTGTTAGTTGACAGTAGTCAGCCAGGGGGATAACAGTGTAGGGCGTTTTTAAAATGTACAAAAAACATTCTGGGGTCCAAAGGACAGCTGTTAAGACACATGTCAAGTGTTTACTTTCTGTCAGGAGATGTGAAATTTGCACGAGTGGTTTATGTGTTTGCTCAGGGATATTTGCACACTGAGCCTTGTTAGCAAAACCTGTCTTCATAAAGATATGCTATTCTGTTCAAAGTCAGCCTCCAGCACTTCGGCTCTCTGTGTACCTCTAACTAAAATGGTAAGTCATAACCAGTTAGTTATAAAACCAGAGAGCTCAGTATGTCTAAATCTATCCCATCCACATGCCTGAGCCAGTACTTTTGTTAATAAGCGATGTTTCAGGTCATTAATTTTTATTTCTGCCTCTTCCAGGTATTGTGTCCTACTACAGAGCCTGAATAGAAAACTCACATCCCAAGATGCAGTGGTGCAGGTGGGCCGGCAGTTGGAGGTCACACCTACCAAGACAGGTAGGAGGCGTGTCTATAATATCTCAGACTGAAAGTGAGGGGGGAGCGGTGAAGAGGGCAGAGAGAGTGACAGTCTAAAGGGCAGCAGTGCAGAGTAAACGTGTGTTTAAGACTTCAAGAATGTGTCCGATAGACATGGAAACAAGCACAGGATGAAGAAACACAACTTTTGGATGCAGACATACTTACAGGAAAAAGGGAATTTGAATCCTGAGTAGAGTTTGTGAATGAGGTTAAAAATGACAGAAGAGGCAAGCTGTTGGAGTAAAAACTGGATTCAACAGTGAGATTATTCATATATTTAGTGTTTTTTTTTTAATCTGACTGGGACAACTTCACCTGTGGATCACATATATTCAGCTGGAGCCACATGAACTCTTATATACTGCTGGTATAAACCTGATTAGCCCCTTTTTTTCTGACAAGGATGTGACTGCTGTGTCTGTAAATAGTCTGCGTTTTTATTGACACAACTTGGAAGGAACCAGTTCTGTTGCATAGAGGCACAGAGATCTTGGATCTAGTGTTTCAGCATCAGTGTGTGTGTGTGTGTGTGTGTGTGTGTGTGTGTGTGTTGTTTTTTCTGTGTATATATTCCTCCCTTCACCATGCAGTTTGCAGGGCCGGAGATTGAGGACTCTTTCGACTTTCTTTTCAAAATCATCCTGGTTGGGGACTCAGATGTGGGGAAGACCTGCGTGGTCCAGAGGTTCAAGTCCGGCATATTCATCGAGAAACAGCAAAACACCATCGGGGTCGACTTCACTGTTCGCACCCTGGACATCGATGGCAAGAAAGTGAAGGTAGGTGACACGCACTCTGCTCTTTTCATGCTTTTAGAAGTTGAGCTTTGCTCAGACACATTCCTGGATTGCAACTTATGATGCACAATCATTCCCACATACATTAGGGATCACTTAATTTGATCATGGGTATATTTTGATGTGAGATGTGTCTCTTATCTCAAAGTAAATACTCCCTTTGCTTGCTTCAGTTGATCAGTATTTTTTTCCTCTAAAGAGTGGCTGACTGCCTCCTTCAGATGACATCATCTGTGTGTTAGCTTTCTGGGTGTGTTAATTCGTTAACTGCATGGATGTTTTGTTATGCTAATGAGTTTTGGCACAATGACTCAGAGTTCACAGCACGTCTGAATAACTTCTGAAGAGTGTTTTTGAAGCAAAAGAACAATCATTTAAGTCACATTGGATTGAGTTTTGTGTTGTCATTGCAGATGCAGGTGTGGGACACAGCAGGACAGGAGCGTTTCCGCACCATAACTCAAAGCTATTACCGCAGTGCCCACGGGGCCATAGTGGCCTATGACATCACACGCCGCACCACGTTTGAATCCGTCACTCACTGGATCAGGGAGGTGGAGCAGTTTGGGGCGGCCAGCGTGGTCCTGATCCTCATTGGTGAGTAGTAGAGTGGGAATAAGTTGGTTTTATATTGGTCAGTAAACCCCAAAACATATTCCTAGACTGTAGGACACAATACACCAGTGATTCCCAACCTTTTTTCATCTGATAATGTACAACTATTTTGATAATTTATCAACCAAAAACTCCAATCATTCTCTGGTTTCAGCTTTTATATAATTAGTAAATTGAATATCTTGGGGTGTTGGACTGTTGGTTTGATGGGCTGAAACAATCAGTGGATTAAATGATGTCAATCGACAGAACAATATACCGTTTTGATAAACAATCGTTTCAAGGGAACACAACCTAAATTAAGAATTCCAATATGTTATTTCCATGGGCTAGGAAAGTTCAATCAATATTTTTTAACATGAGCTGCTCTCTTTCAAAGCCAGACACCATAGAAGTAAGTCTCAATCTTGTGATGTCATAGAGTATAAAGTCTGGAGCTGCTCCATAGACAAAGAATGAGAGACTGATTTTGTGGACCCACAAAATGTTTTTCTTTTTTATACCCAAATGATCTTTATTTTATTGTAGTGTTGTCAGTTGTGAAAAACAAAATGTACCCAGAACATTTCCCTGGGTGCTCTCAGTGTCATCTAGAACATCTCTCCCCATTTATTGTCTATGGAGCAGCTCCAGACTATGACATCACAAGTTTGAGTTTTAGCGCTCTAGTTTTGGGATATGGGAGAGAGTTGTTCATGTTTATTGATATTTTTGGACTGTCTTAGACCACAGGAGTAACAAGTATGAATTTTGAAAATGGGTGTAATTCCCCTTTAAGTAATTTTTCAAGCAAAAATGCTGAACATTATCTGATTCCAGCTTCTCAAATGTGAGGATTTGATACTTTTCTTTGTCATATATGATAGCAATCTTTTGGGGTTTGTACTGTTGGTCGGAGAAAACAAGCAATATCAATACAAGACATTGGGATCTGGGTAATTGTGAAAAATTGTGGTAGATTGAGAAATAATTTTCTACAATTTTCTCTCATTTGATAGACAAAACATTAATAGAGAAAATGTCAGATTACAATGATAGAGATTAACAACTTTTTTCACTTCCTGCTCTGTTCAACCTTGCAGGTAATAAGTCAGACCTTCAGGCTCAGAGGCAGGTGTTGTTCGAGGACGCGTGCACTCTGGCAGAAAACAAAGGTGCGCTGGCCGCTCTGGAAACATCGGCCAAGGAAGCCCAGAACGTGGAGGCGGCCTTCGTCCTCATGGCCCGGGAGCTGCTGGCACGCAACGGCATGACCATCATAGACGAGATTTCTGAAGACTCACCTCAATTTATGTTGAATAGCAGCTCCCACCCGGTCCATGGCGCTTCGTCTTCAGATAAAAGGTGTGGCTGCTGAGCAGACTGAAGCAGGGATGATGTGTTGTTTAAGACTTGTTTAGGAGAAACTACATTGCATTGTGTGTGTGAACGTTTTGTACATATTTTGACATTTAATATTTATACAGTTTGTAGTATCAGTAACACAGGTATAAATGGTGGTTGCTTATCAAACGGTTTTTGTTATATTTTCATCTGAGGATAACTGCTGCTGAATGTGATACAGTATACAGAATGATTTCACTCGACAAGCAACTTTTTGTGTCTTTCGTCCTTTTTAATTGTTCTTTCATTCAGTACAGCTCTTTCAGCACATTACCAAAGTTCCACATTTTTAACCTACAATTTATTCACTTGCAAATCCTTCTTTGTCATATACAAATATATAACACACCAGGACAGTGTGAACATTTCAGTGGTGCTGCAACTTTAGGTACCTTTTTCTGCCACAAAAGTCTTTGATTACAAACATTCACATTAACCATTCATAAAGTTCTAATTACTTTAACCATTTGACAGAAAAATAGCACCTTTTTCATTTCTGTTGAAACTGGGACCTTTCAATTCTACAAAACAATACTAGAATAACAGTACCGTGCTCTTGTTTGAGACCAAATGAGGTACTAAACTGAAACCTGGCAACTTAATCTCATCAGCATTAGTGGTTACGCATTCACCCTATCTTAAAAACAAATCAAGCTGAAATATGATAGCAGTAAAAACAAACAGCAGGACTGGTCTAGTTAAGACCCGCTGGGGGGGTGGGGTGTATATTTTGGAAAGGCAAGATGACCCAGTTAGGTAGACGGTTGTGCAAAGAATCAAATCCATCTTTGTCTCTAGACAATACGCTGTGTCACAGATGAACCAGAAGATGTGTCTTTATACAGGGCTCATTCTTTCTGAATCAATCTGATCCAGTTTAAGGTGTAACTATGTTTGAACTATGTCTGTCATCCCTGAACTTACAGATACTAGATAAAAGTCTGAGTGCAGTAAAAATGGATGTAACTCAACATGTAGACTTTTTAACAATCCATGAAAAAGAGAACTTGAGTCCTTGACATACAGTAAAGAGAAAGTAGTAGGTACTGTAGGGCGATTAGAAACTGATGTGTGTTCATTGAACGAAAAAAATACTGCAGCAGTCTGTAAGACATTACCATGCATGACTGACTTAAAATGGGTGTAACTTTCCATTGGGTGTTAAAACTGCATATTGTTGCTTTTTGCAGCTGATTCTATGGCACTTTGACGTGAAACAGCTACATCTCCTCTGTGATAATCAGGGCCATATATTAGTAAAAAAACAAACGCTCATAAAGCTTCTGCTGCTACCAGTTAGAGCTGTTTACTGGACGGCTGTGAGTTTGCGAACCACTCATCCTACTCCAGAGGCCAGCCTTCCTGCTGAAACACCAGCTCCACCGCCTCCTTCACGTCCTCCACCACGAAGGACGGCTGCGTGAGGCTGGGGTCAAAGCGGAAGTCCCTGTGGCCGTGGAAGATGTGCTGCTCTGAGACGGTATGCGCCGGGTCCGCGGGCAGCTCCTGCTGCTCTCTGCTGTACACTCCTGTGCACACCAGGATGGAGCTGCAGCCCTCGGGGAGGTCCTCCTCCGCCCCGTACACACCTGACGCTCCACCTAGTTCCGCTGATGTCATTTTTGGGCCGTCATCAACAGTTTCTGGCAAGGCATCTACTCCTACTCCGCCGCTCTTAGCCTGCATCTGGGCCTTGGTGCGGTGAGAAGCCCGCAGGTAGTGGTTGTACAGGTTGGCACCGTATATGTCAGCCATGGGGTTATCACTGTAAAAGGAGATGGAGTCAGTGACGGCACATTAAAAGGAGCTCTTTCTTCAAATTAAAGTTATTGTGTCAGACAAAGGGACAAACAGCACGATTCTTGTGTGTCTTGAAGTTTCAAATGTGGGTCTAAAGTCAAGAGACGACTGAGTGACTCACCCTATAGCATACAGCGTTTTCACAGGTGTGGTCCAGCCAAGTCTCTCAGCCTGCTGTCTAATCAGCAGCTCGGCGTAGTTATACGTCACCACGCTGGGTTTACCGATCAGAGCCTCGTACTTCAGCTCATTGCCGGTGACCTTCTTGTACAGGCTCTCTAGGCACACCAGGAACATACCGTGACCAAACCTGTGACACAGGGACATTTAGTATAATATTAACACTTTTAATAATGTTTCAGGGTGTGTATTTTTGACACGCGCGCACGCACGCACGCACGCACGCACGCACGCACGCACACACACACAGTACCTGGGATTCTTCGCCTCGGCCATCCACAGCAGGTCCATGTTACAGGCCAAGACCGGGATGTGAGGGTACCGCATCGAACTCCAGGCGCTGTCTTGTTTCCCGTTTGTCAGGAGCACGTCGACGATGAGCTGGAGGTTGGTCTCCCATCTGATTGGCTCACCAAATAGGATGACAGCTGGAGGAACAAACATGCGAAGAAGGAAATAACATAAAAGACAGCCATACCTGTGTTCAATACAAATATAAACACTGTGTGTGGAAACATACCGTCTATTGGGGGTAAGCCTTTGGTGGAGGGAATCTGTTGGACAATACACACAATTGATTAGATGTCTCGCTCATCCGTAACTGAACAAGAACTGGCTTCAATATTGATACTACTTACACTATCTTTGGGCCTTCTGTTGTGATCAACGACATCTAGAAGAGGATATGCCTCCCTGAGCATGTCTATTGTAACGACATCCTGAAAGCCCAAGCTGAAGGGTGGTGTGTTAAGGTCAAACACAGATGATTTATGAGCCACAAAACACATATGAAGGAAACACTTCTGTCTAACTAAGGAATCACAGATACCACCTGCTTGCAATGGGGATTTTTCATTCTATAATTTGTTTCCTTACTATATTTCTTTATATGTTCAGGTGTTAACCACTGGGTTATTCCGAGATTTGGTGTTGAATTTGAATTAATGACAAACCCCACAGGAGAAAAAGAAAAAGAAACTCACTCCAATCCCTAAAAAAAAGAAAGAAATCGGTGAAAGGGCCTCACGGAGACAGTCAGACATCAAAGGGAACAAAGGGTACAAAGATTACATACTGATAACTACGTGGCACATGAACAGAAATACACTGAATAAACAGAACGTACACACTTTTGAGGTCAACATCCAGAGGGAGTCCCAGATTTAAGACAGGATACTTGTGTGCGACCTCCTCCACGGGACCCTGTCCTGACACCAGCACGCGCATTTTGTGGAACTGGGTGAACATTCGCAAAGGACTGTGGGACAGCATCACCTGGTCTGGAGACACCTGAGAATTAAAGGTTGATGTCAGAGAAGAAGAAAAAAAAAAACACAAGACAAAGCACGCTGAGGACACTTACAAAAAGATATTGAGTGTTCATTCATTTTACCTCCACCTCAAGCAGATGTGACAGAAACTCAGCTTTGGTCTGCCTCATGCAGTTCCCAGCGTTGGTGACGAACACCACAGGCACCTTGTATTTCCCATGGCGGTCCACCAGGTTCTTGAAGCACTGCTTGGCTGCAGGGATCGGCGTCCTGCCTCGAACCAGCACCCCATCAATGTCAAAGAGGAGCCCGAAGGAGCTGGAGCCCTGAGGAGGGAGCTGGGAGCCAGAGAGTGGTGGCATGTGCAGTGTGAAAACATGCGGTTGTTCATTAACTTGCTGTGACACTACAGACTGAGTTCTCGTCATAATCTCGTCACTTCACACACAGGGAACTGCGTGAGACTTTGTCCTCAGAGTACATAAATTACACAGTTTTATTGGAGCAGAGGACTCATTGATTAATGAATTGGGTGAATATGATAGTAATAACTAGTGTTGTAAATGTGAGATGTGCTAAACACCACAGTAATCATCATCCGTGTGTGTGTGCTGTAATTAGCTTCAACATGGTGTTCAATGTGTTTTTCTTTCCATTTTAGCTTTGCAATTGGCAACAAATAAGCAAAACAGATGAAAAGCGCATGTCTTTTTCTTAAAGGTCCCATATTATAAAAAAACTGAGATTTTCATGTTTTTTTTTATTTTGAAGCAGGTTTAAGTGTTATATAAATACTGTGAAAGTATCGAAACACTCAATCCACAGGGAAATACACACAGCCCGTATTCAGAAACTCTACATTTGAAATGAGCTGTCAGGATTTCTGCCCATTCGTGATGTCACGAATATACAATATTTAGACCCTTTACACAATTTTAAATGTAAACATACTAAATGTGTCCCAGTTTATTTCCTGTTGCAGTGTATGTGAATGTCATCAGCTGACAGGAAGTACACATGGACCCAAGCTGTTGCCTAGCAACGCAATTCTGTTGCAATCCGTCAAACGGAGCGTTTCAGACAGAGGGTAAATACAGGCATATTCAGGCAGACAGAAAATAATGTTGTTGTTTTTTAACATTACAGCATGTAAACATGTTCTAGTAGAAACACAAAATACAAGTATGAACCTGAAAATGAGCACGATATGGGACCTTTAACTTTGTCTTCATTCACCTCTATCTTAATGTAAATAAAGTTTGCATCTACTTACATGGCTGTAATTTCGTGAGGTCGAAGGCGAGATGTTGACTTGTTTTGCTGCTTCCTCACAGCTGGATTTCAGCAGCTGCCAGGCGGTTTTCAGAGACCTTATTCTCTGCATGTCTGCGGGCACTTTGTGAGTAAAAGCCGGGCTGCTAAACAAGAGACAGTAAAAGCTCAGAGCTGAGCTACTAGTAGCTGAGTTAACGGTAACCGGCTACCTGCGAGTGTAGAAATGAGTCATGGTAACAGTGAGAGTGAATACTGGGCTCAGCGTTATCTCCTCATGGCTGGTAGTGTAGTTAGAGTAGCTGCTGCCATTATTCAGTAACGTTACACGCTGACCGACAGTCTGTAACCTCTAGTGAACGCGCATGCGCAGAGCCGGTTCTCTACCGGAAACACTAGGTTTGTTTATGATGGGAGTTTATGTAGAAATGAAACCTATAATATATAATAAATATATATAACCTCGCTTAACTGGAACTTACATTTTCATTTTCAACATTAACACAATGTAAACACATAAACACAATTTAGACTTTCTGTAAGATGTCATAATACAGTATATTTTCAGTGTAAAGTAATGATGTGATATTAATAAATATTAATAAGACAACAATAATAATAATGTATTAGTTAATACATAATAAAAACAATAATAACATTGTTAGTAAAAAATTAAATATATAGTTGATATATAAAGTAAACTCTTTTTAATAAGAACAAATGTTACTACATTTGTGAACATACTTGATGTTTAAATTTTCAACATTATAAACACAATTCAGACTTTCTGTAAGTTGTCATAATACAGTATGTTTTCAGTGTAAAGTAATGAGGTGATATTAATAAATAATAATACAACAACAATAACAATAATTGTATTAGTTAATACATAATAAAAACAATAATAAAATTGTTAATGAAAAAAATAAAATATATAGTTCATATATACAATAAACTCTTTTTATAAAAACAAATGTTACTACATTTGTGAACATACTTAATTGAATCTGCCTTCATTTCATTTAAGTTTTTAATGAATTAATTTATTTACTAATTTTCTCTTTCATTGCCTTTGTCCTTTCTGTTTTATATTTCAGAGCCGGTTATCTACCGGAAACACTGTAGGTTTGTTTATGATGGGAGTTTTTGTAGAAATGAAACCTAATCCCCTCTTAACTGAAACTTAAATTTTAATTTTCAACATTATAAACACAATTTAGACTTTCTGTAAGATGTATGGCATTGATGTATGTATATATTTATATTAATATTTAATCATGACTTTTTATAGTGCTTCCTGTATTGTTATGTATTATATGTAATGTATTGGTTTTATTTTTCCTTTTTATTATGTGGACCTTGAGTCTGCAATAAAGTTTGAATTGAATGTCATAATACAGTATATTTTCAGTGTAAAGTAATGAGGTGATATTAATAAATAATAATAAAACAACAATAATAATAATAACAAAAACAATAACAATAATGTATTAGTTAATACATAATAAAAACAATAATACAATTGTTGATAAAAAATAAAATATATAGTTGATAAATACAATTAACTCTTTTTTTTTTTATAAAAACAAATGTTACTACATTTGTGAATATACTTAATTTAATCTGCCTTCCTTTCATTTCAGTTTTTAATGAATTCATTTATTTATTAATTTTCTCCTTCATTGCCATTTTCCTTTCTGTTTAATATTTCAGAGCTGGTTATCTACCGGAAACACTGTAGGTTTGTTTATGATGGGAGTTTATATAGAAATGAAACCTAATCCTCTCTTAACTGAAACTTTAATTTTCATTTTCAACATTAAAAACACAATTTAGACTTTCTGTAAGATGTATGGCATTGATGTATGTATATATTTATATTAATATTAATATTTTTAATATCTTTTAATCATGACTTTTTTTTATAGTGCTTCCTGTATTGTAATATATGTAATGCATTGTTGTTGTTGTTTTTTTCTTTTTTTCTTATCTGGCCCCTTGAGTCTGCAATAAAGTTTGAATTGAATGTCATAATACAGTACATTTTCAGTGTAAAGTAATGAGGTGATATTAATAAATAATAATATAACAACAATTGCAAAAAAAATATTTATTAGTTAATACATAATAAAAACAGTAATAAAATTGTTGATAAAAAAGAAAATATATAGTTGATAAATACAATAAACTCTTTTTTTTTTATAAAAACAAATGTTACTACATTTGTGAACAAGAACAAAGAGGGTCAGGTCCGGGTAACAATAATCATAATACATTAATAACTGCAGTATAATAATATAATATAATAATGTAATATATATATAACCCTAACCCTAATATATATAATATAATATAAATAATTATCCCTTACCATCTTATATTTGCCTGTGTTATTAATGTTTTCATGACACTTCACCACTCACACAGTGCAGCAGCCCGGCCGGCCGCTGGAGGGCACAACAACGGAAAATAACAACAACAATTTACCACGAAGAAGAAGAAGAGGCGGTAACGTCCGGGTTTCAAAAGCTCGATAGCAACGATCACATCAACAACAACAAGCTGCCAGACCCCGAGGAGTTCAGTGTTTACACACTCTGGGTATGTAACATGTATTAATATGTTAGCCAGAAAACACCAGAGATACATGTACTTTAGCCATGTTGTTGTATTTATTCATGTGCTTCCTTTATTTTCGCAGAATCTGAAGTTACATCTGTAAATACATATCATGAGAGACAGACATATCTGCTTTGCAACGATAATAATGGACATTGTGAATTTGTTTTACTCATGAAGTACAACTTCATTCTGCTACAACTGAGTCTTGTCTTTTAGCTGAACATGTGTCAGAGTTAAAGTGTGTTATACTTATAAGAATAGTAGACTTATTACTTAATGGTAGATAACCCATGGCAACTGAAATACAAAGTGGATACTTTCCTTATAGATATCAATCAATCAATCAATCAATCAATCAATCAATCAGTCAATCAGTCAAGCTTTATGTATATAGAACCTTTCAAACAAGTCAAATTAAATTCAAAGTGCTGTACAGACAAAAATGTAGAATGTTAAAAATTGATTTAGAGACTAATGCAACACCAAAACAACCAATATAAAAGTTCATTGAATAAGAGAGCAATAAAAGATGGGTATTTAAGATAATAAAAGATAAATAAAATACAAGGAAAATAAAAATAACAATATAAATAAATAAATAAAAATGATGGAACTACACAAAATAAGCAGATTTTATAAAAAATAAAATAATGACATTTTAATAAAATAGAATAAAAGAGATAATGATCAACAATAAAATGTTGATTAAACAAAATATAGTAAAATAAACACTATAATGATGATGATAAATAAAATAAGTATAAACAATAAAACCATAAAATTATAAAACATAAAAGCCAGACTAAATAGATGGGTTTTTAGTTTCGGTTTAAAAATATCAATATTTATTATATATATTTATTATATTATATATATATTTTAGATAGATAGATATATAGATAGATTATTGATCCCGAGGGAAATTCAAGACAGTGTGTATCACATTTTCCTTTTACATTTTACTAACTTTCTGTTACCTCGGATATCCTAACCCGTATCCCAACACCTCTTGAGTATTGGCATGTTTGACAACAGTCTTGGACAGAGGTTTTGCTGTAAATATCTCCGTATTCAGTTAATAATGATTTCTCACAGGTGCTCCCCAAGCTGACATCTCTGTATTAACATGTATATTCCATCTCTTACTCAATTTGCAAAGCTTTATCTGCTGGCCTCTTGTTACAGAGTTGGCCGTAGGAAATCGGTGAGTGTTGGACCTGCAACAACAAACCATTTTGCAATATTGCTGAGTGACAGTATTTTTTTTCCACTTTTGTTTTCAGTGTTGTGTGCTGGGATGGGATCGCCAACAAAAGATGCTACACCACACAGGTAGGACCACATAATCAACAGGAGAACAGACATCCTTGTGGTCTCTCTGCAAGAGAAATGTTACTGTAGCACTGAGAGTGTCCATTGTGAGAAAGATGCTAAAGCTTTTAACTAATCTCCCTGAATGATGCTTAGACTTATTTTCTCAGTCTGGTCCCCCACTGTTAAAGTCCTAAGTCTTATCCCACATGGATTTAGTCTCACTCCTTAAGTGGGTTTTAATGCCTGGGTAATCATTCATTTAAATGTTTTGCTGTTTCTAAAATTCGTTGCAGACATGTACTGTACATGCACAGAATATAATGTTATATGTTAAAAGATACCACAGGCCTTATAGTTGAGTCCTAATAAAGTCTTTTCTTTTCTTACCACAGAGCCAACATGCGTACCCCTGGTCGAGAACCTGACTCCCCACTTCCCCCCATCAATGAGCGGCTGGCGTACCTCCGCCCCTCAAGGGAGCTACTGGAGTTCTACAGACAGAAGATCGCCCAGTTTGACGGAGAACATGAGGAGCTGCTGCAGATGCTGGAGAAGTACAAAAGCATCGCAGAGGACCAGGTGAGACAAAGCCAGGAGTCGTATGTGATTGCTTTGTATGTGATGCTGCTTTTCAGGTATGACGGAGTATATTCACCTTTTTTTTTTTTTAACTGATCTTCTCTCCGTCCTGGAATTATTATACCTCAGCATAAACTACACTGGGAGGTACGACAGCGTGAGGGAGAGATTACGGAGCTGCAAAACGCTCTGAGTGACATGCAGGTCTACCTTTTCCAAGAGAGAGAACAGTCTCTTCGGCTGTATGCAGAAAATGACCGACTAAAGATCAGGTGGGTGCACGGTTGATAATGAATCCAGCAGATATTTGAACATGTGATAGCAGGAAAAGCACAGGTGTTATTAATATCATTAATAATTAGGGTTTGATCACTGACAGGGCTTACTGGGACACTTAAATGTAACATTAATGTTAGTAGTTATTAGTTCCACCTTGAATGTTCCTGAAATTTTGCAACCATAGTAGTTATACCTGTGCTTTTCCTGATATGACAAGTGTAAATGCCTGTCATATAAAAAAGGCCTATTAGATGTTAATAGGTTACTGGGCTATATGATTGGCTGCCATTGGACATACTGCTGCATATTATTTCTGATGATTTAAAGCCCTTACAGACTGCGTAGGCATATACAAACTGTTCTTGATTGACCGAGGTGTAATCAGCCAGAGTAAAAGAAAACACTAGTGTTGGTGCGCAGGGCCTTTAATATCTGTCTCACTCTTCAGTATTGTATTACCATTATTCTTTTTTTCTTTGCACTTCTGTACATACGAGCTATCTAACCTAATTCACTGTTGTACAGAGAATTGGAGGACAGGAAGAAAATCCAGCACCTTCTTGCCCTGGTGGGTCCTGATGTAGAAGAGATCACATATTTCCATCGGGAACCTCCTCACAAGGTACACATGTTTATTTCATCATAGACCTTTCTCACAGCAGACGTCTTGACCTGTCAAACACAGGTGCCTTAATAAATACTGCATTGGCTGGCACGCCTAAATGGAACAGAGCCATTGTTGATTATTTCCACCTGTATTTTTCCAAAATATCTGCAGTGAAAAAGTTTGACTAACCATAACATAATTACAATGTAATTTCCTGTATTTTCAAACATAATTTTCAGTGAGGGTCATTACTCAATTTTGTTCCACTTACATGTATAAGCAAACTGACGAAGGAATGCTCATCGCTTGTTATTTCTAACAATAACTTGTGCTGTAAGAGGGCATGTAAATTGGCATGTTAAATCTCATAAATTGCGATTTTGTGTTTTCTGACTTGCTGCTTACTTGACTACATGACTTAGCTATAGCTCTAACAGCGGCTCAAGAAGTCTCCAAACCTTTGCCTGCATATTTGAATGACACAGTGACATATAAATACTATACGTTTTTTCTTCTTTTTTGTGGGATGACAAAAAAACAGTCTATTCCACTGTGATTAAGTCTGTGGCCGCAAAAAAAGGCAAAGAAAAAAAAAATCAATGTTTTGAAGACAGCTATATGTGATGTGATGACCGTATTTCAGGTTACTGTCAGACAGAAGAAGGCTGAATCCTGTTCGGAAGAAAATCTCAATCTCAGGCCTACAAAGTTAAGACCTGCTGCGACCAGGAAAGGTTTGCAAATGTCTTTTCTACATTTATTATTTAAATTGTGTGAAATGACTTATGAAAGATGTGAATATGATTATTTGTTGTTTGTTGTGTTCTTTAATCAAGATATCAACACTATTAACGTGTTTAAGCAAACCTGAATAATGACAGTATCTGATCTGGTAATGTTTTCTGTTTAGTCAAACTCAAGCACAGTAAGCTTAATTGCTCCAGACAGACTGTGCCATTCTGATTTTATGTCTGTTTAAGCAGAGAGCAGCAGGAAAACAAAATCAGCAGACGGGGTAAATGGAGAGAGCCTGGAACAATACAAGAACGACAAACAGACGTTGTTACTACAGGTAGGTCTAGGTGTCCACTTTCTGAATGCATATGTTTAACAAGGGACTGAATTTTGTTTTCCCCCTTCTCCTGTCTTCATGGCTTTGCTGATGAGTGTACCAACCATAGACTGTATATATACAGTATATTGGAGCCAGAGTCTGCGCAGTAGGTATCAAGGTCCCGCCCACACATCCGCCCGGGCCAATCACGAGCCGAGCATGGCCGCAGCTTGTTAGCATGAGCCACCTCACTGCTACATTAGCAACACGGTAGCCGTTTAGTTTGAAAGACACAACAACTAACCATAATATCTCTATAACTACATTCATGATCAAATTGACACGTGTTCTATTACACAGACTTGTGACGGTTATGGAAAGTTAAAGTTACATCTCCTCTCTTTACAATTCCCGAGCCCGCGGCTCAGCAACTACTTCACTCAGAGCAGCTGTCAATCACAGCTGTCAATCATGACGTCTCACCCCCTTTTTATAGCATCAAATTACTAATTAAAACCAAACTTATCGGAAAAATGAACACTTGAACATACATCAGTGTGATAAGAACTACCTAAAATTACAGAAACCGTATTTGGGAAAATGTTATTTGATGTGTACTTTGACTTTTAGTTTGGCTCATGTCCCATCCTCTAACATGGAGGGGGTGGGATTTATGACCTATACTGCAGCCAGCCACCAGGGGGCGATCCAGATGATTTGACTTCACTTTTGGGGAGCTGTCATGTCTTCCATCTTTATATACAGTCTATGGCACCAAGCTATTATTTTTGTGGCTCATGTTTGCAGGTGGAGGCTCTGCAGGCTCAGATGGGGGAACAAACCCGTCTGGTTAAAGAGCAGGTAGAGTCTCTGCTGGAGGATCGAAGGATTCAAACAGAAGAGGGACAGGCACAACGACAGAGAGATCAGGAGCGAGTCACAGTTCTGACTGACAAGTGGGTCTGCGTTCTTAGTCGTTCACAACAACTGTACTACAGCTGACTGTATTTTAGGAATGATGCTCTTTCAACCCTTTTTCACGTTGTGAAAGGTGGATCGTGACTTGTTTTTCTTCTTTCTGGAATCATACTCATTACTTTAAATGTTAATAAGTACAGTCTTCAGCCTCATCTCAATGTATAACTCACCCTTTCTCTCACATTTGACACCTCAGGCTCCAGCGAACCCAGAACCTGTTGTATGAGAGCACCAGAGATTTCTTACAGCTAAAGTTTGCCACACGGGCTAATGAGAAGGGCTGGATGGTGGAGAAAGACCGGCTGCTGAAGGAGCTGGACTCTTGCCACAACCGTCTGAGGAAGACGGGCCCAACGTGGCAGCCCAGCAGCAGCACAGCCCTGCTCCTCACCCGGCCTCAGCCAGAGTTACAGCAGACACACAAAGAGGAGCTAAAAGTAACATAATTTATATATATATATTTTTTTTATATCCCAAAAGAAGAACTAAAAACTTAAAAGAAATCGTTCCTGCTAAATTATCCCTTTTGTAAACAAGCTCTTATTGCTTTGAGGTGTTTGTTGGAGTTTTTTTTTATTTACCTTTTTTTTAAATGAATCATCATCAGGCAATGCAGGAGGATCTGAAGCAAGCCCACCGTCTGGCAGAGATGTACAGAGAGCAGTGCATTACGCTGGAGACAGAACTGTCCCAAATCAGAGAGGAAGGGGATGTGGGCAGGGAATTATTTAAGGTACTATGGTTGGACTATACTCATGCACATCTCTGGTTGATTGTTCATATTTTATGGCGATCCCCAAGTTTCTTGTTACTGATGTTTTTCATCGTACCAAATCCGTTTGTGTGTAAGGACCGTTCGGACAAAATGGCCAGGCGTCTCCAGCTGATGACTCAGCGCTATGAGGCGCTGGAGAAGAGGAGGGCCATGGAGGTGGAGGGCTTCAAGACGGACCTGAAGCACCTCAGACAGAAATTCAAAGATGTCGAAAAACAACTCCTCAAGGTAAAAAGACTTTCTGAATAGTCTACTAGTGTCTTGATCAGGAGAATATATATTATATTGTGATTTCAACACAACACGCATGTTTTGAGCTCTTTCAAAGAAAATATGTGATGTGAACAGATCATAAATTATTACCTTTTATTAAAGAAAACTAAATTAGAAATAGTTTCACAATTGTCGCCTCCAGCCTTGCATTCCGTTGATATCATAGTTAACATTTAAACTGTTTAACCAGGTGTATATGTATCCACTGTTTCAGGCTACTCTGAATATTGGGCCCAACCAGGACTTAGCCATTCTGCATGAGGTACGCCAGACCAACAGCAGGACAAAGAAGGTTCAGGGTGAGCTGCTGGCGCTGAAGGCAAAGATCTATGGACTGGAAAACGAGCTGAGGTTTAGCTGAGGACTGGACTGTGGTGTCTCCTGTCTGCCTATAGAGGACGATCTATATGAGATTTATCCCATATGTTTGTGCTACTGTGCTTATTACTGAAACTTAGAGTGAATGTTATTTCTATTTTGTACTTTTGGACTAATAAATATGTTTTGCTACAATGATTTTAAATGAACGAGCACCCACAGTTATTTACAGAATGAATTCTGCAAACAGGCTTCTTCACAGCAGACATCTTGAATTGTCATAGCAGGAAAAGCACAGGTGTGATCTGTTCTATTCAAGTGTCCCAATGAATGATGGGTAACACATCATTTAGTGCAGCTATTCTCAACCACTGGTCCGAGACCCACTGCTGGGCCTCAGAGCCCCACCTAGTGGGCCGGGAGGTACTGCCAAATGGTTAGATCAACCTCTTCAAAATCCAATGGCCACTGTTCTGTTTTTTTCAGAGGTTGTAGCGGGCGGGTTTTAAAGCTACCGTAGATTAAAGGATACTGGAATGATATGAAACTAAAAATCCTAAGGAATCCATCGGTCCCAACCATGTCATGCTAGCTTTTCGGGAAGGAGGCTAAATAACACTTCAAAGTTACGCTAAATTTTGGTGAGGAAAACCGGTCATGGCCATTTTCAAAGGGGTCCCTTGACTAATGACCTCAAGATATGTGAATGAAAATGGGTTCTATGGTACCCACAAGTCTCCCCTTTACAGACATAAATGTCTCGGATGCAGTGACACAAAATGGAGCGTTTTTTGAAACGAAAAGTGATGTTGGAGACAACCCTGCATCAGTAAAAGCGCCAAAGCGTGTCGAGAGGAAATATGCCCCTGAATAGTTTGGATTCATAATGTCAGGCAGTGATGGGTGAGGGTAAGCTGAATATGTATGTGGGTCATTACACCTAACTGTGGCATATAACACATACTTATAGCCCAGTTTGTCATTTATTGGGGAAAGTGGTCCTTGAAATTATTTTAACAATCAGAAGTGGGCCTCAAGTTACAAAAGGCTGAGAACCCCTGATTTAGTGGGACAAGTTTGCTTAAAAACAGAAAGTAAGTGTTTATCCCTTCAAAATAAAAGTCTGAATTTGAAATGTGTGGGAAACAAGAAGTATCGTTATATTAAAAACAAATGGCTTATTTACTTGAGAGTAGAATAGTTTTTGTAAATATTCAGCTTAGTCGTATTCATTACCCAACCTATTTTATCCTCGTTAATTGTGGTCTTAATCTGAAAATCTTAACTGGAAGCTGTAATTGTACTAGGACTAGCTTGACGTGCTGACGTCAGTCCAGTCTCCAGTCAACCTGAGATCTCACGTTGGTGCGTCTGCTACTATCTCTCTACTATCTCTCAGCGATGGAGCGCAAAGTTGCTCGGGAATTCAGGCACAAGGTAAGAAACAAACATTGTTTTCTTGTTATATTGATTTAAATTTCTATTAAATAGCCTTTTAAAAAGCTTTGTGTTCCTACCTGGTTGTCACCTACCTGTCTCAGGTGTCTCTTTCAGTGACATAACAGTTAACAGCTAGTTAGGCCTCATGATAAAGGAACAGTTTGCTAAAATCACTCAAAATGTAATTTAAGAGTAAATCAAAAAGCAAGTTTATATAAGTTTAACACGAATTAGAAGTTGTATGGCAGTTGTAGGCTAGATTCAGGGTTAAAGTATAATGTAACCTTTCATAACTAGCCTATATATCTTGTCCTAATTGTTTTGTTATCACTATTATGTAGTCATTTTATTTCTTTATATTAATCTTATCTCTAGGTGGAGGCCTCAGATAAGCCCAGTGTTTTTTTTTTAGCCTCTTCCTGCACTGTATATTATGTATTTATGTTTTTGTTATGTTGTATAGTCTTAAATTGTGCAAAACAAATAAACAAAAAACAACAACAAATAATCCTATCACTAACTATAGTTAAAACTATAATAGAAAAAAACTATTAGAGTTGCTAATGGATGAGTTTTCATTCAACTGAAATAACTTATTTTCTTGGATTGTCTAGGATGAAATTAATTTCATAGTGTTTTTGGTCTTAAAGTTCCCACAACTGTTCTGTTAGATGGTGTTTTATGAGCATAATTTGAGCTACAGTGGATCTATTGTCTGTTCTAATAGAGGACATCCTTTCTGTATCTGTCCCATGACTGCTCTGGCTCAGGTAAACATCATACAGCTGAGTTAAATAATTTGAATCCATGGTATGTAGCTCCATAAATTAAGCACACATTATACTATGTTTTGTGCTTGGTGTTGGCACATAACAGCCTGAATAGGTAACTATGAGTAAAACAATAAGAGTGGAAGGGAACATGATATGTTCAGGCTGTTTCAGCCCACAGAGCATGTAGGGATCATCACACAGCCATCTGTGCTGCATGGAGGCAGACAGGCAGGCAGACAGGCAGGCAGTGTCACATATTGCTGGCTGCTCTCAAAGGGCATCTTAGCATAAGATAATGTAGACCGTGTCAGAGATGAGCAGCTGAGCGGAAGGGATGGGACAATTTACGGGTTTAATTAGAGGCTGAGGGGCCAACAGGGCACAATCAGGCTTTGTTTCTTTTTGGGGACATTATCATAGTCACTGTATCTCTGTATGGTTGAGTGTGTGCGTAGTTTCATTGTACATTCACAGAAGAATTGCATTTTTATCGGTTTTGTCAATTTATATCAGGTGTTTTTTTTCCTCTGGGGGTTTATTGTATGTGCTGCAATCTATGTACAAAGTTATATATTTTATTCTGTGAAAACAATCTGAACTTCTAAACTAGACCGTACACTTTTAAAATGGCTATCTGACTGACCAATGATCTCTTACCTTATTGGTTTATGGTGCCAAAGTCTGCATGCAGTTCAGGCTGCGGGAGTGGCTGACTGTGCTTCACTAGAGACATTTATGACAGTCATAAAGACCACGTCACGCACACACACACCCACAGCGACCTCACAGCAGAGTCCATGTAGTGCAGTCTTACATTTATGATAACTATAGTGAGTCTTAAACAATCTACCAATGCTTTAATCCCTACATAATATGGTACAGAAGTGTCTGAATGTGCATGTTTATATGAGTTTTTGCTCTCTATAAGACTTGAGTACCCACTGCTTTAGAAGAGGTGTGTGTGTGTGTGTGTGTGTGTGTGTGTGTGTGTGTGTGTGAGTGTGTGTGTGTGTGTGTGTGTGTGTGTGTGTGTGTGTGTGAATGTTGGGTGTGAATGTTCACCTCTGTTTTGTGTCTGAGATGTAAGATGACACTGCTGACCTTCCTACTGCAGCCTCTCTTCAGCTGTACTGCCATTATTCCCTCCCAGTGGTGTGATGGTTAGGGTAGGGTTGCCCATTATACCTGCTTTAGTCCAAGGAGCCTCATCATCCCTAAAGCGTTCTTTGAACTACCACTCTGATAAAAAAAAAAAAAAGCAACTCAGGTTGGATTTGAAGCGCGCAGCTTTTAGTTTAGGACAGATTTAGTCAGACGAAGAGTGAAATGTGTTATATCAGCGATTGGCCTAAGCGTTTCCTCAAAACCCTTCTGCTGCAGCTGAGCCACCATCAGGTTTGTATAACTCCTAAACACACACAGGCACACACTGATGGCTCACCCCCCTGTGGTGTTGACAGGACCACAGGAGAGAGGTACAGTGTGTGCTCGTTGCCTGACATCTCTTCTGATTCAGCGGTGAGACGAAGGATGACACCAGATGTTTGTCCTTTCTTGTAGGTGGAGTTGCTGATTGAAAATGAAGCAGAGAAGGATTACCTGTATGATGTCCTCCGCATGTATCACCAGTGAGTACCATCTGTCACTGTTCGCTGTGGTTTAAGTGTGCGTTTGTCTGTGAGAAAGTTGCATTTTTGAATTGTCTCTGTCATGCACGCATCTGCATATTCACACCTCTATGTTCCTATATGAATAAAATGTTGATGGTTATTGAATAGATTGTGTCCTTAAATAACTACACTTTGAACCAGAACTGATAAAGTGCTATTAGTAAAGCCCATGTGTTTCAATATGTGGTATTTAGCATATACAAATATGAAAAAAGACAACAGATAAACGGCTACTTTTGCTCTCATTTGCTGCAATGTCTTCTTGTTCCATGTTAGCTGCAGGTGAAATGATGCCTTTTAACTTCTACTAACACCTCACCAACTTTTAAAAGGTTCATGATTAGTTTTCAAAAGCTCCTTATCTTTTCACACCCATTTCTGATTCACACAGACCTCCAGTTTAAACTGTGTGCTCCGTCAGGGTTTCTGATAACAGACTGGTCTCAGAAGGGTCTAGGTTGGGGGGGCTGCAAGTCTAGGTTTCAATTAATCTTTGTACAAAGCCAGAGCTCTGTGGCTCCACCGGTTAAGCCTCTGATCAGTTTCCACTGTGCTCCGACAAGCCTGGCCAGTTATCCACAAAAGCTCTTTTTATGTTCATCCTCCAAACAGGGCTGAAAGACACTTGTTAATAATTTAAAGAGGAGGCCAGGTGGACAGATTTTACACAGTAGCTTTTAATTTGCTGCTTTAATTGCTGTTCTAGTTGCCTTTTGACTTCCTTATGAATTGTGAAAGAAAGATGATTGGTTTGTTTTTTTCCATCAGCATTTAGATATTATAGTTATATACTTTACTGTAGTTTAGAATTGAATATTAAAGGGGAACTCCAGCAATTTGACACATCAAAGTCTGTTTACAGGTCTAGGGGAGTACTACTGTATATGTGAAAAAAAAGTTGTATAAAGCCTTTTGAATGATGTCACTTGAATCAGCATGAGTCACTTGAGTCACTTGAGATGTCACGGTGAGGACATTTTCCCACCGGTTAATAAACTTGTGACAATACCGGTGTTACTGATTACACTGGACATTTTACAAGAAAAGATGACGCTCAACATCTATAGAGTGCTTACTTTGATCTTCTGGTCGAACTTTCCCTGTGGGGTCGCAGCTTTCCAACCGGCGCTGCTGCGACCTGCACACCAGCTGTGACCGCTCCATCCTCCTCACAGCGCTTGCCTCATTAACGTTATGGTTCCCTTATAGCATTGGGTATTAAATCCGAAATGTTGCCAAATAAGCGCTTTTGCTTTTCGCTTTGACACCAAATCCTCCGCCATCGCCTTGTCTGTCAACTCTCTCTTATCCCGTGTGTGATTTCACTTTGCTTTCAGTTTGTAGCGTCTGTCGTCCGACTATGTGTTGATAACACAGCGCTGATATGTGAAAATGAAACAAAACGACGGTGGGGGCGGTGGGCAAGTCATGTAATCGGTGTATGCCCGAACACTGTGTAACACTGTGTAACACTGTGTAACACCGGTTACACCGACTACCGGAGCAAGCCTAGTCTGAAGACTACACATTTGAAAAAGTAAAACATTTAGGGGTGTGGAGTTAGAAAGAAGTTACCAGACTTCAGGAGTGGTTGAGTTGCATTGTGTGTAATGTAGACACCAGGTTTTGACAAGGAATAAGAATGTGTGGGATAAAAAAGACAATATGTCTGGTTCCGTTGCAGCAATTTTGACACACAAAAAAAATGCCCATCTTAAGTCCAACAATGTTATAGGAGTGCCATGCTAAATCAGTGGAGTACTCTGATAAGATCTTCTGAAGGTCATTATTATTACTTGTAACTTTAGACTACAGTTAATATCACACTCAGTATCTCTAAATCTGACCAGTCGATATCATAAAGCCTGGCTATGTGCATACTATAAAACAATGCAAGTATTGAATTTTTCCTCCAGAATTACATTCTCGTCAGGGTAGAAAAGCCTCTGAAACAGCACCTTTGGAAACCTAAAACTCTATAGTGCAGTGCTCTTGTGATGTGTTGATTTGACTTCATTCAGAAAAACATCATCAGATAGTAATAAACAAATGAATAAAACGAGCAAAGAAAATTTCCAGTGTTATATCGGATTTCATTATATTGTCAGGTTTTTGTCTACCCCATGTTCAATTCATTCTCAATTCTAGGTTATCATACTGGCATTTATTGGCAGATAACAAAACATTTTCATTTCCTTATTCTTGTTATAGTAAACTGCAGTACAAACTGTATTTCTACTACAAACCCTATTTCTTGTAGTCACTTGGACTTGACCAGGGGACCTTATATTATATAGTATCTTCCCATAAGGTAAAGTCATTGTATTTAATAAAAAACATACAAAACATAACAACATAGTTGTGGCCCTCTCCTCTTTCAGGTCGATGGATTTGATAGTGTTGGTGGGGGACCTGAAGCTGGTCATCAACGAACCAAGGCGCTTGCCCTTGTTTGATGCCATCCGACCTCTCATCCCACTCAAACACCAGGTGGAGTACGACCTGCTCACCCCAAAGAGGTCACGGTGAGTACAGCATAGACTCATGTCCTGGTACTGGTTTATATCTGGTCTGTATCACATACGTATGTACCTACCTAATGTAAACACCCTACAAAGATGATTCTATACCATAATATCCCTGAGCATCCCCATGCTCTCTGTAGTCTCCTGGTTTACATACTGAAACCATCCCCCTTCTCCCTTTTTAAATGTTACCTGGCTCATACATCCTGTTTTTATATCTTCCTCTCTCTCTCCTGATTGTGCAGGAAGCTGAAAGAGGTGCGTTTGGATCGGACACACCGTGATGGACTGGGTCTGAGTGTCAGAGGAGGGCTGGAGTTTGGCAGCGGTCTCTATATATCTCAGATTGTCAAAGACGGTCAGGCCGGGAATGTCGGCCTTCAGGTATATTCGTATGATTTAACTGTGATGTTTCCATTTTTATTTTTCATTTCTTTTTATATTGCTGTGTATGTTTACACTCCTAAAACACAAAATGCTGATTTGTATTATTTAAAACAAATTTTAATTTAACCTTTATTTAGTTAAAGTACCAAATAAAGAGCTATTCGTATGTAGAATAATTATTTGCCATGATAGTAGCAGTAGTTCTTTTAATCATATTAGTTTTGTTTAAAGTATACCAACACTATTTTTATTCAGTTACATGGTATAAATGTGCATACATATATATTGTATTTCATTAGTGTGTTTTTGTATATAACATGCCATACCAACCAGTATATTTATTAATATGAAGGCAAGGGACCCATTGTTGTGTCTGTGGAGTGGGTCAAATTAATTTTCTAAGGCCATGTGTCTTATATGTCAGTCATAATGCAATAATCCACTAGGTGGGGTAAAGCACCATGTTTTTAAACTCTCACAGAGCTTGCATGTCTGTCACTGATGGTCCAGTTTCACCCAGATGAACATTAAATACAATTAACAACTTCTGTCATGAAAGAAAAAGTAAATATCCGGTTTACTATGTATTAATACAGATACAGACACTGTGATTCATTGTGTATTATGACAGATGTGCAATACACTTTGTAACTACATCCAAGGTGAGGTTAGTGTCCTGTCTGATATCTGGACAAAACACAGAGAGACACAGCCAATGTAAAACATGGCAGCATTACTACTGGTACTTATGGAAATGTTAGGGGGAAAAATAAATACTTTTATTAAAATTATTCTACATTCAAAGGAATATTGTAGTACAATGCATTATTACCTGCTAAAAGACATATCGAGTAGGTTAGCTTAAAATGTATTTCCTTAGTTATTATTCATTTTATTTATACAGATGAACATTTCTAAATATAGATAAGCAATGCAACAGATGTACTGTATGTAGGGCATCTAGCTGAGGCTAATTTGCAACCCCTGCCCGTGGTCAGGCTTTTAAATCTAGTTTGAAACAGCCAAACAAATGAATTGATAAAACTGAATCAGGATAAAAACAACAGAACAGATAAAGCCGACGTGTGTATATAATGCATATGTCTATGTCCGTGTGTGTATTGTACATGACTGGAGACATTGGCATATACGTGTGATAGCTAAGCTCAGTTATGTAAACGGCTAAAACATCTAAATGTAAATAGATGACACAGATCAGATCAATAAGTCATTTTGTGTGTTGTATATTCAACAGACAGGGATGTAAATTGTTAGTGTAGCAATAACTCCATGTCTCGATGGTGTGTAAGTGCGCTTGACATATTGAAAGTGAAGGTGTCATCCATAACATCCCATCCTGTCTTGATTCACAGGTTGGTGATGAGATTGTGCGCATCAATGGATACTCCATCTCCTCCTGTATCCACGAGGAAGTCATCAGTCTCATCAAGACCAAGAAGATTGTGTCACTCAAAGTCAGGCGTATGTCATACAAACACAAACTCGTTTTCCAGTAGCATGATTGATGTGCATCAAAATGAATATTGTTTATCATCAATGGCATCATTCATTTGATTTTATTTGTTGTTTTTCCATATGTGCAGATGTGGGGATGATCCCAGTGAAAAGGTAAGATAATTGTAATATGGTAATATAGTTTCTATCTGCTGATTGAATGGTGAAATGGAGAATTAATGTGCTGAGATTGCATTCTCATTCGCTTCCTTTCATTTCTCCAGCTCATCAGATGAACCCCTCAAGTGGCAGTTTGTCGACCAGTTTGTGTCTGAGTCAGGGGTAGGAGACAGATTTAGTTTTTGCTTCAAGTTGTTTTTCAGTTTCAAAGGTTGCATCACATCAGCAGACAGCTTATGAACTTTCTGTAACTGCTGCAGGAGAAAAAAAGCAGCATTGCAGGCTTGGCGTCCATTGGAGGCAAAGAAATCAAGGAGAAGAAGGTTTTCCTCAGCCTCGTGGGTACCAAGGGTATGGGCATCAGCATCTCCAGTGGTCCAACCCAGAAACCTGGTATCTATATCAGTAACGTCAAGCCAGGCTCCCTTTCTGCAGAAGTTGGACTTGAGGTGCTCAGAATGACCAGAACACCTCTATGAAAGTGTGACACTCGTATACTCATGTACTGCTGTGAACTACATCTATGTCTTATCCCAAAATGTAGACTGGAGACCAGATTGTGGAGGTGAACGGGGTGGATTTCACCAATGCAGACCACAAAGAGGTGCATTTTTAATTAATTGTCCACTTGCAATAATGGCAGCTAGAGTCTAAAGTCATTTTTATTTAAACATAGATTTACAATTTTATACATTTTGTCCTTTTTATCCAAAGCACCCACAGCGCCATCTGTTTTAACTGTGCCACTGGCAGTGTTTGTTCTACGCTCAGCTCACTGAGCTGCAGATCCACCGCCAAATTAGCGTTTAACCAGCCAAATGGTTTTGCAGTAGAAAAGAAATCCCTCATGGACTGTTGTTTTTCTTTTGCCAAAGTGTCTGATGGAGAAAACAAAGCCTGCAGTATTTACCAGGATTTGGTTGTAATATGACACCCTGATAAATACACATAACACATACGTCACACAGGCCTTGTCTTTCTAAGAGACTGTTGTTGTATCGCCCTTAATTTTATTCATGAAATATATCTTTGAAAATAAAGGGGCATTATTTGAAGTTTTCTGTTATCACATTCCCAGGCTGTGAGAGTCCTGAAGAGCAGCAGGAGTCTGACGATTACTGTTCTGACCGGAGCTGTAAGTACACTCTAGCTGCATTATGTTTAATGAAAAATAATAATATATTATAGATAATACTATAATCAATACTACATTGTCTTTTGCAGTTCAACTCATAATTCTTGTGCTTTTTTCTCATATAACTCTTGTGAATATTGTTGAATTCACTCAAAGACACAACATAATGCATCACTGACTTTAAGATACAGTATATATGATCACATCTGTATATGAGACACTCAACCCTTTAAAATTAATAATCCTAGATAAAGTGACACCTATGTGTTTCAACAGGTAGAGTATTTACATTTAAAGGGATTCCCAGAGATTTCCAAGTCTCTGGGAGATAAAATGTCTCTAATGAGTCAAGAAGAAATGCATAGTAAAGTTAAGTTATAATCATGACATAGTGGTGATAGGCAAACAAAATGGAATATATAAAATGCCTTGAATTGTTTTGCATATTGTGATCGGGATCACATGATAATATGTAGATGAGGAAAAACCTGAGACACAGATAAAATCTGCGCCATTACCTTTGAATCCACTTATGAGGAAATGTATTTCTCTCAGAAGGTAAATCAGTGAAGGGATTTATCTGTTATGGATGTGGGAACACAAACCCTTTGCATTCCTGCACCCCACAGATTAATGTGTGTTTTATTTTGGAGACATCACATCATGAGCCTGTGCCTGCAGGAGCAACATTTATCATCCATCAAGTCACTCGGCAGGTTGTTTGCCCTCGGGACTCAGTGACGGCGACTGTGTAACCGAGACAAGCAGTCCCCTCTTATTTACTGTTTTCCTTGATGGCTGTCTGATGCATTTATTTATGTGCATCTACATAAACAGGGAGCCCTGCAACAGAAAATATTTGGGACTATCTACAGTACAGTATTTCTTTTCTAGTATCTATTTTATATGTTTTTGTACCTGCATATATATAGTAATTATGTACTAATTATAGAAATGCTCACCCACTGTCGATCAATTATTCTTAGGTTGCGAACGAGGCTTCAAAGAGGACAAAAACAGACATGTCTCCTCTCTCCCTGGTTGGGGACGGAGACTTATTTGGGCATGCCTGTTGGTCTCCAGAGCCCAAAAAAGTTTTTGGACCCCTGCTGTACACAAAGTCTTTCTCTGATTGTCGTCTCTGGCTGTTGTCACCCTCTCAGGGCAGAGATCTGTTCATGACAGACGAGGAGCGTCTGGCAGTGGAGGCCCGCAGGGAGCTGGACAGGCAGGAGCTGATGCACCAGAAGAGGGTGGCACTGGAGACCAACAAAATCATTAAAGAGCAGCAGGAGAAGGAGAAGCAGTGAGTGAACAGCACAAAACTTTCCTCTTCTTGAAATCTACCCTTCTTTTTCTGTCCATCCATACGTCTGTCCGTCCATCCCATTCTCCTGAACGCGATATCTCAGGAACGCTTGGAGGGAATTTCTTCAAATTTGATTTGAGGATGACCTGATTAGATTTTGGTGGTAAAAGGGTAAAGGTCAAGATCACTGTGACCTCGCAAAACACGTTTTTGGCCATAACTCAAGAACTCATATGCTAATTTTGACGATTTCACACAAATGTCTGATATAATAATGAAGTGATGACATTTTGGACAGACATGGATGCAAACTGCAACTTGACTGGCTGGCGGAGGCGTACAACAAGCTGTTCTTGTTGTATGGCAGAAGAATGACAGCTGTCTTGTTGTACCTGTACACGAGACAGATGTTTTAGTGTTTGTGTCGTGATGTATGTGAGGTATATCGTCTATCTAATCTTGAAATGTAAGAAGTAGTCTCCATGGTAGTGCAATTTTGATCTAATTCAGTTTTAAAAATTATTGTCACACAATCCTAAATCATAGCACAATTACAAAATAATATAAAAAGAGAAACCATATTTATTTCAACGACAGTTTTCTTTCATTTTTGACCAGTTAGGAAATCATTTGATGTATACACACAAGGTTTAACCGAATATGAAATACCCCCCCGCCCCCCACACACACACACACACACACTTGCACAATTAGAATTCATGCTCTACTTCTCCAAAGAAGCTCTGCAAGTTAAGTAGCTTCAACTCTGGCTGCCCAACAAATAACTAAATCCTCACCCTGAAATTGAGAACACTAACTGATAAAAAATTGCTTTACTGACTAGAAGCAAGTGTTTGTTTTCGGAAATTAGCTGACATTTTGACACAGCTCAACATAAAAATCCAATTTCAGCTGCAAGACTCAGTTTGTCTAATTAACTTGGCGGATAGCAAGTCATCACCCAATATCAAAGGCTTTGACTGACATTACTTTGATGTTTTACAGAAATCCCTCTGTGCATTTTAGAGGCAGCCTCCAACGTGTTTGGTCAGTCAGTGCCATATTCTGGATTTACAATAGCCTGGTTCTTTCCTTTACCTTTGTAGATCAAACCTTTCCTGTCACCCCAAATTCAAAAGCCTCAAATGCATCCAGGTCATTGCATGACCTCCTTACAACACAACACAACAGACAAACCGAGTACTCCACATGTGTGAAGATAATTTCCCTGTCAACTAGGCATATGTTTCATGAACATACATATATTTGGTGTGAAGAAAGTAAACAGGATTTACATTGATTTTTCCGTCTCACTGAGGACCTTATATTGTTGTGTTGTTACATCACTTTATAGATTTATGTTCACAGGCGTTTGTAAATTCAGAGGACAGACTCTTCTTTTCGTTTTCTCTGGGGATGAATAATGGGATTGCATATTACATGTTGCAGGGCTGACACTCTCAATTGCAGCCATAAACTGGATATCTATAGCCCCGTGCTATAGCATGTTGAGTGGACAGAGATTTATTTTGTATATTTATTATGTGTTTAACAGGAGAAAGATGGAGATCTCTCAGAAAGCTGCAGAGGAAGAGGAGCGCTATAAAAAGGAGATGGAGAAGTATACAACTAATATTGCATTTTTAAAGAGGACTTATTATGCTTTTGTGCTTTTCCCCTTTCCTTTAGTGTGTAATATAGTTTGTTTGTGCATGTAAAAGGTCTGCAAAGTTACAAAGCCCAAAGTCCACACCGAAAGGGAGTTACTCTCCCCCACAGAAACACTGCTCCTGAACTGCCTGAAACACCTTAATTGAAGCCCGCCCTTTCTTCAAACAGAGCGTTTCAGACAGAGGGTGAAAAGAAGTGCTGCAGCACAGCCTGTATGAGAAAAGTAAAGTGTTTGGAAGTATGCACCTGAAAATAAGCATAATAGGTCCTCTCTTTAATGTCCATAAAGTGCAAATTCAGTATTGTTTTGGCACGTATAAAATATCTGACATCTCTCATGTGTTTTGTCGTCCTCTGTAGGATTGAGGCGGTGGAGAAGAAGCACAGCAGAGAGTGGGAGGAGGACTGGGGAGCCAAAGACAGGCCCAAGAGCCCTAAGAGCCCCCGCACCCCAAAGAGCCCATCACCCGCCCCACCTGACACAAAAACCTCCAAGGCCAAGAGTTCTCGTAAGGATACCTGAAAGCGTCTTCGTCTTGAAATGCATGAACACTCTATTTACTCCTGAACCTACGTATTTACTTTTCCTCTGAAACTATAGAGTTGTAGAAGTTACTCTTGCCTGGGTTTCACCTCATCTCTCCTCCTCTTTTCCGCACGCTCTTTGTGTCTCTTCCTGTCACTTCTGTGTGCTGTGCTGCTTTTTATGGCCTCTTCTCTAAGCTGATGAAGCCAGCTCCCTCACAGAGGAAGACAAGGAGGAAGAACAGGATAGACAAGTGAGTCTGGCGCCTCAGCTGCCATTGTCACAGCTGTTGTCGGGAGGATGTTCGTGCACACTGGCGTACACACAGACTGGTGCTAGATTTCCTTTGACAACCAAAATGTAACCATTAGAGAGCGCTCAGTATCATTTCAATCAGTTGCATTTCTTTGTAAGATGCTGCTGAAAATTAATGATACACAACCAAAATCAAGCTTTTGAAAGCTGTCTGTTTTGCATCACTAAAACGCAGTTAGCATCTTTGGTTTTCAATGTAGTTATTCAGAGTGCCTGAATGGAGCAGGCTTAATCTTTTTTTCTCATTTTTCTCTTTGAGTGCTGTGTTGTGGTTCTTTAGTGTGATGTTGTATTTGTTTTATTTAAATAGATGCACTGCTTGGAGTTTGCTGAGACTGTGTTAGACATTGGATCTTATTTAACAAACTTGTGAGAGTCACCTGTGTTCATCTCCGTCCTCAGCATTTGGCTGGTTTTATCGATATGAGGGAAAACTGCCGTCACTCCGCAAGGTACTGTCAGCTGCCTGAGTACAGTGTGGTGTGAGAGTGGCTACAAAGGAAAGATAACCTTATGTCATCATGACAAAGTGGCTGTTACATATTCAAGATCAGAGCTTTTGTTCTTAGAAATATTTATAAAACTTCCTGTTGTTTGTTGGGCTTTTTATCCATCATACTCAGCCTGGTGTCACTAGCTAGTTCTGCATGTCATGCTGTGTGGTTTGGAGTGGCAGATTTGTCTGTCCCCTGCTTTTATTATTTTGACTAACTGATGATACATCAGAAAGGAGAAAAGAAGAGGAAAAAGAAGAAAGTGTCCAACACGGACACACTGCAGGAGCAGAGAAAGAACAAGAAGGAGATGGAGTTTGAGCTGAAACTTGCCAAGGAGAAGGAAGAGATGCATGAACGAGAGAAGCAACTGAAGATCAATCGGCTGGTTCAGGAGGTACGAAAAGAGGGGAGTGGACTTGTTCTTAAATACTGAACAAAGTGACAATGTGGCTCAAACCATTTGATATTTATAATGTACTTTATGGCAGAGTTAACTTTCAGGGTGTCAAGCTGAGCATGTGAATGTGTGTAAAGGGCTAATTCCTTTTGTCTGACGCTGCCCGGCTCTGCCTCTGTGCCAGGTCTCAGAGACGGAGAGGGAAGACCTCGAGGAGTCGGAGAAAGTGCAACACTGGGTGGAGCGTCTTTGTCAGACTCGGTTGGAGCAGATATCCTGTGTGGAGAATGAATCCCCAGAGGTACAGAGTGAGACCTCCTCTGTCCAAACTCTCTCTGCACTCAGAGAGCTATGTTATAAGCCATTTTTTTACTGTTGCAAGGAGATAAATAGGGCTCTAATAAGTAGCATAGCATTGATGATCACATTGAGGCAACTCCTTCCCGCCATTTTTAGCTGGTGACAGTTCAGAAAGCATTTCTTCCCAGCCATTAGAATTCAGCAAGGTGGGGTTTACACCACTATGAATGCCATTTTGTTACTTTTTCATTTCAAATGTTAAGTTGCATGATTTATATGATGCATGTGGTGAATGTGTAGTTGGAAATTTTATTTTCATCTGCTCATACCACTAAAAATAACTTATTTTTCAGCAAGAAATTGGTAGGAAAGTACAAGAGAGGTGTAACATTATGAATTTTTGAATATAAATTGTGAAATACCACAAATAGACAAAAAATACCCATGCTCTATTATCCCATTCCCATTTTTATTCATGGACATGACAATGTTTTGGCACAAATGATCTTCTTCAGGTAGCCGCAGACCATTTGTCATAAAGCGACAACATGTCCATGTAGAATAAAAGACCAACAGGGAATGAGACGATAATCTGCATGAAAGAATTTATGGTTTGCCTCCTGAATTGTTTAAAAGGTCAACAGAAGAATTGACACGAGATGAAACAAATCATTTTTCATGTCATTGTGACTTTAAGCTCTCCCCGCCGCGCTCTCCTGCTTTGGCGCCCAAGGTGAAGCGTTTCGCTGGCGGCCTCCACCTGGCCACCACTGATCTGGATGACATTAACCTGGATGAAGTGGATCAGAGCCTGAGGGGCCCTCTGAAGAGACTGGCCCCCACCCAGGCCAGCACTAGCCAGCCTCCACCTCCCTTGCCTCTCCCTCCACCCTTGCCCAAGCTGAACCCCACAATACCCAACTACTCCCCTCCCCCCTCTCGAGCGCCCCCTCAGCGACGGCCACCTTCACAACCCAACGCTAGAAGACCTCCCTCTGCCCCGTCTACCTTGACCAACAAGGGGCGCAGGCCTCACCCTCAGCCTCCCCAACCACAACCCCAACCCCCTCGCCAACCTTCCTCCCACTATCCTCCTCCGCCTCAGTCGTCTCGGCCTCCATCCTCCCCTCAGCCTGCTCCACGGCCTCCTCCGCCACCACCCCCTCCTCCACCACCTCCTCCGCCTCCCCCTCCGCCCCCACCCCCACAACACTCAGGAGAGCAAGTAGGAGCCCTCAGCGGGTACCGCCAGCATCAGCACCATCACCTCCAACACCCTCCCAGTCCACCAGAGCACAGGAGCGAGTGGGAGACAGGCGGCTACCTGCCAAGAGGAGGGCTTTACTCGTCCAACACCAGTGAAATGTCCTACCCCTCTAGTCCAAAGGTTAGAGAGATGATGTGTTGGATTGGCTTTTCCTCTTTGTATAATTGCTTTGTTGATCTGATAGATGGCAACGATTCTTTTTTTCCATCTATAAAACGTTGCATCAGCAGTTTAAAGAAATATGTAGAGCGCTCAGAGAGTTTTGCATTTTCAAGGCGGCAGGATTCTCTGTAATGCTTATGTTTATGTGCATGTTCTGTTTTATGTATTAGTATGTTTTATGCATGAAGAGAGAGCGAGACTCCGCATTAGCATGACTGACTTGTGCAGTCATTGATTTCCAATTTACTTCTCGCTGAGGGAATGGCATGCAGAGATGCAGTTTCTTGTTATTGATGTGTGCTTTGCCTTGTAGCTGTGTGAATTGTTATACAGAGTGGAGTGTTGCATTGTGTGAGGTGCTGATGAAAGCAGCATGTTGATTGCTCATGAGAGGAGCTGATTTTTTAAGAAGAATGCGTGTGCTCGCATTTGTTTGAACATTTGCATTTCATCCAATGGGTTATGCATTGAATGCGTTTGAAACCTCATGCCATGCTTTGATATCTGAGGAGATGGGAGTGAGTCTGGGTGATATTGGGTGATATTCCTGCAGTGCTCTCTGCTCTGTATGTGCCAGGGGGCTGAAAGATTCATTTTATTTCACTGTGGTTCAGGTAATGAGAAATACCTCCCATGCCAGCCATATTTCCACCTCAAGCACCCCCTTGGTGAGTGTCTTTCTGTAAAAATATAATGCCAAGTTTTACAAACACCCCTTCCATTTTTCGTAAAAATGATGAGCTTTATACATTTTGTGAAATCTTATCAAAATAAGATGCTTTTTGTTGTAAAATGACTTATTGAATGAACATACTGTATGAATCCAAACCTATGCTCAGCTGTTGCATGGAAACATGGTCTTTCCCCAATAGCAACTAGCTCCTAGTCCCCCCAACCAGAGGCGTCAGATGGCCCCCGTCATGTCTAAACCTGTCATGCTGCCGCAGTCCCAGACCCACCGACCAGATCCACTCAGATCTGCACTCCGTTCTGATGTCCTGGTATGAAACACACCACACTGCAATCACCAGCTCCCTGTATAAATCCTCCCTCATTCAGCGTAATAGGGTCCTAAAGGATTCAGACACCTGACACAGGAAGCCATCATCTGGGTGAGAGACTCATCTCTGCCTCTTTTTTCAAGTCTTCCAGACTCTCCAGCTGTTTCGCAGAAAGCCAATCTGCAGTTATTAGATCACACAGGGGAGCCATTTCCCCTTCTTGTCAAAAAGCTCCAATGAAACTGGGCATATTGACTATTTTTCAAACAGCATTTACTTTAGAGAAACCCTTTCCAGTTCCAGTAACCCTCTGCATCACATTAATAGCACCTGAGAGCACAACCACACACTTCTACTTTCAGTTCGGCAGCACTTCTGCAGCTGGAGGAGAAATGCTCCGCTGAGAGGCACCTTGCCTGTAATAGCTGAAGCAGGGGGCGCCATAAATCATTCACTTTCCCCTGACATGTTTTACCCTAATCGTCAGAGTGGACTACACTGCTGCAGCACACAGCTATGCTATTGATGTTTATAAATACAATATTATATGTTGTTTTTCATAAGCTGAATTGAAAGATGCACATAAAAAAATGCTTCTAAGTGCTTTATTTTCCCAGAGACTGTGGTGTACCATATGCTGTAGTATTTACAAAGGATTTCTGTTGGTCATTGTTTTTCATCGGCCTGGAGAAAGGGGCCAAAGAACTTAAAGGATAAGGCTGTTAATAGTATTTAGTTTTCTTATTGTCAACAAATTCCATGAAAAGACCAAAACCAACATTGAACTGATCTACTAACAAGCCTGACATAACTTATTCCTCTATTGGACTTCCATATGTTGTGCAAAAACGATTAAACAGATGCAGACATGTTCCTTTGTGACAATCAACATGAGCATTTGAGCCAATACATCATCCTGTTATCCTATTATCCCATTATGTCTAAGTGACTAATGGAGACAACACTTTTTGGAATTGGTCCAGTATTGAGGGAGAATGCTGCAGCCGCTAAACAAGCTGTAATGTAATCATTTGGGGCAACCTGGTACCGTCAGTTTACATCCACTAAAAGTGCTTGTTTTTGCCACTGACAGGTTCAGATTGTTATTATTAGTGTCTGACAACATTATGGAAAGTAACTTACTGAGAAATTAAACATTTTTCCTACCTTTTGCTTGATCCGATCTGTTTGTTGTGTGTTGTGTGTCTCGCTCTGAGAAGTCTTGCTCAGCTATGACATTGAAAATCTTTTAGATAACACTTAGCTTTCTGTAGTCCAACACAACAAACTCTGACATCACCGATGTCCTGTGGCACTCCTCTCTCCACTCTCACTCAGGTTTCCACTGTTGTCTGTCGTCAGATACTTATAATAACAATCTAAGCCTGTCAGTGGCAAAAACAATCACTTTTAGTGGACGTAAAATGATGGTACCAGGTTGCCCCAAATGATTCCATTACAGCTTGTTTAACGGCTGCAGTGCTCTCTCTCAATATTGGACCAGTTTCAAAAGGTGTTGTCCCAATTGTCGCTTAGACACAAAAACATGGGTCCTGGTTGAAAAATAATTTAAGCAACGACTGAAAATACTCTCCAACAAATGCACTATTTTCTACTGTTTGAGTAATGTTTGCTAAAAACTAGAGTCCAGCTGTTAAAGAACATTTTTTAGCCTTTTTTAAAAATGAAACTACTGGACTATTACATAATTGGTTTTGGTCTTTTCATGGGATGTCTTGACAATGATAAAAAATTTAGTAGCCAGTCTCAGCCTTTAATCACAATACTGATCTTAGTTTTGTAACTTTGGCAATTGGACCAAAACTCTTCACATTTTTATGATAGATATGACTTTTTATATATTGTTAGAAAGAATTGTCTTTACCTACAGTTGTATAGCGTGGTTGACTCACCCTCCAGTGGTTTAACTTCTCACCTTGCTGCAGTGATGTATAGGTGTACTCCATGGTGCGTCAGTACACCGGCCATCACTGTTGCTGGGTGTGTTCAGAGGCAAAGCACACTTAAAACGTTAAACCAGAGAGGGTTGTAAAACACTGCTAGTTACTCTTTAACATGTATGGTATGTATATAGAAAATAATTACAGCATAGGAGTGAGGGTTGTTTTTGTTTTTATTTGCTCGCTAAAAGCTGCTACCTGGTCTTGTGTTTCAGCCTCAGGAAATGCTGAAACGAATGGTGCCTTTCAACTCGTCTTTTAAATCAAACAGCAGACGACAAGTAATCCATACCTATCGCCACCTCTATTGATTTATTGTTATACTCCTGAGTGCTTTTTTCTCATGTTCTTTCTGTACTTTGTCTCCGTGTTCTCACACACCAGGTTTCCTCATGGTTGTCTTCCTTTATTTTGTCTCTTTTTGGCTGCATCACTTCCTTTAGGTGTAGCTTTTGCATGAGTGCACTTTTATTGATTTGGAGCACACAACAGTACTGTGAACATGCAGTGTGGGAATGTATGTTACAGTCTACTGTTATTGGTTTTGATCTTTACTGGCAACAGATGGTTTGTACGTAAAGGATTGTCCTCCCACTGGTTGTAATCTGTATCTCTCTATGTTGGTTGGTCCAGCGTGCATTACTAAAAGAAAAGAAGGTGGCTGTTTTACCTTTTCTTGTATCTGCACTTTGCTTAGAGACCGAGAACATCAGTCTCATTAGATTTACTGTATCTATTATTCCAAATAGCGCATCAGTTAGATTTGTTTGGGCTGATTTCAACTGCTGCCTCAAGACACAACAAATAAAAACGTATATATTACAATTGGGTTCATTCATTATGGCCAATGTTGAGCAAAACAACAGGAAATGAAGAGTTAGATTAATGTGTGTTTATTCTGCAGGGAGAAAATGTCTCTCTGAGTCATGGTAGCTGGATAAATGCAACGTCCTTTGTTCTGTTTCCTTCCCCTGAAATTAAATGGCTGTCGACTTTGGTAGGAATGATTAGGAATTATTTTCTGTGCGTGCGCTTGTTCCCTTTAATTATTCTTGTCATTATTGAATTAAAGTGTGAGGCTTTGAAAGCCACTGTGCTTTTTTAATAATTGGCTCTGGGGTCTCCATGGTTTCCGTTTGTTCAGGACGGTATTAAAACTTTAACATAGAACTGGTTGTCAAAGGAAATCTTGATACACCGCTGACATTCACAGAGATTTCTTAGAGATTTTCTTTTGTTTCATTGTGTCCACCATTGAAGTATTGATCAGTTTTAATGAACTGCATGTTGATTCTCTTCCAGGGATTTCAGAAATACGAGGAAGGTTTTGATCCCTACTCCATGGTATTGTATGCCTGTTCTTGTTAGCACTACAACAATGCAGAAAATGCAACACATATTTGGCAGTTTAAGATAGTGGAATAGAAAGTAGTATTTAGCTAACAGGCCTTAGCTCCTGCTAACTAGAAATGCTAGGATCAATGAACCAAAACAGCTAATGTTTCTAAAGGTTACAAAATATGATATTCCCATATCAGCCATTGTGAATTATGTTACACCAGGGATTCCTTAAAACTAGCATTGCAACAACAATTAAGACAACTTTAACAGTTAAAACATTACAAAATAATTACACATAATTGCATTAACTGTCAGGGTTCAGAAGGGAAGTTAGCTAGACCTGCGAATTTATTGATAGCTAAACAAGCTAACTTCTGGTAGCTAGCTAGTGAGTCAAACTAGTCAATTAACAGGACCTATTATGCTTATTTTCAGTTGCATACATATATTTTGGGTTTCTACTAGAACATGTTTGAGTATGTGCCAAATAAACCGCTAGGTAGGTATTATGCAGATGTGTTACTTGGTGACATCACCACGTTACAGAACAAAAGCCAGGACTTCAAGCGAGGCGTTTCAGGTAGTTCAGGAGCACTGTTTCTGTGGGGGAGAGTAACACCCTTTGCTGTCCACTTTGTGACTTTGCAGACTTTTTACATGCACAAAAACCTATATAACACATTTAAGGAAAGGGTAAAAGCACAAAAGCACAATAGGTCCCCTTTAATTGTCTATTTCCAGTTTGTTTACCTAAAGAACATGAAGAACTCTCCTGAGGTAAACTATTCTGGAGCAGCCTCTCTTTATAAGTTATAGCTTACCATGGTTAATAACTCCCAAAGGGTATATTATACAGACGTAGGCAAAATTGTTGGTACTCTTCCGTTAAAGAAAGAAAACCCCACAATGGTCACTGAAATAACTTGAAACTGACAAAAGTAATAATAAATAAAAATTTACTGAAAATTAACTAATGAAAATCAGCTGTTGCTTTTGAATTGTGGTTCAACAGAATCATTTTAAAAAACAAACTGATGAAACTGGCCTAGACAAAAATGATGGTACCCCTAGAAAAGATGTAAAATAATGTGACCATAGGGACATGTTAAACTAAGGTGTGTCCTGTAAATAGCATCACAGGTGTCTTCAAACTTGTAATCAGTCAGTCTGCCTATTTAAAGGGTGAAAAGTAGTCACTGTGCTGTTTGGTATCATGGTGTGTACCACACTGAACATGGACCACAGAAAGCTAAGGAGAGAGTTGTCTCAGGAGATCAGAAAGAACATTATAGACCTTCATGTTAAAGGTAAAGGCTATAAGACCATCTCCAAGCAGCTTGATGTTCCTGTGACTACAGCTGCACATATTATTCAGAAGTTTAAGGTCCATGGGACTGTAGCCAACCTCCCTGGACGTGACCGCAAGAGGAAAATTGATGACAAATTGAAGAGACGGATAATACGAATGGTAACCAAAGAGCCCAGAACAACTTCCAAAGAGATTAGAGGTGAACTCCAAGGTCAAGGTACATCAGTGTCAGATCGCACCATCCGTCGCTGTTTGAGCCAAAGTGGACTTAATGGAAGACGACCGAGGAGGACACCACTGTTGAAAGCAAATCATAAAAAAGCGAGACTGGAATATGCCAAAATGCATATTGACAAGCCACAAAGCTTCTGGGAGAATGTCCTTTGGACAGATGAGACAAAACTGGAGCTTTTTGGCAAGTCAAATCAGCTCTATGTTTACAGACGCAAAAATGAAGCATACAAAGAAAAGAACACTGTACCTACAGTGAAACATGGAGGAGGCTCGGTTATGTTCTGGGGCTGCTTTGCTGCATCTGGCACAGGGTGTCTTGAATCTGTGCCGGGTGCAATGAAATCTCAAGACTATCAAGGCATTCTGGAGCGAAATGTGCTGCCCAGTGTCAGAAAGCTTGGTCTCAGTTGCAGGTCATGGGTCCTCAAGCAGGATAATGACCCAAAACACAGCTAAAAACACCCAAGAATGGCTAAGAACAAAACATTGGACTATTCTGAAGTGGCCTTCTATGAGCCCTGATCTAAATCCTATTGAACATCTGTGGAAGGAGCTGAAACATGCTGTCTGGAGAAGGCACCCTTCAAACCTGAGACAGCTGGAGCAGTTTGCTCAAGAGGAGTGGGCCAACATACCTGTCGACAGGTGCAGAAGTCTCATTGAGAGTTACAGAAATCACTTGTTTGCAGTGATTGCCTCAAAAGGTTGTGCAACTAAATATTAAGTTAAGAGTACCATCATTTTTGTCTAGGCCAGTTTCATTAGTTTGTTTTTTAAAATGATTCTGTTGAACCAAAATTCAAAAGCAATGTCTCATTTTCATTAGTTAATTTTCAATACATTTTTATTTATTATTACTTTTCTCAGTTTCAAGTTATTTCAGTGACCTTTGTGGGTTTTTCTTTCTTTAACGGAAGAGTACCAACAATTTTGCCTACGTCTGTACGTCTCTTGTTTTTTGCTGAGCACATTTTCAGGGAGTAGACAGACATTCTTTATGTTGGTATCTCTGTTTATTGTTTTACTACTTACTTAGCAACTGCAGTGTTGTTTTTTGTTTTCCTCCTCTTCAATCCTTTCTTTGTTAATAGTTCTCCTCGGACCAGATTGACGGGCGAGATGTGAGACTGCTGAGAATCAAAAAGGTACTGACTGCATCTTCTGCCTTCACTTCAGATAACTCACTTTATTGACGAGAGGAATCTCACATATCACTTTTAAATTAGATTTCTAAAACATGACTGATGGTGTTGATGCTTTTGTTCATTGTTCTTAAGATTGGGCAGCTTGACATTGCTCTGGAGGGAGGTGCAGACTCTCCCTTGGGAAAGTTGGTGATATCTTCTGTGTATGAAGGTGGTGCTGCTGATAAGCACGGTCAGTTCATTTTTTATTTTCAAATATTTACTTAAAGGGTAACTTTGGTATTTTTTTAAACCTGGATTTTCCTTTTATTTTACCATGTTATTTTGTCTAAGTGACTAATGGGGAAAGCAATTTTTTAAAGTGGTCCAGTATTGAGTGAGAACACTGCAGACGGCAGCTGCTAAACAAGCTGTAATGTAATCGGTCAGGGCAGTTCCACACCATCAATATAATACAATCCACTTAAAGTGCTTGTGTTTCCAGATTGTTATTATAAGTGTCTGACAACATTATGGAAAGGACCCTGAAGAGAAATACAATGTTTTTCTTACATTTTGCTTGATCCGGTCTGTTTGTTACTTGTTGCCAGAAAAATTATATCCACTAGATCAGTGTCCGTTCTAAATGTGCCTGGTCAGAACAAGCTGAATGCTTGGCCTCCGGTATTGCTGCTTGCAGCTTTCTCGAGAACCGCTCATCAAAACAACTTCATAATCGATACTTTGCTTCCTTGGGTCCTGAGCAATACACCTGCCATGACATAGTTGCGTCCCCTAGCAGTGCTAGAGTATACACGTCATTTGGGTGCAAAAGCTCACACGAACATCAACAGAGAGCGAGCTGTACCCAGCATGCAGTTCGGCGGTGTAACAGTTAATGTAGTGAGCGACGCAGAGCGAGCTGTACTACCCACGGATGTATTATAGAACTGGATACTGGACTCCAAGATGGCGCCTATTCAGTCCATTCAGAATTGCTCGCCTGGCGCATACGCCAATAATGTTTTCTAGCTTTCGGGTTACTTACAGGTTTATGGGGCCGACTGAATATGCGCAGTGATGTGAATCCCATCATGCCTCTGGCCCAGCCAGCGTGTTTGTACACAGCGGTGACATCATACAGAAAAAAAGGGTCCTCGATCACTAAACCCGCCAAGGGTGAAGTCGATCGGAAGAACTGTTGTCGAGAAAATCGAACGACAGGCAGACAGACAGACAGTGAGACTCTTTCCATTTCAGTTAGATGAACACTGCAAATCAAATATTAGTGAAAACATTTTATATATGAATGTGCCAATGAATGACACATGCTTGTTGACTTTCCCTCTAGTGCATACCGTTGAGACAGATGCAGCCGTTTAGATGAATTTCCCCACTTCAACACTGCATCACTGTGGGGGACAACATGTTCATGGTTTACTTGTTTACTTGAGTCGATGGAGGGATTTTTGTGTGCCTCTTCACGCAGTCTATATTTATCTCTGCAGTTGGCACTTGCTCTCTGTGCGTCACTGTTGTGAATAAACATGTTTGACAGTGAACCATCTCTGATGTGTCTGTTTGCAGGTGGCGTTGTACCCGGAGATGAACTAATGGCTGTGAATGGGAAGATCCTGATTGATGCCACATTGACTGAGGGACAAAACTCTCTGGCTCGGGCCTGGAATAGTGGAGGGGTAGGACACAGATCAGAGGAAAACTAAATGCCATACTTTACACACATTACATACATTATTGTTTACCCTAGTAGCTACAATAGCAGGGTGTTTAATTGATTGTACTTAAATCCCATCCACCTTGATTGATTGATTGTGCTTCACACTCTAATTTGCAGATTCAGTCAGGCTTCATATTTTCTATTGCTTCAGTCAAGTGCAAAATGAAAGTAAATTTTGTTTTTACCTTTAGGACTGGATCGATGTTGTGATTACTGTTTCCCCTCCGAAAGACTATGAAGATGAAGTGTAAGCATTCCTGATCATTATTTATGTTCTAGTCCAAACGTGTATATAATAATGTATTTTTCATATATACTGTTATTCAAATGCACATCTGGTGCATTTTTGTGATAATTTTGGCCATAATCTAATTTAACTGGCCCAGTAGTGTACAGTATTGTGACTGTGTGGCTTGTGTGTCTGTGTGTGCATGTATGCAGCCCTAAGTCAGCATCAGTCAGTCCCACTGTGAACAGAAAGGTGTTTGAAGGCAATGCAACACTGTACAGACACGGCTACCTACTTCAGCACTAGCGCTCCCTCTCCTCCTACCTCACCCTCGTCCCGGTAATCAACTTAGTCTTCAAACCTCCTCCTCCTCACTGCACGTCTCAGAGGGGATGTTTGGTGTGGCATTTGTTTTTGTTTGGCCCCGTTCTCTGTTCTTGAGCACATGTGACAGTCTCCCTGTCAATCAGAGGGAAACGAGCAGAGTATTTTGGTATTTGTTTCCCCTCATCTTTGTCAAACTGTCAGATTTATGCATTGCTGTTACAGCTTGGTTATTAAAAGAAAAGCTAGTGTGTTAGTTAATGTATGTAGCATATACAGTATGCAGTTTTTCTGTTTGAAAAATGCCTCGAGGCGATGTTTCTTAATTGCTGAAACACGTGCTCTACAACTAAACAGCCATGCTATTCTAGTGAAGACATTTATAGCTAATGCAATCAGTGACCCTTCCCACCATATATCTGCCAAGTCCTGACCCAGTGAGCCGTATATAAACACATATGTACAGGTGTGGCCTCTGTGGTATTGTTCTGGGTCGTCAGGTCATGGCCGCTGATAGAAGCAGGCTTCCTAGGACTCCTGTCAGCCTTCAGCAGTTGGTCTGATTGATGTTGTTCCTCAGGACTGTTAGATATTCTGACATACATAGGCACTAAGTGACAGCGGGTGGTCTGTAGGGAGGATTCCTCCTCTGCTACAGTAAAAATTCACATGAACCCAGTGTTTGATCAGGGTTATTCTCTAAGTTGACATGATAAAGTTTAAATAAGTTATTTCCATGGCCTAGGAAAGTTCGATCAATATTTGTGAACATGAGCTGCTCTCTCAAAGCCAGAAACCAGAGAAGTAAGTCTCAAATGTGTGATGTCATAGGGTATAAAATGTGGAGCTGCTCCATAGACAATGAATGGAGACTGATTTTGTGGACCCACTGAATGTTTGTTTTCTTTTTTATATCCAAATGAGCTTTATTCACTTTAGTGTTGTGAAACAGAAAATATATATACTCATAACATTTCCCTGGGTGCTCTCAGTCAGACTCTAGTTTTTGGATTTGGGAGACAGTTGTTCATGTTTACTAATATTTTTTGGACTGTCTTAGACCATAAGAATAACATGTATGAATTTTTAAAATGGGCGTATTTCCCCTTTAGGCCCTAATTATCTTATGTTTCTAAAACTCACCTGCATGTGTCTTGGTCTGTTGTGTTTAATGTGCAGTGACTGAAGTAAGCACGGTATAAAAAAATCTTTTCCTCATGCAGGTTTAACATCTTTTATTTGGTGCTACTGCCATGGTTATCTTACATGTTGCTTATTAATTATTTTTTCTCCTCCTGCAGAACGTTCTTCTAGTCTCATCAACAGCCCGCCAAGAAAACCACACTAATGAAGAAGCTTTTTATTATTGATGATTCCTTCAGGATTCACCGTCACACTGAAGATGGTCTTTTGTTTTTACTCAGCATCACTATAACCTCTGTGTCATGTATCAAGATATTGACACCTTACAGTCGACACGTATCCCCACTGTCTTCTTTTGTTAATCCGGTCAATATTCAGTTGTCTCCAGTAATCTTCCTCACCTCTGTCAAGCCCGTATGAGGTTGACCTCATTTAGATCCGCACGGCCACGCTGATTGTTCCTACAGACATCTGTCAGTATAACAATGAAGGGCAAATTAAAACAGGCAATAATCAATAGCAGCTCTGTAATCTGCATTTTCAAAGCCCCAATAAAGGACTGCTCATGATCACAGAATTGAGATTCTGTTGTGCATACAGATTGTCTGCTCCCTCTGCTTTGCTTTTTTTCATCTTGAAAGACAAGATATAAGTTAATGTGTAGATTTGTGTGCTTTTATAGGTCCTTATTTACTCTCTAGTTTGGCAGCCAGGCTCTGCCATAGGATTTTTTCTTATTGTTTTAAATCAATTTCAAGCCAACTTGTGACTTTATGTCCATGACTGACAATGTAAAATTTCTTAGTTTCTAAGTTATATTATTTTGTTTCCCCCATTTTTGGTTGTTTTAAAGGTGGATAAACAATGTTCTACTCATTTACAAGGAGCTTGAGGTAATAATGTTGCTCACATGCATCACGTCCTTCACCTTCTCTATCTGCTGTTTTCACCTGCTCTGCATCGATTCACGTGGAGCCTGGGGAGCCATGTAATTTTGTAATTAAATGTCCACAGGGGGCAATAGAGCTCCTTCTTGAATACCAAGCTATACTGAGTGAGGGAGTCCCAGCTGTGTTTATAATTCTGCTTCTAATGAACCAGAATCTCAGTAAATAGGCTTAAATCAGATGTATAATCAGAGTTCATGCCTGAATTGTGGTAAATGTAAATTTACCATCGTGAATTAGGTTACACAGATACCTTAAAACTAGCATTATAACAACAAATAAGTAAAATATAACAATAATAATTACACATTATTGCATTAACTGTCCAGGCTCAGAAGGGAAGTTAGCTAGACTTGCAAGTTTGTTAATAGCTAAATAAGCTAACTTCTGGTAGCTAGCTAGTGAAATAGAAATAGACTATTGTCAATTTGGCTTTTATTTTTAAAGAGGACCCATATGCTTATTTTCAGTTGCATACGTATGTGTATTGTAGGTTTCTACTAGAACATGTTTACATCCTTTTAATGTTCAAAAAATGCTTTATTTTTCTCATACCGGCTGTGCTACAGCACCTCTTTTCACCCTTTGTCTGAAACGCTCTGTTTTAGCTCCTGATTGGTCAGCTGGCCCACTGTTGTGATTGATCAACCGAATCAAACTCTTCAGACTGCGCTCCAGCTCCGCTCTAACTAGCTTTGTCTTAGGAAGTGTGCCGAAACAGCCGCTAGGCAGATATTATGCAAATGTGTTACTTGGTGACATCACCACGTTACGGAAGAAAAAGCAAGACTTCAAGCGAGGTGTTTCAGGCAGTTCAGGAGCAGTGTTTCTGTGGGGCTGAGTAACTCCCTTTGGCGTGGACTTTGGGCTTTGTAACTTTGCAGACCTTTTACATGCACACAAAAAAAAACTATATAACGCACTAAAGGAAAGAGGGGAAGCATAATAGGTCCTTGTTAATTGGTTATTTCCAGTTTGTTTCCCTAAAGAACATAAATAATTGTGTGAACTATTCTGGAGCAGCATTCTTTATAAGTTATAGCCTACCATCCATGGTTAATAACTCCAGAAGGGTATATTATAAGTCTCTTTTGTTTTTTTGCTGAGCATTGCCATAAACACATACTGTACATAGAGAGTAGAACTCCATTCTTTATGTTGGGGAGCCATACAGTTTTGTAATTAAATGTCCACAGGGGGCAATACAGTGCTCCTTCTTGAATACCAAGCTAGAGAGAGTCCAGCTGTGTTTATAATTCTGCTTTTAATAAACCTGAATGTCAGTAAACATACTTAAATTAGATTTATAATCAGAGTGCAGGAGTGAATTGTGGTAAATGTAAATTTACCATTGTGAATTAGGTTACACAGATATCTTAAAACTAGCATTATAACAACAATTAAGTCAAATCTAACAATAATAATTACACATAATTGCATTACCTGTCCAGGTTTAGAAGGGAAGCGATACTAGACTTGCAAGTTTGCTAGTTTTTGAATACCAAGCTAGAGAGAGTCCAGCTGTGTTTAGAATTCTACTTTGAATAAACCTGAATGTCAGTAAATAGGCTTAAATTAGATTTATAATCGGGAGTGAATTGTGATAAATGTACATTTTAGTTCATCTTAAATAAAAAAAAACGATAAAAAAAAAAAAGAAATCCATCATGTAATGTTACCCGTGTGTTGCTTCGCTGTGCAGCATCCCACCACATCAGTGTTATATAACCGCTTTACATGATGACATACATGTACGTGACTGCTGTCTGCTGCGCGTTTCAACGTCGCATCGACCAGCTGTTGGTGTGTTTGGTTGCTACTATAACCCGCCGGTCGACGGTTCATGACAGACACCAAAGGTGGCCTTGGGTGGAACATCTGCCCTCCTCTTCCTCCTCCTCCTCCTCCTCCTCCTCGGTACTCGGTTCAGCACCGTGGACAGCTCCTCTCTGCCTCCTCCACCCTCACAACACCGCCTGCTGTTGGACGCTCAAACACAAAGTGGGACATCAAGAAGTCGGCTGCTCTGTGGACACATGAGAGACCTGCAGGCTGGGAGATTTTTTACCACCTTTCTGTTCTTAACATCCGAGCGACGGATGTGACAGTATTGAAGAGATGATCTCACGATATAAACCGGTAAGTGCTGCTGGTGCTGCTGCTGGTTGGTTGGTTGGTTGTGTCACCTGGTGTCTCACACTGATCGATACTCTCACTTTGCACTGCTTTGCATTTCATGCACAGCATTATAAGGTGTTGACATTTTGAAGTATTTCTCAATTACACGCACACATAATATATATATATAAATACCCACCGAGGACATAAATGTTTTCATTTGCATACATCATTTTGCAGATCTAAACTGGACGCAGATTAAGGCCTATCCTATATCTAATGATGTTACAAGTCATTTTTAGGTCACAGTTAGTTAAGGAATCCCTGTGTGTGCTGTAATGGGATTATACATCACTGGGATTCATGATCGATACTCTCACTTTGGAAAAGACATGAACTGCTTTGCATTTCCTGCACATGCACAGCATTATAAGGTGTTGACATCTTGGAAGTATTTCTCAATTACGCACACATAATTGTATATAAATACCAACTGAGGACATTTTAATTTTTTTAATTTAATTGTTTTTAATTTAATTTAACCTTTATTTAATCAGGTTAGTCCCATTGAGATTAAGAACCTCTTTTCCAAGGGAGACCTGGCCAAGACGGTCAGCAGCAAGAACACAAAGTTGCAGACGCAGACACAAATAGAGATAAAATACAATTCACAAACACTAAAGCACTCAAATTTGCATTAAAACAGAACTATCTTAAAACAAATGGGGGGTCAAAAAGGAACTTTTCTGGGAGTCAGCTGTACAACAAGGGGGCTAAAAACATTGGCATGCCATAGAGTCTGCTCCTAAAGCTTTCATTTTAGATTTAATAATGTTTAATGATACATAGACATAGATGTTTTCATTTGCATACATCATTTTACAGATCTAAACTGGATGCAGATTAAGGCCTATCCTATATTTAATGATGTTACAAGTCATTTTAGGTCACAGTTAGTTAAGGAATCCCTGTGTGTGTGCTGTAATGGGATCATGCATCACTGGGATTCATGTATTTCTTAGGGGCGAGTTATGGGAGAGTGTGAAATATTGGGCTGTTACAGTGTGGTAACACATTATCACAGCCAGATGGAGGACATTTTCATTCTTTGAATAGGCCGAGAGAGACCTGGATTTACATAGATCAATGCATGATACATCATTCAATTCAATTCAATTCAATTCAAACTTTATTGCAGACTCTAGGTCCAGATAAGAAAAAAGAAAAAACAGCAACAACACATTACATATAATACATTACAATACAGGAAGCACTATAAAAGTCATGATTAAAAGATATTAAAAATATTAATATTAATATAAGTATATACATACATCAATGCCTTACATATAAAGACCAGTGCCTCCACAGCTGTGATTGGTACCGTGTAGTGCTAAATCTGATGTTAGACAACCGCAAGATTATGTCATTCTCAGAGTGATTAAGCTGGCATATAATCATTCACCTCTTTCCCTCACTTTACTCCCACAAACAAAATCACCACAGTGATGTCTGCATCTGTGCTACAATGGCAGAGTCTGTTCTGACATTTATCGATTTTAAGAATGCATTGTTCTTCATCTTTGCTGTAAGCCCCTCAGCTATACTAACCTCTTCCCTTTCTGAGGGTCTCTGTGAGAGGCCGCTGCTTTTCCTCTTTCTTTGTTTCTACACACACTGAAGCTTCAACTCTCCCCAGGCAATCCACTGATGGACAGTGCTTATCTGTGATGTAGGCCACCACAGGACTATAGCTCAGCCAGTTTTCCCAGCTGTAATAAAAAGATAGTAAAACAGACACAGTGCATGATAGAGCTGTTACCTGTATAGTTGAGATGCTGATTCCAAGATGAAATCCATTCTCATTTATGTTGGTGAAACCCCTGCTGACAACACATCTGGTTAGTCGTGCTATGCTGTGCCATTTGGATAAGCAGATTCCAGTTGTTTTTGGAATCACCCCTCTTATTGGCTTCATTTATTAAAAATCCCATGTCTGTTTACTGTCAGCTGGTGTCAGTATGGTCTTCAGAGTAAGAAGATAATTAACGTGTGACAGGAAGTGAGAGGACATGGGTGTACATTGACCTTCAATGTATATCAGAACTGCTTATTTTCTCTACGACGGCCTGTCAAAAGATAACAATTGTGTTTTTCTTTTCCCTCAGTAGGCTACTCCTTCAACCCTAAAAGAGAAATCTGGACAAAGCTATGTGCTTGCAGTGAAAAGCTTAATCTGTCTGCAGGTTTGCAAACCCCACCGAGAAAAAGCTTGCAAAGACATATGGCAGCATTCACACGAACAATCCAACATTTCATGTTTTTCCTAACATGAAGATAAAGTCAGACTACTACAGTGGACTGTAATGGAAAAGTAAACAGCATCGCTAGTCATTTTTAGGACAAAATGAAATAAACATACTACATAACATTATATCATATCAGGAGCTATGATAGCAGCATGTCTCTCTGAGACGTTACGTCTAATGCAGAATGCAAACCTGCAGTCAAACAGGCATTTAAATGGGGGGAAAAAAATGAATGTCTCTTTAAAGTTGGTCCCCATCAAGAGCATTTTTATTGCTCTTATAAGTGTGGTATTGCAAGCACAGGATCACATTTTGTTAACCACTTACAACAAGAAGTGTTGAATACATTATCGTTTACTGTATTCTTATGTTACCTCAGCACATATCTGTGTGTGTAAACAATCATGTAAACTGCTCCTTTACATTTAAGCGTATCTCCCTGTTGTTATTATGTAAAGGTCACCGTGGCGTGGATTACATTAAACATAAATCATTTCAACCAGTGAGAAAAAGGCCACGAGTCTGTTCCTGTTGATACATGGATTATCAAAATCTGCTCCCATGTGGCTCTTTGCTGATCCCTCTGAGCAAAACAGCTGCCATTGGCTGCAGCGGGATCACTCCCTGCAGGACCGGACGGACGCACAATGCATCCGCTAATATTTTATGTCTATTTCTTTTTTTTTTTATGTGTGCAGCATATTCTGTCACCGGTGTGCTCCTTCTCTTGTAGGTATAATGTGAACTCAAGTAATAAACAACTGAGGGGTAGAGTTATGTAGTTCCTGAAAACGTGGTGTTGGGATTTAGATTAGAGCGCTTGCTCATGCTTCACACGTACCTTCTTCACGACGTTTGTACTGCTCATTCAGCAGCTATACCCCCCCATCTCTCTCCTCTCTCCTCTCTCTCTCTCGCTCTCTTTCTTCATCATTCACTGCTCCCTCCTGCCTTCGCCCCCCCTACCTTCAGTCAGTGGCTCTCAGTCCTCCAGCTCGCCTGCACACTCTTCCCATTCTGCTCTCGTTCTCCAAGGTCGACTTCGAGCTCTGGTTTTCAAAGAGACAGGAATAGCAGGCGCACTGCAGAATGCAACCGCTGCTCTAGCTGTGTGTGTGTGTGCTTGGTGTGTGTGCTTGGTGTGTGTGTGTGTGTGTGAATGCATTCCAGTGGAGCTGTGCAGCGCCGAGGGAAGCTTCAGTTTTAGAGGATGTCTGAGGGCTGCGGGCAGACGGGATGCAGATGTTTCTCACCAGCATGGCAGCTTAGTCTGCCGGAGAGAAGAGAGAGCTGTTACCGCTGTTCTGGACTGTGACTGCCTCTGACCCCCATCTCCCTCCTTCCTTCCCTCCCTCTCTCTTTTTCATTGGATCCGATATTTGGGAGCTGGATTTGAGATTTGAGAGAGAGCAGGAAGGAGATCACTTTGGGAATTATCTCTACTGAAGACGCCATCAGTGCTCCCTTTGAAACAGACGACATGCTCTGAGAGTCTCTATTTAAAATCTCTCTGTCTCTCCTTTGTCTCTGGTCCTCCTCCCCTCCTCCTCCTCCCCCTCCCCCTCTTCCTCCGGCCGGTTCCCTGCAGAGTCCCGGTTCCACCATGCCCTTGGCGTTCTGTGGGAACGAGAACAAGTCGGTGGCCTACAACGTAGATGGGGGGGTTCTGAACAACGGCTGTTTCCTGGACGCGCTCAATGTGGTGCCACATGTCTTCCTCCTCTTCATCACCTTCCCCATCCTCTTCATCGGTGAGTGTCGCTGGGAGGTGAGATGCTCAGCCTCTTCGCAACACACCTCCCTGCCCCCACACACACACACACACACACACACACACACACACACGCACACACACACACACACACACACACACACACACACACACACACACACACACACACGCACACACACACACACACACACACACACACAGAGATGATATATCAGCACAACTCTCTGAGGATCTGTTGTAAGACTGATGGGCTTCAACATGCTCTCTATCTGCCCTACACACTTTAATACACTTAACTTTTATTTTATGAATGAGCTAGTTTGACTGAGTTAAAACACGTTCTCTGCAAGCGCTGGCTATCCCATAGACAATATTAGAATTATGAGTCTCTTGAGTATAGTAGGTCGAGGTAAGGCAGGACATATTTCTTGAGCTGCAAGCAAATGTGACTCCTCTGATGAATGTACAGAGGCAAACAGATGCCATTACGCTGATATTAGGTTACACCAACGTCGCTCTCCTTCCTGGCTGCTGGCCATTCCATTAGTGTCATCATCGGTGTATATCAGACCAGCGCACACTGCTGCTGCTGCTTACAGTCACACATGCTCCTACTTCATCATCTACCCTCTCACGTCATGGTGTATGCACACACCATGTGTACCTTTTTTCAAGCAGGAGCAACACATTGTCACTTCATACAACTGGTTTGACAGTGGCTCTGTTGTTCATTGAATATGCAACCTATATATCTGATTATATTTAACACACAGAGACATTAACTAACACATTACAATTCATTCTGTTTGGTTTGTCTTTGAACTGCATGCATACATGCTTTCATGTATTAGCTTACTAGATTTCTATTTTTTTGTTTATTTGTGATTTGGATGTTTTTGTAGTAGGATATTCTCCCACACTTCAAATTTCAGTGTTATTTCTGTCACTATGTTATGTGTTATATATATTATGTTAGATGACGTTAGATGACTCTTTAGCCATGCTAGCGGCTTGGCTCTGTGGATGGCAGTGTCGGTCTGTCCAGACTGAAAAATATCTCAACAACATCAGATGGATTGCCATGAAGTTTAAACTAAGATAATAAACATGGTAAACATTATACCTGCTAACCATCAGCATGTTAACATAGTTCACAGAAACGCTATGGCTGTAGACTAATACTCTTATTTTGTCTCATTCACAAGGTGAGATGTTCCTAGAAACCCTGTTGACGTTGCCTCCATAAATGTTTCTCATTTTTAAAACATTTTCCTTCTTTAACAAGAGCAAAGAAATTCAACTAAATTATGCTAATTAGCAGACTGAAAGTGGAAAGGCAAAAGCCCTCATTAATAGGCAGTGTGAGTCTGTTGTTAGAGGATAACCCAAGATGATCTGGCTGGAAGCTGGAAGCTGGAAGCTGCAGTGATTTCTCTCTCTCTTCTGTCACCTTGAGCTGCACTGCTTTCACTAACAACTTTGTCACCAAAGACAAACCTCAGGGGTCTGTCCACCTTTACAAAATGTATTCTGCGCCCCATTCTGCCCTGCAGCTATATACTGTAATGTGTTGCTCTTTACAGTGCTGGCTCATGAGTAATAGTCACATCGAGGTAACCAGGATTCTGTGGATTCATGCACCACAACACCTTCATACGGCAGTTTGCTTTACAGTCAGAGAAGAGGATTATTGTACCTCACTTAGGGCTGCAACTGATGATTATTTTCACTATCAATTGATCTGTTAACATTTTTTTTCAATTAGTCAATTCATTATTCAGCCTATAAAATGTGAGAAAATGGGGAAAAATGTCCATCGCAGCTTCCCAGAGCACGAGTTGACGTATTCAAATGTCTGTTTTTGTCCGACCAGCAGTCCAGAACCCAGATGTTTCATTTAATATCACATAAGACAAAGAAAACCATCAAATCTTCACATGTGAGAAGCTGGAACCAGCGAATCCTTGGGATTTTGCTAAAAAAATGACACTTGACAACAATTAATTGACTATTCAAAGTAGTTGCCGATTAATTTTCTGTCAATCGACTAATCATTTCAGCTCTAACCTCAGTCTTCTTTACTGTCAAACCAACAACCCTGAACATCCCACATTCCTAATAAGCTGCTGTTGGCCAAATGAATATGAGTGTTTGTGTGTGTGTTAGTGTGTGTGTGTGTGTGTGTGTGTGTGTGTGTGTTGTGTGTGTGCGACTCCCAGCCTGTGCCAACACTTCTCAGAGAGACAAATGGTCCAACAGCTAAGGTGCCAACAAGAGAGGAGTCATTAACATAATCTTGTTTGCAGAGATGTGTTTTATGACTCACATTAATGACATAAATTGCACTTTGATGACTGAATCATTGTTATATTATAGTCTGAGTTGAGACAAACACCTGGCAAAGTGAAGGGAAGGGACAAAGAACAAAGGACAAAGAAGCTGTAGACACAATAAGAGCTAAAATAATTGACTTGAGGTTTTAAGAACAGCAGCCATCTGGCCACTGTCATTGGCTTACCTGCCAAGCATCGAGCGATGTGATGAAAGTGATTATGAGAGCACTGTCATGTAGCTCATGATGTTCAAGGTGGCACTGGGAGTAGAAAGCACTAAATCAAGACTGTTTTTGAGTTGTTTTTTTTAGTGCAAATGTACAGCTACTCGCTGATAACTGAGTCAAGAAAAAAACAACTTTACATTTCTGACTGATCTACTGAAGTCCTTCTTTTATTTTACTGTCTCTGACTGTATGGTCAAAGTAATACACCCCTGATGCGTTTTTTATTTAAAACTTGTATTTCCTGTCTCCTGTTTGAGGCTGGGGCAGCCAGAGTTCAAAGGTCCACATCCACCACAGCACCTGGCTTCACTTCCCTGGTCACAACCTGCGCTGGCTCCTCACCTTCGTCCTGCTCTTCGTCCTCGTCTGTGAGATTGCAGAGGGCATTGTCTCCGATGGGTATGTTTGACACACTAACTAATCTAACCTGCAAGTGTAGGTGATGTCTTTGTCCTCTGACACAGATGATTAAATTGTTCCAATTATTATTATTTACTCACCTTTAAAAGTTTTGTGTAAAACACTTTACAATAATTTGAGTGTATTCATGCTACAATATAATAATGAGCCATACTGCATTTTATTTGGTGTTATTTGGAGTGTGCTGCTTCATTGTTGGGTGACGGTGGTTTACTAGTCACCTAATCTAAGACTATTTGACACCTGGGATGGCAGGTGATTACAATTAATTGCAATTAACACTTCACTATTTCTCACCTTCATCTCCAACTACCATGCAACCAGGCTCTTCAGATTAACCCAATTTCAAACAGGACTAAATATATATATATTTGTTTTTTTTCTATAGTATATGCACAGTTAGTTTATAATTGATTTACTTTATATTGACGTAAAAAATTAACATAGAAGCAAAAAAAAAAGGAAAGCAAGTATGTTTTTTTGTTGTGCAGGCATCTGTCATGTTATAATGTTGTTACAGCGGTTTTCCGACCATATTCTTTACTAAATATATTATTATTATATATATATTTTCCAATATGTTTTATCCTCCTCTACCTTCTAACTCAGCAGCAGTTTATAAACCTTTTGTCACTGAGGTAAATGTCAGAGAGTTCACCTGCCAATCACAGGTTTTAGGCATGTTGAAACCCAGAGAGACACGGTTTGACAGATAATCCATCTCTGCCCTTTCTCTCTTTAAATCTCCCATCTCCTTGTTATCTGTTACCCTCTCCTTCTCTCTGCCTGGGCTATAAGTCCTGTTGTTGTCTAATGTAGTGATGCATATAACAGGATCCAGTAAACACTCAGGATTACTGTTTATCAGCCGTTTCTGCAGACTGTGGAGGGTAACTGCATGTGAGTAATTGTTACTGAAGTGAATAGAGGAGCTCTCCATCTGCTCTCCACTTCACTGGTCTTTTCACACTGACTTCAGCGCTGTTGCTGAAAGAGCCTTTCACAGTTGTGAGAATAATTTTGTGCTGACTCTAAGCCTTTTCTTCTTTTATCTGGTTTTCATTTGCAGGTTCAGCCAGTCCCTCCATCTTCACCTGTACATGCCCGCAGCTCTGGCCTTCATGGCTGGCATCACCTCTATTGTCTACTATCACAACATCGAGACCTCCAACTTCCCCAAACTACTAATAGGTACAGTATTCTTAAATTCAGCTATTCTTTGTTTATTAATCATCCACACTCCCCCTTATTGTTGCATCAAAATTTGATTAAGTCTTGTGAAAACATTGCTGGATAGTGATCAGGGCTTGCAAAGCCTGGATGAAGCAAACTATTAGGTCTGTACCGAATGTCATTTTTCTATTGAGATTTTCAAAAGAAGCTTTTATGTCTGTTGTTATATTTTATGACGTGATAACCCGAAAAAAAAGCTGGAGAAAATAGATCTTTTGCTATTGTGGTTATATAAATGGAAATTATGGTGCTGTTACATTGCTGCTAGTACACTCCGTTAAAACAGGTACATAACTCCCTTTGTGTGCGGCAAGCAGGAGAGCAAACAGTTTTGTTTTTTTATGATTTATATTTTATTAACGTTTTAGCAAACAGTTTTTTGACCGTAGTGAAAATGTTGTTTTTGAAAGGCTAAACGCCAACAAACGTGGATTGAAGCAGAATATTTCATTACATACATTTTTTTTGTGAATTTTGGAAATTAATACATCTATCTTTTTTCAAGACATTTTGAGTTTTGGACTTTCCAACGCTCTGGAGTGATTGGAAATGTTTAGATCACACAAGTCAGAAACAATCCTATGCAACCATCACTGGAATCTAATTCTACAAATAGTATAATACTAATAATATGAGTGTAGCCCAATCTTTATTAGCAAATGTTCAGAAATACCGTGTTTAAAGTTTAAACAGAATGAATAGACATACAAAAAAACAATAAAAAAACAAAACAAAGCTGCACAGCATTTAAATGTTGATTTAGAATTTTACTGTCAACGTTATGAATGAAGCTTCGAACTATTTGGCACAGCCCTCCAAACTATGTAATATAAAACTGACCCTTGTCATCTATTTTACCTCGTAGTGTCAGAACAGCAGCAGATTCAAATTACATAAGCCCCTTAGGATGATATATAATTATAAACTGAGTCAGTGCAACCGTTTACAGATGAATGGTTCATTACAATCAGACAAGATTGTAAAATGATTGAGGGCATTATCATCTAGTGTAATTGTTCTGCTGTGGGTGGATATTAATTATCCCTTTTCATTAGGAAAATTAGTTTCTGGTGAAAGATCTGCACAGTTTTCTGTATTTTCAACAAAAATAAATTCCTTGCTTGTGATTATTTTCATTGTAACCCTTTATGACCTGTGAGAATTAATACACTATAATAAAACATCCCCATAGCAACAATATAGTGTTTTCATGTTAATTAAGAGATACATTAGGACATACACTGTATTCTTCCTAGTCAGCTGTTAACCAGTGATATCTCTTTATAGTTCTGTATCTCACCCATCTATTGTGAAATGCATCAGTTAACATTATTTCACAACAATATCACCCTTCACCTTAGTCCATTAGCTTCCATCCCATGTTTGCCCCTGTAATGATCACCCGGTTGCTTCTCTTCGACTGTTAATACTCTCCGCACGCATCATTAACTCATCTAGAGTTCAGCTGTCAATGCTTTACTCGCTACTCCCATCACGGCGCTGAGCCATATCACAGTCAGTTTCTTGATGGAAGTTGGTGGAGCGGCGCTGGGCTCATCATTGCATGAACAGAAATTAATCTTATGTATCGAGACTCTACCATTGACCTGCACGCTGCCACTATTGTCACGGTATAGATGCTCTTCATAATAAAGAAGTAAACTCTGTATAACAGTCCGAGTGGATGATCTTATTACCCTGCAGTGTAATCGTTCCCTGACAGCTTTCTCATCTTTTATCACAATCAATCTCTCAATATTTGCCCCATTAAACATCTTAAACTGACTAAAGATCAAAAGATCTACATGGAGTGAAGACAATTGACTTACTTGCTATTTACTGGATTAAAGTTGACCTTGAAAGCTGTTAGACACACATCGCTGAGGTGTTGCTGTTGACATCTGAGGAGAGGAGGAAGGCACTTACTGTATAATTAATAGGGAGCACTATAGTTAAAAGGACTAAAACAAGAAATTAAATGATGCCTACATAGAAAACATTACTCAGTAAAAAACATGAATTAAGCCATGGCTATATAGTTTCAAACAAACTGACAAACATTATTAAACGCCAGCTCTAAAATAACAGTTGGCCAGCTCTAAAATAACAGTTGGGTTATTTATCCTTTTGGCTTGTCCAGTGATTTACTGTCTTTTTCCGATCCCTGCTAAATCTCCTCAGCCCTGCTGATCTACTGGGTGCTGGCCTTCATCATGAAGACCACTAAGTTTGCCAAGTACACCGAGCATGGCATCGGCCCAAGGCAGCTACGCTACTGCCTCACCGGACTGCTGATGCTGCTGTATGGACTCCTACTAGCTGTGGAGATCAGAGTCATCCTGGGAAGGGTGAGTCTGTGTGTGTGTGTTTTGTTTCATGTGTGAAGTTGTGTGTAGCCATCTGACTGTTGAAGGTTTTTAGCTTTAGTCACCTCTTTCTTCTTTTATTCTGAAATCCAAATGGCTCCAGTGGTCAGGGATCAGTAAAGCTGCCCAGGGTAAGATAAAAAATAGGTTGGATGCAATGAAACTACATGTTTATTTTTCCTTGTCACAGATGTTGAATTGTTTGGAAATTAATGTTTATGTTGGTGCGTGTCATAGTGGTGAATGTAGCAATTCATAGTGAAGGAATAACCCGTTAACGCAAATTCGTTTTAATGCCACTAATTTCTTTAAAACATTAATGCAACTTGCAATTTTTAGGTTGTAGCGCGTCTCAGATTTAAAGCTAGAGTGAAGATACTGGTATGATATAAAACTTGAAAACCTAAGGAATCCATTGGCATACTCGCTTGTCGTGAAGGAGGCTCAATAACGCTAAAAACTTATGCAAAATTTTGGCGATGAAAACTGTCATGGCTATTTTCAGAGGGGTGAAAAACGTAGAAGAAAACGTCAGACCTTAGTCTGAAGAAGAGCTTGTGCTTGAAACTTCACCTATTAAGATGTGCCAATAAATTGCACTTAAAGGGAGCTACAATGAACAGACTTTTATGTGCGTGACCACTTTACATTGTTTTCAAAGGGGTCCCTTGACCTCTGACATCAAGATCTGTGAATGAAAATGGGTTCTATGAGTACCCACGAGTCTCCCCTTTACAGACATGCCCACTTTATGATACTCACATGTAGTTTGGGGCAAGTCATAGTCAAGTCAGCACACTGACACACTGACAGCTGTTGTTGCCTGTTGGGCTGCAGTTTGTCATGTTATAATTTGAGCATAATTTTTATGTTAAAGGCATGATTTCCAATTATAAATATATACATACATTTGCATAAATCAGCATATTTGCCCACTCCCATGACGATCAGAGTATTAAATACTTGACAAATCTCCCTTTAAGGTACATTTTGAACAGATAAGAAATGTATGATTAATTTGCGATTAATCGTGATAAAGAAATGTAATCAATTGACAGCCCTACTAAAAACACATTATTAAAGGAACAAAAACTCAAACTTCTCAAGAAAAATGCAGCAAAAATAAGGCAAGAAAAATAGAAAAAATCATAAAAAGGAAGGACAGAATAAAAAATAAAGATAACAACATGAAAGCCAGATCCTCTCAGCTTTATGAAACCGACAATAAGAGCCTCAGGCTGCCATCTGGCTCATACTGTACGTGGTTCAAAGGTGTGCCAGACTGCTGCCACGCTAAACTGTGATCAACATCTTTAAAACTGATTTTGACAGCTGAGGAAACTTTTCATTATCTGGCTGTATTCTATTGATTGCAGAACAAACCAATCACGGCCACATCTTTTGATTATTCAGTTTTTTACATTTTCGTCATGTAACCCTTTTTGAACAGGAACGAGAAAATGTCAGACTCTTTTTTTCCTCTTTTCCTCTGGGCAATTTAGAGTGTCTTTGTCGCGGTTAACCTCTGCACTGAGCACGCGTCTGTCATTGGATCTGACTCCCCTGGGTGAACAGCAAAGAAAGGGGTTCTCCCATCATGCCCTGCACTCAGTCTGTTGAGGCACACGCTCTAAACCTTTTTCACTGGATGTGTAATTCTTTGAGCAGTACATTTTAAATTAGCTCTTTCATAGGATTTCTTTGGTTATATGATCAAAAAAAATTTGCTTTGTAAATGCATTGTTATAATTCAATGTTACTTAAGTGATTTTCAATAATCCTCTCTTGACATTGCTGCAAACTGCTAATCCTTCAATTGTTCAATCAAATTCAACTAATTAATACACTTCAAAACATGAATTTGCAAAACATAATTGGTGTATATTATTCTTATCTGGACCCATTTTAAAACAAAACCACAAAAACAGAATATTATGAGGCTTACAGTATAATGAAATAAATATAATTTGTGTTTGTGTGTATAAATAGTAACCAGTATTTGGACGTGTTCTTTGATTCATCTGCCAGTCACTGACCTAGTTTCCATAAAGCTTAAAAACAAGCGTCGACTCTGTTTCACTGTCTTCATATGATATTTTGTGAAGCTTAATTTCACTGCACCACATTTATTATTTTCTATTTCTTCTATTCTGTTGTTATTTCTATTCTGTTCAGCCTAATGGTTGTGAAAGGAGAACATATGTAATGTCAAGCTTTGCCGAGATTCAGCAATTGCCACAGTGACACCAGACAACCTGTAATTAATACACACTAGAGACAATTTATCTTTCAGCAGCTATAATTAATCCTACTAATAAGAGTGTGTTCAACTGTCATATCCACTGTGTTGTAGCTCTAATATGCAGCTATGGAGTACATTATAATTATTATCTCTAGATGTTGTCACAGTTGAGCTGATGTTTCTGTTTCATTGGATGTCTAATCAGCGTTTGCGTGTGTTTATATTCACCCTTTATTTTCAGGCCACTGCAGATGACACAGTGAGTCGAATACTAATTCAAAATTGTCTTCCTTTCCTTCCTTTTCTCACAGCGCTACATGTGTTTCGCCAATCCCACAGAGGTGAAGCCCCCAGAGGACCTCCAGGACCTGGGTGTTCGTTTCCTGCAGCCCTTCGTCAACCTGTTGTCCAAAGCCACCTACTGGTGGATGAACACCTTCATCACCGCCGCTCACAGACGACCCATCGACCTCAAGGTCATCGGCAAGCTGCCCATTGCCATGAGAGCCCTCACCAACTACATAAAGCTACGCAAGGCCTTCGAAAACCAGAAGGTTAGTGCATCGACTGACTGGTTTAGTGTTGGTAATCTCTTCTTCTTGGGCAACATGGGATTACCGCTTAGTGCTTGAATCATTTTAGCCCATAGACAAGTGTGAAAAGGCCTCATAGAACACACAGCTCAACCAATACAATGTACATTAGACGTATCACATCAGTAAATGTTTCTTGACTATGCTGTGCCATTTTCCACCACGTGCATTTGCAAAGAAACTGAAGGGCTCCTCTTCATTCTGTAATATACAGAATGTATAAAAACAGCCATTATAACATTTTCTTCAGATCATTTCAAATGTGGGAGATCTGTTTAATTTTAGATCTGAGATCCTGTAACTGATGTGGTAGAAATCAAAAGCTTCACTCTGCTTCTTGCGTCATTGGTGCTGAATAAATAATCGTGGATGTATCAGGCAGTGGTGCAGATGGCAACAGAAAGTGGTAGAAGATGGTCTGTATGTTGGAAAGAAAAACTGGAGAAAGTGAGTGATAATATTGGGCTGTTCCTCCCATGACTTGTAGTTTCTGTGAGAAGTGAAATGGTAAATTATTTTGTACACAAATGACAAAGCAAATGTCTGCATGTGAAGGGTCCTGGTGTTATTTTAAGCAACGGGCAAACCAGATTACGAAATAGGAGAAAAGTGCTGTCTCATTCTGAATGTGGTGATTCATCAATAAATCAACTTGGATCTCCCACTCACAGACACAAATAAGAATATACAGTAAGTATTTATGTAAGAGCTTAGAGTGCAGCTCAAGCCTTGTTGTGCCCCACTTCACTTCACTTCACTTTGAGCCCAGTTGATAGTTTAACCCTCTTAATAAATGTTGTTTGTAATGTTGAATTTGCTATTTGTTGGTCAGTCCTATATGTGCATGAAGTGATATGGGAATCTTACCGTAGGTTTTTTTGTTTGTTTTTTGATACAGCTGTTCTCATAAAAGACGCTGATCTCTGTCCTGTGATGACGCAGCCCTGAACTGGGACCATTAAACTGTATCCAGACGTCACAGAGATAATTAGTCAGTAGTGTAAACACTGAAAATGTCACCGTGCCTTCAAACATGCACACATCTCAGTCCTATTAAGTTGTCTGTTATTTGGAAAAACACATTTCCACTTCACAAATTGAATATGGTTCCTCCACTTCATACCTTTAGAACTACTTTTGTGAAACATTTTTGTTGGTGCTGTGTCAGAGAGGTGCTGATTAAACCTTAAGCTTATGATTTGTAAGGCTGCTGTCTTTGGTGGTGGCGTTTTGGTTTGTTTTACTGTATGCTGTGAGGTGTTTTTAATATTTTTGTCTTCCATGAATGTAATGGAGGTGGAGAAAAATACTAGACACCTTTTGTGCCACAGTGGGTCAGTGGTTAGCACAGCTGCCCGGCCAGTTCGGGCCTTTCTGGGTGGATGCTGTCGCTGTATCTTTGTGGGTTTCCTCTTACAGTTAAAAGACATGTAGATTTAGTGAACTGGACACTGTAAATTATGATAGACTTCCCGTCTTGGGATTACCTCAGGCTCTCAGCCATAGCATGCTGGAATACTTGAGCCCCCTACGACTCTAAGCTGGTATATAGTAGAAAGTGGGTGGATGGATGGAAGCAACAAGGATTTGATGGTTTGATGAAATGAAATGAAATCTAAGTCGCTTTGGACAAAAGTGATGCAATGCAGCACAATAAAAAAGACTTAAAAAAAGGTTTTTCACTGAGTGTATCCCCATATGCTCTCATAAGCATATACCCATTTATAAATGTACCAATAGAATAGCTACTATTTTGACAATCAAACAACGCTTCCTCCCATAAGATTAAGTATTTACACTTTTTCAGTTCCTCCTCTTCTTTTGCAAAATTGATACATGGGCTAGTTTGCAGTACAGCTCTTCAAAATTCATAAATAATGTAGATGTTTGGTAGAGAATTGAACAGGTGGATGAAACTGCTTTTGTCCCTTCTGTCTATTTCCACACTGCGCTCGTCCCAAGACGGTGTGTTGATCCGTCTTATTAATTCAGTCTGAACTGGGGATGTTGCCGTGCTACATATCGTTTCTCCTTCTTTCCTCTCTCCCTCTTTTTGCATCTCCCTCTCCGTCTCACTTTTGGAGCACGTGTGAGGGGTCGGAGGTGAAGGGCCTACTGTACAGGGTCATTGTTTTCCAGTGTTTGGGAGGTCACGGAGATTCGTCACTGCTGCATGTGCGTCCGGTGTGAACGCAACCCCACTTCCTTCCGGCAGAAGCGAGGGATGAGAGGGATTGAGAGATCCCAGTGGAGAGGTGGGGGGGTGGTGGTGGGGGTCGGGCATTAAGAGGAGAGCCCGGAGGCGACGGGTCATTCCCATTCTACTGTGAACGAGGCGACATCCCGACCCCTGTGGGGGTGAAAGCACTGCACTTCATGGGAAGCTAGTTTCACTCTGCGTGTGTGAGAAGAAACGTCCTCCTTCCTTCTCGTTTGAACCCAAGGTAGAAAGAAAGGATGTGTGGGTGTGTGTTTGTTTGTGTGTGACGCGCGCAGTGACACATGTTTCTTATGAAGGTTCAACAAGAGCTCTAATGGAAATATAGACACACATGACGACAGTCGCGTCTGTTCTCACAGTTCTGTGAATCTCACACACACACAGTGGAAATGTTCTGGGAGTGTTTACTGCACCGTGACAGTCCAGATGTTTTCCTCTGATCATTGCTAACTCACTGAACCAGGCTGTTGTGTTGTTTGTGAAATTAATATATTTTGAACGTTATAAATCAATATAAATTAAGATCAGTAGCTCCTCCAGTCTGCCTTGAAAAACATCAATTTAATTCTCAAAGTGATTTCTAATGACTTGACATTTTCTTTTGTCATCTCAAGTCATTTTAAAAGCTTGTTTTCATTTGCTGTTTAATCCTCATCCTCGTCCAGCATCATTAGTTATAGAGCAGTTAAACATGCCTGACTGAGCTCCACTGTGAAACTCACCATTAATAACCACATCCCACGATGCAGCAGCAGCGGGAAGGATGGCAGCCCCTAACTTGACCTCATTCTGCCGGTTTCTGTTGCAGTGGTGGAGCGACTCTTGAGTTAATGGTGTCGATTCAGCTTTTATGTTCAAGAAATTACTTTCTCTTGCTCCGTTAGCAGCCTGTATTGTCTAACCTTGCTTCCTTTTCTTTTGTTGTGCTGCCAGTACAGCTCCACAGAGAAATGACTGTTCATAATATTTTGGTAACAAACCAGTTTACTCCTCGCTTCAACAGCAGCCTTCTTCATTACACTAATGGAACAGTGTGAATGTTCTGATAGCTGATGATTTATGTTTGTGATTTAGATTTTAAGAGTCCAAATCCTTTAAAGTAGACAACATCCTTATTCAGTCACTGTCGATTAGCTGTATTCAGCAAATCCTCCTCAACGTATTCACTCAGCATGCTGATATATTTCCACATCTGTCCCCTCTCTTCCCCCAGAGGCCTCAAGGGACAACACCCCAGAGCCCAAAGTTGATCTGGCAGGCTTTGAGGAAAGCATTCGGCCGACCTCTCATCCTCAGCATCACATTCCGCTTCCTGGCCGACCTGCTGGGCTTCGCCGGCCCTCTCTGCATCTCCGGCATCGTCCACCACATCAGCAAGGACAACCGCACCAGTCAGCAGCCGGTGAGGGGTCAACCACACTGCAATGCACACAATAGGGTAGCATAGAATAACATAACAGAGGGAATAAAACTCTATGGTTCATGAGCAAATGTGGCTGTTGAATTGGTTACTTATTTTCACTCGTCACAACATCATCATCAACATCATCACCTTCTTTATTGCTTGTGATTTGTGATAACATCTGAAATACACCCCATTCCCTGAATAAGGCTGTGAGATACAGTCATAAGCTCAAGAGCTAGTAAGTAAAACTTGAGTTTAGAATATTTGAACACATTGTAATAGAGAAGTGAAATACAGATTTTACATTTTGTGTGTGCTGCCATATCACACCATGTTTTAAAGTTGAAAAATGAAACAACTCTGTCTCGTCTTTGATTAATTTTCTGGTTAAGTTTAGGATGTTTCACCGAAATCTTGCAGTCAAACTTTATATTGTTTTCTTTGCAAAGATAAACCAGTCTTCAGTCTTTTTGCCCCATTAATGGATCCCTACGTTCTGTCTTAAAGACCCTAAAAACTTGGTTTCAAATCTTTTGTGTATAACATTACACTCATGACTAAATAGGCAGCACTATAAGCAAAATTTGGGTAAAAAGGTTATCCTTAGTTATTATCTATTAAGAGCTTCATCCGAACTGTGTGTGGTTTGATCAGATTTGACTGACAGTGCTGACGGCATAAGCAAACGTCCACTTCAAACCAGTGAGATGAGCACAGACTGAGATTCTGGGGAAAGGTTAACTCTTCCTGAGAAAGCATGTAGATGTTGTCAGAAATAAACCCAGCTTCAGTAGACCTGACAGACACGTCACATGGCTTCTTTCTGCCTCTCAAAGGTCATCAAAAACGTTTCATGAGACGTTCATGATGCCCTCTCTCCCCGGTACACCTGCCTCAATGGTGTACTAATTTAATCCTCATCAAATATTAATGAGGCTTATTGCTGGCGGGGCTGTCTCGGTTTCTTAGATTCCACACAGCCCAGACGGCCGTATCAGACGGCCACTCAGGCATCCTTCTGTAAGAATAACTCTTCCATTATTCGTTTGAAAGTCCCATCCACGCGAGCCAGTGGAATATTAAAAGTTAATTGGAAAATGGTTAAAAGACTTGCCAAGCATTCAAAGTAAAGACTCTCGACGGTGTCAGTTTGGAGAGAAGACTGAAAATAGGCCTATTAGTGACAGCAATTGGTAGCAGGATACTGTTTATGGGCAGTAGGATAAGAAAGAGACCAGATAAATTTCAAGGATGAGTGGAGTTGAGGCACATTTCTAATCAATAATTTGTAATCTCTCCTGAGTGAATGATCTCTCCCTGATGCAGAATTAATTAATCTTTGCAGGAGATACCTTAGCCGTGTCTTGTAGCTGAAACACATTCTCATTTGGTTTCCAGCTTAGACTCCACATCTCTGCTGCTGTGTGATACTCTGAGGGCTCCACTTCGCTTCAGTTTTATTGAGTTTCACATGCGATGTTGTCGCCTGCTGTGAAATGGAAATGATGCATTTTAAATGGATACCCTCGACTTTTGAAGTGAATTGGAACAATCTTAGTTGAAGGCCATCACTGACAGAGTTGAATCCAATCCTGCAGAGTTCAGCTTGTGTTACTGACCTTGCCAAGGTCCCTTCCCATCTAACAATGATAAACTGATCGATACCTCTACCTTCCCTCTCCCTACCTGTCTGTGCTTCCAGATGAGGTTGCTGGGGATCTATTTCATTTCCTCCAAGGAGTTTCTAGAGAACGCGTACGTGCTGGCCGTGCTGCTCTTCTTCGCCCTGCTCCTGCAGAGGACCTTCCTCCAGGCCTCCTACTATGTGGCTATTGAAACAGGCATCAACCTGCGCGGGGCCATACAGGTACAGCACATACTCCATGTAACACATGACTTTTTACCAAAACATTATTATTGACTCTCTACTGTTTGTCCACATGGTGGTGAATGTGGTTGTCTTCTCACCAGACCAAAATCTACAACAAGATCATGCGTCTGTGCACCTCCAACATGTCAATGGGCGAGTTAACTGTTGCTCAGATCTGCAACCTGGTTGCCATAGATACCAACCAGCTCATGTGGTTCTTCTTCCTCTGTCCCAACCTGTGGGCCATGCCAGTACAGGTAAGAAACATGTTTGTTTACTCTATTAAGTAATCTTGCGTTCTCATGTGTTATCTCTGTAAGAGCTGTAGCCCCGACTTGTAGTTACCTTTTCAAGTAGGCAGCGCACGTCAGCGACATGCGTAGGCTTCGTAGCTACGCCGTAATCCCTTAACTCACAACTATGAATCAATTTTACATTGCGTTACAATGCATTGTGTAGTATAATTTTGTTATTTTTCCCATTTGCTGTCTTTCTGTTATTGCATTGCTCTTTTGTTGTATTTTGCTGCACTGTTTATTGAAGTATATGTGCATGCCGCAAATATTTATTATTTATTTTTATATTATTATTATTCAGTGTGTTTTATTTTCTATCTTATGTTATGTATTCTATTCCATCTTATTTTTTATTTTTTTTAATCTTATTTATTTATTTTACATTAACTATGGTATTCTATCCCTGTTTTTATGTTAATTTTATGTCTTGTTTATGTATTTTATATAGCTGCAACAATTAATCGATTAGTTGTCAATTATTAAATTAATGGCCAACTATTTTGTTAATTGATTGATCAGTTTGAGTAATTTTTTTTAAAGAAGAAAAAGTCAAAATTCTCTGATTCCAGCTTCTTAAATGTGAATATTTTTGGTTTCTTTACTCCTCTATGACAGTAAACGTCTTTGAATTGTGGTCAGTCTTGGGCTTTGGGAAACACTGATCAACATGTTTCACAATTTTCTGACATTTTATCAACCAAACAACGAATCGATTAATCAAGAAAATAATCCACTGATTAATTGACAGTGAAAATAATTGTTAGTTGCAGCCCTACTATTTTTTTTTTTTGTGTTTTCAAAGGTGTTTGTTGCTCTGCATTTTTTCCACTGGATTGTTGTGTTGTGTTGTGCTGCATATACTGTATATCATGGCATGCATCAGCCTCATGAAGCAAAGCTCACTTTACGATCATGTGGGGAATAAAGGATTGTACACAGAGATGTGAAGGCTGAGAAAGGAGCGTCAGGTGTTATAGCCCCTGTGGGAGTTAGAAAAGATACACTGCAAATGTGTGCAGTCGATTGCACTCCTGTGACCTTCCCGCTTGGTAAAGCTGTCCTATAAATGGATTGTGTAATTCATAGCACACAGTAGTACTGTATAAGCAATGTTATTATTCATTTAGTATTAAGTCCTCAGGAGAATTTAGAGGTGAAACCAGACATCCCTGTAAATCATAAAAATAATATTTCAGCAAACCCTGGAGGTCAGTTAGTTTCTCAAGGAAATGCAGCGTCCCAGGAAACCTGCTGGATATACAGCTTTGTCTTTGAAACTGGAGTTTATTTTGTTCCTTTTTCTCTATTCCTTCTGCTCTATTCGAGATATTCTCTTGTCATATTTACCCGCTGTTTCTTTCTTCCCTCTGGCCTCTATCATTTCATCCATATCAAATGTGAAACCAATTTTGCCTGAAATAGAAATACATTTGTTACACACATTGCCACATTTACGTTTACCTGCTGCTGCTGCATATTGTTCATTTATTTACACTTCATGTCAGTGGAGGTGCATGGAAATCAAAGCTCTGAGAAACCAGAGATAGCTGGCACGACTCGGAAGAACAACAACCATAGCTGTGGCAAAGATGACTGAGAATATATGAGGATTTTGAAGCCTTTTGAATACTGATTGACCGCAAGACTTTAAAGAACACATTCATTTCATGTTATTGTCATTTAGAGAGGGAAATGGAGATGATTTAGACATAGAAACACAATCAGTCACATGATATTTTTGACGGCAAATAGTCGTACAACGCTTTTGTAATTCAATGTTGGCATAATGTATATAATGTGCCTGCTGATTTACAACCTGTTAAAGCAAATCTTTTCATTAGTGAAGTAAACAGATCTTTTTTTTGTCACAGCAGCACAGGTAAAACATTATTATTTCATTAACAATGGCTAAATTCCATCAAGTGTCCCAGTAAGCCAGTGAGGCAACTTGCGCAATACCAGGATCCTGGAACTAGCCCACCTAAATGTAATGCAGCTGTTTTTAATGTTGTCTCCTCCACTTCTGTTTTTCCTGCTATGACAAGCCAAACTGTCTGCTGTGAAAAAGGTCTTTTATGTATCAAAGGCTCAGTAGACTGGAGCTACCAGCTTATTTAGCTCACATACTGTGTAAACGAAACACACGACTCTTTTGCTCAAATTTATTTCAGTGTCTCCAATTTCCCAAGCCTGTCAGGTTTAGACATTCTTTACATTTTAAGCTGCTGCAGTTAATTAGGAAGTAAAGGGTTTAAAGCTGCTTATTGAATCGCTTGTAGGTGAGATAATCACCAATTACAGAAACATTGTTAACATTTAACTCAAAGCACAACTCTGCCTAAATATAGCCGCTAACATTGTTTTTTAGACATGAGGTGTTGAGGGAAATACTGCAGTTAGGAAGCAGTATGGCAAATTAGAGAGAGTGAAGATACTGTTACTGTATGCAGTTTGAAGCTTTCTTTGTATTACTATGGCAGGCGTGCGTGCGTGTGTGTGTGAACGTTTATGCATGTGACGAATGTTGCATGCACCGTTTTGAGAGCTGCACAGCAAATTTTATTGTACAGAAAAATGTTTGCAATGACAATAAAATCATTCTATTCTAGTTTTACAACCACACGCTTAAGTCAGGTGTGATTTATGTGAGAAGCTGACTGAAACCACGTGGGGGTTGGTGGCTCCACAACTTAACATTGCCATGTAAATGCCATGGTTACATAAGACTCATACCTAAGAGGCAGCCAGCCTCTGTAAAAAGGTGTTAGTTTTTATAGAGTTATTAAAAAGGAACTGAAATCACATCCTGCTGTTCTTCAATCCATCACTCACCTCGTCCCCAGTGGCATGCATTATACTGTGACAGATAAAAGAGAGACAGGGTGTGTGAAATGTCATCCATCTCCATCTGGTTCTCTGTGTCCTGGGGATTCCTGAATCAGGCATGTGTTCAGCGTGATGCCAAAGACGGTGGGTTGGCTGGCTAGGAGCCAAGGACAGGTGGAGACGTGACTCATCTCTGTTGTTGGACAGAGAGAGAAGAGAGAGAGAGTTAATATATGTAGAGGATGAAAAAAGCTTTCAATTTGATCATTCGTAATTCATTGTTCAATTTAGTGATGTTGGATTAAAGAGTTGTGTATTTGAAATCCAGAACCTTGTAAAAGATGTGCTGCTTTGCTTTTTCCTTCACATGTAAGCATGTATGTCAGTGCCTTGATTGGAGTCTGACAATATCACATCATTCAAATCCCTCCTCAAAACCCACCTGTTTAAACTGGCATACTCTCTCTAGTACTCATCCGCACCCATCATATGTGTCTGTACAAATATGTCTCTGTCATGTCCTGTTGTTTTAATATTGTTTTATCTGTCTATGTTTTAATTGATTCTTGTAAGGTGTCCTTGGGTGTCCAGAAAGGCGCCACTAAATAAAATGTATTATTATTATTTATTATGAATGTCAGTGTGTACATCCAGTTAAATAATGTCTCTTCAAAGGCTGCAGAAATGAGGGTTTTAAGCTGTATGTCCCTTGCGTGACGTATTCTTGCATGTATGCTCAAGGTCACTGCTTCTCACAAAGCGGTGCACTGTGGTGGTATGGTTTTCAGACGGTCAGTGGGGAGCGTTGTGTAACTGAAGACCGCCTCTTTGGAAACCTTGTATTTCTTATTTTTCTCTCCACAAGGTTAATATATATATTTTCTTTCTTTTTTATCCTCAACTCTCAGATAATTGTGGGAGTGATCCTGCTCTACTACCTCTTGGGAATCAGTGCCTTGATTGGAGCGACCGTCATCACTGTGTTAGCTCCTGTACAATACTTTGTGGCCACAAAGCTTTCCCAAACACAAAAGACCACCCTGGTGAGTAACATTTATTGGCTCTTTGCTAGCGGCTTTGGATGGCAATGTCTGCTGGCTGGGCAGGCAGTTGTGCGGTCAGTCCACCACTTTGGTCCAGACTGAAATATCTCAATAACTATTGAATGCATTGCCATGAAATGTTGTACAGACATTCACGGTCCTTAGAGGATGAAGCCCGCTGACTTTGGTCACCCACTTACTAACGCCACCATGTTTTTAGAAAAATGTTGCATGAATTTGTAAGAAATTTTGTACACACAATCAGGGTGACCAGAGGATGTATCCTAATGACTTTGCTTGTTGCTTGCTTGATTCTCCTGAATTTTTAGCTACCATCGGCAGGTCAGATTTTTCAGCTTTCCTGTAAAATAGCTCAACATCTACTGAATGGATTGGCACAATTTTTTGGTACAGACATTCATGAGCCCCTGAGGATGAAATTGGACTTTGGTAATCCCTGACTTTTCATCTAGTACCACAATGAGGTTGACATTTGTTGTTCAGAGTGAAATTTCTATAGGATGGAATACCATGCAATTTGCTACTCCGTCATCGGGTCAAAACTTCAATTTCTACAATACTTTGGTTTACTTTGCAATGAGCATTAACAGAAACATGTTATTCCACCGTGTGTGGTTACCAACAATCTATTCACATGTTGAAATGAAATGCAAACAGTGTCTTCAATGTGTGTGGGCTCTGAGCTGCGTCTGTTTCAAAGAGATCATGCAGAAACTTTGCAAACAGATTTGGTCAATATTGGTTTGTCCACATCACCAGGTAATGAAGTGGATGTAATGATGGTGTTGAATCGTGACATTACATGCTTCTCTCTCTCTCTGTCTCTCTCTCTCTCTCTCGCTCTCTCATTTTGTCTCTCTATCTCTCACACACGCACACACGCACGCACACGCACACACACACACACACACACACACACACACACAAACACCTCAAAACATAATTATTTATCTCCTTGACACAAGATATCACACAAGGTATACTCAGTTTGCCTCAAGCCCACTGCTACAAAGCAGCTATTCAATAAGCCCAGTCAAACGTAATGATACTGTTTCCTTCAGTCCTTGATAGAGCATGATGTTATACCAGGGAAAAACACTTTTTTTGATAGCTTCGATGTTTGAATCGGCAATTGAACCCAGGAAGTAGAGGTGATTACGCTCATGTTGCCCTCTGGCTGCTCCTCTTCATGGTTGTTTAATCAAAGTCTTTTTTTCCACTTGCAGGAATACTCCAGTGAACGTCTAAAGAAGACCAACGAGCTGCTGCGGGGCATCAAGCTGCTGAAGCTGTACGCCTGGGAACACATCTTCTGTGACAGCGTGGAGGGGACCAGGGGCAAAGAGCTCACCAGCCTGAAGGCCTTCGCTCTTTACTCATCCATATCCAGTAAGGCATTTTGCTTCCTCTACACACACTGAACTTTGCTCCTTCACATTTGAGCTTCATGAAATAATGCACAAAATTAAATGTTTCTTCCTCAGAAAAAACATCCACAGGAAGGCACATAGCTTTAGGCTACTTCACTATTTACTTGGCCAGTGTGTTTCTATTGTAGTTCCAACTTTATTGAACCTCACAATTTCCAGTCAACATCTATAATTCAACACATAAGTGTAAAAATAACTGGATGTAAAGGTAACTAATTATTTATTTACGGCTAAAATGTCCCATTTACAGTACCTAAGATGTAGCTGCACAATATGGTCACTCAATACTTATTTGTTTTCTAAAGATTGCTACCTTATCTTCTTCCAGGTGAACAGCTGCTACAGTCTGCATGGCTCCAGTCCTGTAATAGACTGTGTCCGATCTAAATTCAATAATTGCAGATTTAAAAGGAGTAAGCGTCAAGCGACCATAATTTCCTCCCTGCCGAGAGGGAATAATGGAATAAAACAAATTTCATGACAGTAATAGGAGCCAAGATTTATTCACCAATAATTCAAAGCTGAGACTAAACTGTCACTGCAGGAACAGCTTGTTTTTATCTTGACATCCATTCATTTCTTTGATAATATTTCATGACATTTTGAATATACTGCATAGTAGACAATGGAGGAATCACAGAAAAAAATTGGAAGAAAAAAGGAAAATTGTCCTTACACGGGTCTGTTGTTATTACCTAGTATGCTCTAGAGCTACAACTTATCGACTGAAAAAATAATCTCTGTAAATCATCAATTAATTGTTAAAGGTCCAGTATGTAGGATTTAGGTGGATTTATTGGCAGAAATGGAATATAATGTTCATATGTTTTCATTAGTGTATAATCATGTGAGATTTGTTGTGTGTTCGTTAGCTTAGAATGAGCCCTTCATATCTACATAGGGAGCGGGTCCTCTTCATGGTGTCCACCATGTTGCTCCACCATGTTGCTCCACCATGTTTCTACAGTAGCACAGAACGGACAAACCAAACACTGGCTCTAGAGAGAGCCTATCACATTTTTACATTACCTGCAGGCCACCGTAGTTCTATGACACGCTTGAAAAGGAATGGGTGAGCAGAGGGGTATTCAGTTGGTTGCAATCTGTAACCTCACTACTAGATGTCACTAATCCTACAAACTAATCCTTTGACGTAATTTTTCATTCAAAAATGGCAGAAAATCATGTTTTTGGCCTCTCAAACATGGAGAGTTCCTGCTTTTCTCTGTTTTATATCATATTAAACAGAATATCTTTGGGTTTTGGCCTGACAAAACAAGACATTTAAAGACATCACCGTGGACTTTGAGAAACTGGGATGGATATTTTTCAGTATTTTTCAGACATTTTATAGACCAAACGATTCCTTGATTAATCTAGAAAATAATGGTTAGTTGCAGCCCTGGTATGAACTTGCAGACTGCTGATCTAACAGAACAAACCAGTCTTGTATTTATGAGTCTGTCTAATTGGTTACAAAAAGGTTTATGAAATCGAAAAATGTTGAATATTCTCATCCCATATGTAAACAAGTAATCATTCAATTTAAATGAACCTTAGAAAACAAAACAACATTTTAACAGAATATCTGAGTTGACATGGATGAACTACTGCCTTTTTGTGAGAATGTACCGTAGCAATAGAAAAAAAATAGTTCTTCTCTACTTTACATTGTTTATTTTCACTGGTTGAAGTCTTGTAACATGCCTTCACATTCTCCTGTCTGTTTCTTTTCTGCTTTCAGTTTTCATGAATGCAGCTATTCCTATCGCAGCTGTGTTGACGGTGAGTTTATATTAGCTCTACCATTAATTCACCTAAATGTAAATTATCCAATATGCTCGAAGATGCTTATAGTTGTGTCTAGTTAAAAACCGAGCCGATAACTACTGAGCAGAGTGCATCCTGTTGACTTCCCACTGTGTGAAGGACAGAGCAGAGACAGTGCCAGCGTCCAGTGACATTTCACAGTGACTCTCTGACAGCATCACACTAAATCCTGTCTGTATTTATAGAAGTCCTTCATGGTTGTAGACTTGAGCGGTGACAAATTAAAAAAGTCCGACAGATACCAAGGAGAGGGGCGATTATAAACGACAGACGTAGACAAGTGATTCATCTTTGATTCGATGTTATCATGCTCCTCAAACTCTAACTTAATAGGACGTCTCAAGTTCAACAGCAACTTGATGCTGACAACCAGAGAGGGATTTCTGTTTCTCCTTGAACGGGCCTCGAGAGACTATCAGCCAGTCAAACAGTTCAACGGTTTAAGTATCTAAATCCATGAGACTAACCTCAGTCATTCTGTCCTCCCTCTCATCCTGCAGACGTTTGTGGTTCATGTTCACATCTCTGAGGACGCTGATCTGTCCCCAGCTGTGGCCTTTGCCTCTCTGTCCCTCTTCCACATCCTGGTCACCCCGCTCTTCCTGCTCTCCAGCGTGGTGCGCTCCACCGTCAAGGCTCTTGTTAGGTGAGAAACTAAAATAGTGCAATGTCCGATTTATTATCTTCATGCAGATTTCTTTTTAAAATAATGACAAAGAATGCAGTTTCATAATCTGAGCTAGGAAAGACTGGTTTGTTTTTGTTTTTGAATGTTAATTGGTTATGAAATAGTCTTGCGGAAGGAGATGTTAACTGCGATAACAGAAACACTACTGACAATTAATAGAGTAGTGAAAAGTCACATTATTAGACGAAATGCTTGACCTTTTCTTGCAGCCATTATTGGATCGACCTTTCTTCATGTAACGAAGTGCTTAATTTCTCTGTTGTTTTAGTGCACTTGTCTCTGGCACTAGAACGTTGTGCCTGTTTATTTTCAATTAGCTTGGCAGTCAAGACATCTGTTGTGATTAGGCTGCTGCAGAGTTACAGATCTCTCTCCCTCCGTTACTGAGGATGCACAAGTCAAGAACTCTCCATGTGATGAAGTTGATGCACAGTGTAGTGGAGGGTATATGTAGGTATATGGGGTATACGCACCCCTTTTTCTGTCGGTTTACAGTACAGTATACCCACCTATCGGCCAAAAAGCCATTGGAATATATAGGAGAGTATAACCATATCCTCTTCGGTAACCTACTTATCTACCTACATGTATTACACCCTATCAACGACCACTACATCACTGCTTATGTCTGCAGAGAGGAGTGCTAAACTGCACAAGATGTCTTGATACATTTTAGGTAGAAAACAAGTAACTTGAGAATGACGGCCGGGTATCCAGCGTACAGCAGACTTAACTTTCTAAGGTAAACTTTCACCACTCTTAAAGGTTAAGTGTTCATAAAAAGGCAATAGAAAATGAAAAACACAACATACTGTACTGAACATTAAAATGGTTCCCCTGAGCTATGAGTGAGTATATAAGTGCAAAATAATTTAAGTATTCGCTTTCCATATATAATTAGACAGGAAAATGAGACAAAGAAAAAAAAAGGAATTTTCAACATTTGGCTGTTTGGTGAATAACCTGAGGTGGTTATTAAGGCATCTAGATGTATAATCTCTACATGTGGATTATTAACAAAATCAATTATAAATTAATTAACTGCTTAAAAAAAAAAACAGTCTTAGAAGGATGTCTCATAGTCGATGAAGCAGAACTGTTTTCCTTGAGACTGTACAGGCAATGAGAGCATGTCACTTTAAATCCCATCATCTCCGTCTTTATGTCTGTGAAAATGATCACAGGTCAGGAGTGTAATGAGATGGGATGATTAAACTGACATCACACATTTTCTGTATGGGCCTTTAGGAGGCCAGCTAATACAACTGTGCTGGTGTACAATAAGCACCTGATTTTAACTATAGTGGCTTTTCTTTCTTGAATGCGGAAGCTGCCTGTGATCCTTTGAGATGTCTATTTTGGGACTATGTGATCTGACACACTTTGTTAGACACCAGGAATAAAAAAAGCTTACAGTTTATATTCAGTTTATCTTCACACCTCAACATGAGAAAATGTCTCTGTTGTGGGAGAAAAGGCTAATTAGGTAATATTGTAAATGCAAAGTCATTGTGCAACTTTAAATATATTTAGAGTTGTCATTTGGTGCTGAATAAGCATCAGTTATTCTTCTTGGACTGAAACTCTTCATGTTTCAAAACTCATTCTCATTTCATAATGCTCTTGTGATAATATCCATCATAGTGACGTCACTACTGCAGTGTATTTGCTCTAACACACAGGCTTCACTGTGACATGTTACCTGTACTTCTCTACTGTATACTGAATGTCTTAATCAATGAGACTTATGGTCACTCAGATGAGTAAATTGAAGGGAATGAGTTTCAGTGTCAGATCTGACATTTAGCACAGATTTAGTAATCAGATTTAGATTACCTGTATCAGGGGAGCATTTGTTCTCATTTGGGTAGTGAAGTAGAAATTAGGTGATTTAGCTCAGAGATGTAGAGTTATGTGAGCGTGTGTGACAGGGAGAGAAAGTGAAAGCTCGTTGTTAGTGAACCATGTCCCATAGATTTTCCAATTTGTTTCACTGAATGAACGACGTGACAGCAAACAGCAGGGATGCTACATGAATTAAAGTGATCTCATTCAAAGTCTGTGTTGCTTGTGTGTGTTTACTGTGGTAGTTGAATACAGCATAAATGATCCATTAGTATGCTTTGAATATATTATACAGATTAATTTTAGTTTTCATCATTTAGTGACTTGATTTCTCTGTTTCTTTCTGTTTAATCTTTAGCGTTCAGAAGCTCAGCGAGTTTTTCTCAAGTGATGAGATTGGAGAGGAACAGGAGCCCAGAGCGATGTTAACCTCTGGCTCCAGCAATCACAACCAAAATAGATACCAGGCTGTGGTAAGTACATGTGCACACGTTTTTTGGGGTTGGCTTGATTTAGGCAACAAGGTAGACAACGTCTGTTTCCAGGGATGTTTTTGAAACGTTTTTATTCATGACAATAACTCACAAACCACAGTGGGCCTATATAGATATAAAGCATGCTATTTTAATCCATTTTTTAAATTTAAGTAATGAAGTAGCGCGATGTTTTCACTCTCTTGCCTTGTCCTTTCCTAATGTGGACACATAGGGGATGTGATCATACACAACAAAACAAAAGGTTAAATGCTAATTTAACATGGCAGATTGAAATTCCCTTTTCAGTACCATGGATAGCACCACTCAGCCAGGTGTACCAAAACGTTTATGAACTTCAATAATAAGAAAATAATCACTAAAAGGAATAGCACAACGTGCTGTCAACATAAAATAAATAGGCTACAGTATATGCGTACTTGTCAGTCTGCTTTGATGATGACTTCTGTCTTCCTTTTCTGCTTTCCTGTGGAGGGTTCATCATGTGTCGCCCCTCTTTTACCCACATCTCTGCAAATCTCTGGACCAACCCCTGGTCCATTGACTGAGATGAACAGTAGACTTTTCAGCGTTGAGACGTTCATCATGTAGCCTAGACGTGGTGTCTTCTCTTGACACACAAGCATGAGCGCTGACAGTGAAAGTCCATTTCTGATGTTATTGTTGTTTGCACTATAGACAGTTCTCAGATGCAGCAAATTACTTAGATACATTTTTATTTTAGCTATTTTATAGGGTCTATTGATGAAGTAGCATTAATAACTGTGGTACCGGCAAATCACAACCTGTTTGTTTCTTACTATCCCCCCTGCCTCTGCGTCCAGACTGTCTCACTTTGCTGTGAATGTTGTTTTCTTCCTCCACCTTATTGTCTTCCTATTAATATCCCCATTTACCCCTTTGTGCGTGATGTTACACAACCCTCCTCTAGTCATCCTCTAAACCTTTCCCTTCATCCTCCTCCTCTTCCTCGTCTTTGTCCCGACACCTCAAGCCCCTGAAGGTGGTGAACCGGAAGCGCCCCCCGAGGGACGACTGGAACAACTACAGCTCACAGGGGGACCATGAGGGCGACATACCCTTCCAGGACGTGGACCAAGACATCTGTATCAAGGTGAGAGAGAGACAGACGGACAGAGTGTGTCATCCTCCACCAGATGCCATCTGGTCAGAAACAAGATGCAATATTCCTCCAGGTTTTATCAAAAAGCTGATGTGGTGATGTAGCAGTTAGAATGGTCTTTACAATTGTGAACATTTTACCTTTTGTTAAAGGTCAATCTTTTCAAATTACACAGACTGAGTTAATGGGGACAAACAGACTCTCTCTCCAGGTTTTGTTATGACCTTTAGAGATTTCTATGCTATGAAGAACAAGAATCAGTGAATGATGTTTTATAGTTTTCCTGTTACGTTTTCCACCCTCTGCTGGTTTGGAATAATCCAAAAGATGTTATAGATTAGAAGTGTAATTGTAAATTATTCCAATCAAAAGGGAGCCTGAAAACACAGAGCTTTTTACGCCTCTCTGTGGAGCCTGAGGGAACAGAAAGGCACAGCTGGTCAGAGAGTGTTAATAAATACACTGATGTTTTTTGACTGTAAAAAAGCTTCAGGTAAATTGGTTATTTAAGATGAATGCATTTGAAAATGAATATGAACCTACAGAATAAGTTCTTTTCTGGTATTTAAAGACAGCAAATTAAAACCATATCTCATATCATACATATATAGTCATGGGTGTGAAATGGAGATTGACAAGTTAAAAGAAGAACAATGCTTGGACTTTGGATGAATGCCCAGACCTACATCTACATAGTGTTATATATATACTGTATTTTATACAGTACATACTGTGCCTATTTTTTACGTAACAGATAAATCCCATCCACAGTATCTCTGACTTTTCTGAATGGAGACTGATTGCTCTTCAACAGCCTTTTCAGATTTGAAATAAATGGCCTGAGGTTTCGTCATCACAACACAGTCTGTACGTCATACCGCCGAATCGCAGATCACATTTTGACAAAACTTGGAATGATTTGAATAATTTCTTGGCACTGCTGTTTTCAACGTTGCACTGACTTGCACTATCGACATTTGTTATTAATGTAGGAGAATTATCTTTCTAGCTCTGGACAATTTCAAACTGCAGTGATTCGCCTGCTCAATTAATTCTCTGTATGTCAATCATACGAGTGATTCGCACCAGTACCCTCCTTCCCCTGCATTAAGGGAAAAGGAATGAGGTCACATTTACTTCTTATTGCCTCACTCTGCACCATTTTGGATGGATGGCATGTTTACTGTTTACTTGTTAAAGAGCGTGTTAATCTCAGTTTGAGTCTGTGCTCTGCTTTCCTCAGATAACTAGCGGTTATTTCACCTGGACTGATGGACCACCAACACTTTCTAATGTGGACATCAAGATTCCTTTTGGTGAGCATCAGGCAGTGTGATGCACAATCAGCCTCCTCAATTCCTCTCCTTATTCGTCTCCTTCTGTTACTTACCTGTTTACGTCATTGCCTCTCAAACCTCTCAGGTAAGATGACTATGATTGTGGGCCAGGTGGGTTGCGGAAAATCGTCCCTGTTGCTGGCAGCGCTGGGAGAGATGCAGAGAGTATCAGGAGCAGTCAGCTGGAACAGGTCAGTTATACATTCACTGTTTTCTGTCTATGTCAGTCAACTCTGATACTTCAGTTAAAGCATTTTAATCTCTTTTTAAATTTAGAGGATTGTCTCATCAGCCGGAGAGACTGAGAGGTACTCTATGTAGCTCTAATTAAACTAAGAAAACAAGGTCCTCTTTGAAAATAATTGCAATCATCCTCTAAACATCAAGTTGCCAGATGGTGCAGGAGGATGACGCTAATCAGTGTTTGTCCTAATTATCTGATATTTAGTGTGATTAAGTGTCTCCTGTGCCTAAATGAAATGACGCACTCTGTGTTTGAGGGTTTCCCTTCAACAGGGAGGTGCTGGTGTTATAAACATAACAGTATCTAAACAGCAGTCGCCCCAGTATATTAACCACCTCCCCATCCATTCAATTACAGAGCAATAAGATACATGTGCCCTCAGAGAAATCCATGTACCGCATGTTATACAGTTCATTCTCGTAATGAAATTCAATCTAGAGGTGAAAGGTTAATTTGAAGAGGTGCTCCTCATGGAGACTCGGACCATCCTGGTCAATATCATGGCAGGTTTTTCTTCCTCATACTCCAACTCATGCTTTTTAAACCTCTCTGGTAATTGGTATGTCAGGGAGCTTTTATTTATGTGTTCTTGCAGCGATAAACTATACGTCCCTGACAAGGAATCGCAATTAGCATCAAAATCAGACCTCTTAACATGACATGGCAATATAACAAATTGATTTGTAGGTCAGTGAAATAGAGCTGATATTGCAGCTTTTATGGCTGATAGATAGAGTGTGGTGGAAGGTGAGGATCCTTTCATGCACCACTGACCCTAATTTAGTCAAATGCAGATGGGGAAACATCCCAACAGACTTGCTGTGGCTGCAGGCCAGAAACCCACCGTTTACAGAAGACACCTAAGCACGCCACGCTAACTTCAAACGTCTCATTTCCATTAAGAAACTCTCCTAAAGTTTTGGACTACATCTAGTTCATATTTCTGTAGAGGTTGAATGCACTTGTTGTAAGTCACTTTGGACAAAAGTGCTTGCCAAATCAGTGATTTCACACCTTTATAGCTGGAAACTCCTCAAAGCAAAGCAATCTCTACTTTGGACCTCTTGTAACAGGTGGTAAATTTCTGAGTTACGAGCAGTTTTATATATATATACTGTATCTATACAGTATATTCTATTCTGAAAGGTAACTTACAGTTTGTTTCAGAGCTTTTGCCAAGCGGCTTTTCTTTCACTCAGTTTATGCGATTTAGATATGCAACTTTAGTCACATGTCATGACTCACTGGGTAGAGCGCATACTATTAAGGCTGAGTTGGTACCGCAGTGGCCTGGGTTTGAGTCCAGCCCATGTCATCCCCTCTTTCTCCCATGCCTTTCCTGTCTGTCTCTCTCACTATCAAAATTTAGCAGAAATGCCCCAAAAAATGTTAATATACTACAGTGTAGTTCACTGTACATTAGAGCAAGTCAGGTGGATATTGCTATGGCAGTAAGGTGTATGATTGTCCATAGGTGTTATGATTAATTGTGCATTGATGCTTGAATATATATTTTTAATTTATATTAATTAGCAATGTAATGTGGATGGTTCAGTACATTTTGTGATTATGATAGTGATTATTTGTGTGTGGACTGTTGTACTAAATAATTTCTCTGCTCTGATGTAACCTTCTGCAGAGCACATTTGAAATAGCTCGGCTGAAACTGAATACACATATCACACCCAATGCATTCTGGGAGTCATTAGCCTCTATCTCCTGCATCTGAGTATCTCATCACCTCCCCAGCATAGCGCCGATATCAGTCTCCATATGTCAACAAAGTTTAGTTACCCCCTACTTGTTTCTCGTGGTGTCCCTGGCAGTCAAACACACACACACACACACAGTTCCTCCTTCTGTCCTGATGCCAGGGCCGGGCTGGCACGCCCTCTGATATCAGGCTGGATTGTCGACCCTGCTGGGTGCTGAACCCTCTCACTTATCATGTGTCCCGGGGAGAGACTAAGGAGGACTTGTCATTTAGACTGTACCCTCCTGAAGTACTCAGACACATTAAGAGGAGTTTGTCTTTATGTTCCCACTATGTAAGTTGTTGTTATCATTGTGCTGTGTTTCAGTCAGGATCATTTAGAGCTACACATGGATGAAACGTTGTATCTGGGAGGGTCTGCAAGTGTGCAACAGATTCAGCGCAGAACAAAAACCAGCAGATACAAATCACTGAGATAAGAAATGCACATAAAGCAAATAGAGGATCAATGAGGCTTGTATGTGCCTGACAGAAGTAAACAGCAGCATGACTAATCAGAAGAGTGTTTGATTCGTTTAACAATGATTTGTGGTTCAGCTGTCACTGATCAGCTGTTCATGTCGTCATAATTAAGTAATGAGAACTATTTTGGTTACTTGACACATATCACATGATCTCAGCAGATTGAATTGCCCAGTTTTCATGGACGTTTCATTTTTCTGAGCTCTTTAAGGACTTCTTGTCCAAGTTGGTCTTTAATGTTGAAATTGACCTTTTGGAAACAGCAGTTGACAAAACAATCTCACCACAAAGTCCACTGTTCGGTCAACTAATGTTTCCAAGATCAAGATCAAGTTTTTCGTCAGTGAAGTCACTTCTTTTATTTGCTTTTCCTTGAACTTTAGGGCAGTATGTAACATTGATACAATACCACAGCAGTATGACAACATCATCAGGAACAAGTTGTGCTTTATGCTTTTAGTGTCTCTATTCGCTGTGTTAGTCGCTTGCTTTTGATTCGTTTTTGATGAGATAAAACTTGCTAGTGGGTCAAATTACAGCTCATGATGGACGGCATCTTCCTTTTTGGTGGGGTGACGTGTTTACCAACGCTGTATTTTCCAAACACAATCCGTCATTTCCATCGATGGGACCCCCCAACCACCACCCTTCCTCACCCACCTGCTCTCTCACTCCAAATATGGCATAGAGCAGGGAGCGTCTCTCTCATTAAAGTGGATGACTATTTGTAGCTTGACCTCAGTATCCAGTCAAAGCAGTGCAGGTTGGATGTCTTGTGTGCAGAAAGGACCCGAGTCTCAAAACTTGCCAGCATACTGTAGCCAGTTGAATAGCGGGGTTGGGACATAAACTGTACCTGCTGAATTGATTAACTGCAACACATCAACTGGTTGACCCTGTGTCCCAAACCAGAGTGGTAAACGAGCACTTTACTTTATATTGTTTGTAGCTGGGTTTCAGTTATTGAACTAAAAAACAAGAAAAACAAGTGAAGAAAAGATCTTCTTTAAGAGACTAAAATTAATGTTTGTTGACAGCAGTATTATCAGTCACTATCAGGCGTGGTCATCACAATGAACATGCACCATTACTCCCGGTCATCATTAGGGGACTTAAAGTTTTAAATGGACGTTTAAGTTAATTAAAAGATAGTTAGAAACTGTGGGAAGTTCCTCAGCCTGGCTTTGAAGATTAGACTTGAGTTTTTTTCGCTGCAGATAGAAACTCGTTCTTGTACGACTCCCTCATGAATTCTCCTCTAACGTGACCTTGAGGTGTTGATTGACGTGAAGGGGGAAATAGTCCTCGGTGCTTCAGTCAGAGATGAAAGCTATGAGCATGATTACTCTGTTTTACGATGGCTGCAGGATAAAAACAATCAGTCGTCCATTCAGTCTTCAGTGTTTTTCGAGTGTCATTAGGTCATAAGGGCTGATGAGGTCATTTTCTCAAGGGGTGTTTCCGTTGTGTGTTGTTAGAAACTGCTCGGTTTAGCCCTGATACCAACAACAAGAAAACTGATATTTGACATGTTGATTTTTATGTTGTAATCTCACCACATTTCTCACTTCAGAACTTCTTGAAAAAGCATTCGTTTTCCAAATTGCCCATATTATGTATTTATACTCTTGCCACTTGCCATCTTATCATCTTCGTAACTTGTAACTTCTTCAAGCTTAATTCTCAAATTCATTTTTTTAATACCAGACAGATCCTTCCTTTGTAGAAAACCAGGCACAGCCGGTATTCCTTGAGATATCTTGGTGCACGGATATGGAAAGCCAACCTACATATTATTAACAGCTCGCTATAATTTCAAACTATATATAATTATTTTTTTAATCTCTTGTTTTCCTTTTTATTTAAATGGATTTTTATTTTACTTAATTTAGGAAGAGGACCACTACATGAGCTTACAGTATATGGCTTATTAGCCTCACTTGTCTTATCTGTTCACTTCTTTTTTTCCCCATGTTGTTTAAATTAAAAATAAAATTACAAAGAAAAACAATTTACTTAAAAATGTGTGTTATAATTTTGCAAGTAATCAAGTAAGTTTCTTTATTTTACTTTATAACAAAATATTGAATATATGTAAAACAATAAATAAATAAAATAAGATAAATAAATAAACATACAGCTAAATACAAAAATGTACATTATGTTTTAATATGTTAAATTTTTTTTTTAATTTTCACTAATTCTTAATTGCTTGTTTTATAGATCTTTTCAGTTTAACACCTGCTGTATAGAGTTGCTGACACTGTTCACTTCAATGTCTTTTACACAGTCAGTACACACGGGTGTTTGCATGTATGTATGTGGCATGTCAGAGCTTCATGAATGTCAGTCACCAGTTCACTTTCTAACAGCTGCTGCACTAAACTGTTGTAAATCAGCTCTCGCTCTCTGAGAGTCACCTTCTCAGGATGAAAGAGGTGTCAACTTAGCAAAACTAAAAATACACCGCAGCTTCTACTGAGCATGTGCAAAGCTCAAAACAGCCAATCAGATCTTAATGAATTTTAGATGTAGGAGTCTGAATGTGAATGGTTATGTGCATGTGTGTGTGGATGTATTGTATGTGTGTACACTTTGACACATTTAATTCTAAAAATAAGAGTTTATTTGTTTTTAAAGGCCTTTTCAAATTACATAACCAGCCTTCATAAATATCCCCTGGCATCTGGGAGTTTACATTGTATTTTTACAACTTTTGATAAGGAACAATTGCAGAATTGTTAGATAAACTTCCATTTATATATTTTGTCTCTATTTTCTGCAGCCTGCCAAACATTGACTTTGAGGGAGATCAAAGGTAAGTCAGAGTAAACTTAAACTTTTTTATTACATGTATCATATACATACAGGTATATACATTAAATGAAAAATGAGTGAAGATGAAAAAAGCCCAAGCACCCAAACCTAAAAATAAACCAGTATCATCACATATATTTTAATCGTGCCTTAAAGGACAATTTCACGCTTGAAGATCTGAGACAAAAGTCAAATACATTAAAAGATACCTGCAGCTTGGAAGTGCAAACATGCTGCAGTACACTATTTTTGATGAGAGGAAAGACATTTGATTCAGCTGTTTCACACAAAGGATAGTGGACAGACACTATAAATCCTTGTTATAAATAAAGCTCTGTTTGACAGTTCATTATTAGCACTGGTTAAGCCAACGCAAATAGTGGGGTTATTTTAGCGCATTGGATTAATTGTGGAATTATTGTTTATATTTGTAACTCAACTGGCCTTGCCATTCACTGTTTTTTTGCACTGGAATTAAACACACACACACTAAGGCATCCATGTCGCCCTGCGTATGGCAACAGTATGTCAACCGAGCATTTGACAGCTGGTGTCTTGTCACTGGCTCTTTCTGTCTAACAAGACAGATAACATAGGAAACTTTTAGCTCCTTGTCTATTGATAGCATTATTCTATAAGGGTGTGTCCACAGAACCAAGAACTGTCTGCTGAATAACAGTATAGGACGGCACATATGTTTGTTTCTATAGTCGGGACACAGTGAATAAAGACAGTGTGCAGTGTAAACAGAATACTGCTATGTCAATTAATTTAATAAAACAGTTTTCTCAAGTACATCATCATCCCATAAACAATGTCATGTTACTTGGAATAATTATTTTAATTTTTGCACTTAAGTCATTTCAGAGCTCAGATTTGATAAATAATAGCACTGCTCAGGGTTGGTTTTATTTTATCATACTAACATACTTCCAAATACTATATATATACCCAGTACAAAAAAACAAAACAATAAATGATGAATGATGCATGAAACTAAATCAAAATATAATAAATATAACTGAAACATGACATGGGATGAAAACTTTAAAACTTAACATAATATATAGTATTTATTATAGTAGTCTTGGCCACATTCAACTTTCAGGGCTCCATAACATAAAAAGCCTAAAGTAAAAGCCTACTCCCTCAATCATTTCCAGCTATGTATTACTCGTCACTCACAATAAATTATAAAATTATTCATCCACAGTATTTATCATCTACGTGATTGAAATCTAGAAAACAAATCCTCAGCTCACTGGGATTTTTTCTGGTGACTTGAGTATTTTTAGCCCACCCTGTCTCTTTGCTTTGTGACTGGCGGCGAGAAAAGCTTCGGACAAAATCAGGGTTAGACACCGCTGTCTAGTCAGGAAGGCAGAATGGCATGTATGTGTGTCACCTCGACCCCCAAACATACTAGCCAGTGAAAATGGAGAGTGAAGGAATCAAGTAATTTCATTGAACTTCCCTTTATTTCCCTGGACAATCAGCGTGGCATTAGAAGGCCTCAGCAGTCCCTTTAATTATTTACAAGCGCCAGTTCCTCTCTACAAAACAGAAAGTCAGATCAGTCTTTCTGGTTATTTGATATAAGTCTGCAAGTTTCTAAAAATAGAAAAACATTTACATATTTTTTGGGAAGTTTAGTGTGTATACAGTTTCAGCAAGTATGCACAAATCATTCTCTTCTCACCTCAAACACCCTGCCTTTACAGTTATAGCGCAGCTTACAGAGAGACACATACACTAGATGAACAGGATACCAGCGAACAGCAACAAACATCCCGGCGGCCACAGACCCCGTGTTGACGTACTAATCTAAGCCCGAGGAATCAGATCCTGTGAGAATTGAATGCGTCAGAGTCCAAACGAGTTTATGCTGATTTCCATATCAGCAAATTACAGGAAGAAAAATTGGGAGTGGGAGGGGGTGGGGGGTAGGGGTTATTTTTAGGGAGGATAAGATCACAGCTAATGATAGATGTGTTCATGTAGGGCAGTCGGTGGCCTGTTAGTGTTTGGCCTGTGACATGATGGCAATAGTGAGGGAAGAGTATACGGGTTATTGTGTATGTGTTTGTTTTCTGTTAATCATTACAGGACGGAGATGGAGTGAATAATCAGCTTATCTCAGAGGAAACAGTATTGCTTATTTAATGGGTTTTTGTGTGTGTGTGTGTGTTTGATACTTTCTCTGCAGTCCCACAGACAGAGATGCAGCAGGTGACGGAGAAATCAGGTGAGCTCAGACAATAGTATGGCGGTCTCCATGGAGACGCATCATCATTATCAGCAGAGCAGCAATCCTCATGCTTATCTAGAAAGCCGCTGATAAGATAATAGAGAACAAGATATTCCCTTTGCTCACATATTTACCCCCGACCCTCAGCTGCATATTGACTTCACAAACACACCACAGTCTCTAATGATCTCTGGACCAGCTCTTTATGTACTGAAGTTATTATCATGCATCACCAGCCTCTGAGGCTGAGTCACCGTGATCCAGAGGTTAAACAGTTTCTTAACCTTTGTCTGAAACAAAAGACTGATTAAGAAGTCAAATTGAAACATAGAGAGCAGATTATTGATTGATTGACACTTCTGTGTGTGTTTTAAAACCTCTGGTAGGAAGAGAGGCGCTGTGGCCTACGCTTCCCAGAAGCCCTGGCTGTTGAATGCGACAGTGGTGGAGAACATCACCTTTGAGATGCCCATGATCAAACCAAGGTAAGACTTCATACCTGCACCAAACCAGTGGTTTAACAATGAAGGATGAGAGTGTGTTGCACTCTGCAAGTAGTGGAAACAGATGTGACTTAAGCAGAGATCATTTTTTGTCCAAGTTTTCTGGGTAATTTTATGATTTTATTTTATGACACTAACGAGATGACAAGAAATTAGAGAGAGGTGGGAAACAACATACATCACAGGTCCCTAGCTGACTCAAACAGGGGCGGTTGGTGCTGTAAACCCAGAGGCCACCAGGGCACAACAACCAGTAATACATTTAATTCATTATGCACACATAAAAGTGAGCAAAGTGATGATGGAGGTGCAGCAAGAGGAGGAAACAGACATTTCAGCTAAGTGTTTTTAATCAATGCAGAAATGCGAGCTGCCTACAGACAACTATTCTTGAATGTTCCTCGATGAAAGGATGACAAACGGCAGGTCAAAGGATGGATTTTTTGTCTGACTGTTGTATTAGAATGCATTAGTTTTAGCTAGGTGTACCTGATAAACTGACAACTCAGTGTAGTGGGAGGTCAGGCATATGTTCCTTCAGCATCATCCTTGGCCCATGTAAAGATCTGTTGATAACTTTTTGAGATTTTGCGCTAACTGTATCCAATAACGGACAGACAGTCTGGCTATTACTTGTTGCCTTCGTTGGTTGGGTTGGTTAGGTTTAGGCATGAGGAATCAGATTGTTTAGGGTAAGAATATCATGGTAAGCCAAACAGAGGTAGAGTAAGGCGGGTCATGTAAAGGTCTGGTGACGCCATTCTGCTTAATAATTAGCCATGCGCTTCTGTTTGTTGTATTTTCGGAGCAATGGGATTTCGGAACAATGGAAAAAAAAAATTCCGGGATAACAGGCTGTCGGACAAATGGGCTTTAAGTCCAATCGGACATTTTTCAGACTATTGGGTTTTGTAATAATGGGCCGTTGGAACAATGGCATGGTACCGGTGGAGGTACTGATCTCAGGGAACACAGACATGCTCCTGTAATTAGTTGATTTGTCAAGGTTGCATTCCAACATCCTGTTTTCAATGCAAACTCTTGTTCTAATCTTTTTAGTTTTCTCTTGATTTGTATGTTTGTGGATGTGCTCCGCATAGAACAACACTTTTCAGACTGTAGTCTTGCATTAGTAGCCAGTGTGTGAAAGCTGCCTTCCCTACATTGATTACTGAATTTCATTTGGATGCTTCAGTGCTGTCACTGTGACACCCATAATCACATTAAAACTAGCTGTCTAAGCCTGTGCTAGCCTCGAAGGACATTCCCCTTTAATTGTAACACAGTAATCAATGTGTTGTCAGGCCAAGCTATTAAGCCAAAATAGAGTCAGTAACCTTGCTCCCTGAGGCCGCTGTGGTAATTTGGATGTGTTGACGCCTGATTAAGTCCACACTTTGAGTCCAGTAAAAAAACAAAACTTCCCAAGACTTCCCAAATAACCTGTTTTGACACAGAGACACCTCGAGCCAGGATTTGTCTTGGCTGAAGGTGTCTTTTCGCTGTGCAGAGTGTCTACAGTTTCACTCACGCCTGGCTCAACAACATATGCTGTTTGTTTCGCCTGCGGGAGCAAATCAAAAACACACACATTCCCTTTTAATGACACACTCAAATCAGTCGTACGCGATCACAATTTTCATCCTCACAACAAATGGACTCTCTGAACGGTCAGTTGCTTGGATTTATGGTTGTGACCTGGCTCTCTCTGGGTCTAATGGACTGTTTTCATATCATACATCTAATGGGCCGCTGTGGTTTGTTGCTGTGGAGATGTTTACCCAACCTGCGCCGCCTCTTCACGCTGTCTCCTCTGTCTTTCTCTTCACACATCTCTTTCTCTCTTTCTACCCCGTCCTGTCCTGCTGTCTGTTTAATTCCTGGCAATATCCAGAGAAGCTGACTCACTTTAGGGCAGCAGCATCAGGTGTTTTAAAAAAAAAGATGCTGTAGGGTCGAAGCTGTTTAATTGCCCATGTTTGCTGCTGCATCACTCATTAATTAGCACAAATTATACACAGTTATTTAACACTTTTAAAGTTGATAATGTCTGCTCCTGCCATGATGCATCATTTCTGGCTTCGGAGGTACAACTGCCTTCATGAGTGACCATGTTTATAGCTTGGCTTTTCCACAGTCTTTCAAAATAACATTATTAGCATTGTCATTGTGAGCATGTTAACATGCTGACATTAACATTCAGATCAAAGCACAGCACACAAAGTAGAGCCTCACACAGCTGCTAGCATGGCTGTAAACTCTTGTTAACACAATATTTAACTTTATTATTAACTTGTCATTTTCCAGTGACTTTTGGCGTAAGGTGTGTCTTACAGTGTCCTGCAGTGTTGTAGTCAAGACCACCTAAACCAAGACCAAGTCATGACCGAGACCAGAGTGTAACGAGACCTAGACAAGACCAAGGCAGGGCGCGATGGAGTTGCGACCAAGACCAGACCAGTGCGAGTCCCACACTGCATAACACACTATAAAATGTGGAACATGTCATAGGCACTCCTCAAATTGATCTGAAAGATCCACATTCCCATAAAATCACCCACAGAAAACAAAGACAAATTCCACTTTTATTGACAGATATATATGTGTGTGTGTGTGTGTGTGTGTGTGTGCGTGTGTGTGTGTGTGTGTTTGCATGTGTGTGTGTGTGTGTGTGTGCGTGTGTTTGCGTGTGTATGCGTGTGTGTGTGTGTGTGTGTGTGTGTGTGTGTGTGTGTGTGTGTGTGTGTGCGTGTGTTTGTGGGTGTGTATATAAGTGTACCATAAGAAATATCAGTAAAATAATCAAAAGGCATTGCAGAGGTGAATTTTATGTGTGGGAATTTTCCTTTGTTTTCTATGAGCAATCACAGTAATGACGTTGACAAATAAATCAGACAATGCACAGACAATCTCTGCTGTCGTGGTCTTGACCGGTCTTGAAAGAAAATCCTGAGTCCTCTTTGCCTGAGACCGAGACAAGACCGAATAAAAATAAGGTTGAGACAAATCCAAGACCTTCAAAAAGTGGTCTTGAGACGGGTCTCGAGTACTACAACACTAGTGTCCTGTTTATAAGACATTCAGTACTGTAAACCGTAGCCATGTTGTTGCAAGAGATTGACTGGTTCTTATATTTGAAACAAAACCATCATGTGACACACTGTGGATTCATAAATCTATGCATGGATAATTGTGATTTGTTAGATTCAGATTAAGAATACAGTAGGTCACATCCCCTTCATTAATATGTTCATTAAAAACTCATCAGATAAATTATGCAGACTATTTAAAACAGGATTAATCCACTTTTTCTGAGCCATGATACTATATTTTTTAGGTTGCAATGTTCACAAAGCTCCATTGATTACAGAACCGTCAACCTGTCATGTGTCATGTGTTTGTTTCTACTGTAGTGGGTAACTTGAGAAATGATGATACATTTTAATGAACAACATGCGATTCATTTAAAATCTGAACATGAATGAGTGACTGATGCAGCATTGCGCTTTGTTCCCAGGGTGTCTCTGTGGTCTCTGAATCTGCCTCTCATCTCTTTATTCTGCCCGTCTGTTGAAGCGAGTCTGATTGAGCGCTCACGGCAAAATCTTTCAAGAGGCTGCTGAAACTCGTTTTTTTCTTTTCATTTTCAGTGTTCGTGGCTCTGTTCAGACGTTTGTGGGTTGTGTTATGCATAGATAACAGCTAGTTATATATGAGATTCAGTATGTATCATTTAAATGAATTTACTGTCTACATTATTAGCCAAGAGGTTAATAATGAACAGGCCCATAGTGTCCTTGTGGCTGGTGTTAGCAGCTGATCTCTGTCCTCATTTGTATTCTGTCTCTGTCTCTACTGCCCGCCAGGTACCAAGCTGTCATCGAGGCCTGCTCTCTTCAGCCTGACATCGACATCCTTCCACAGGGGGACCAGACTGAGATCGGGGAGCGGGTCAGTGTCACAGTAAAATCATCGATTTTCTTTGAATTCCTCTGGCGTCTTGTTATTTTCCAGATCTGGCCATTAGCTCCCACTGTGGCTCACTGTATTGCAGAATCATTTGTCATCATTACTGTGCAGGATTTGATGTTTGTGTGTAGCGTATAGGGAGTTGGACTGACCTTGTTCAGCCAAAGCACTGTCATGTTGGATTTCATTCATGCACAAGTAATGCGGGAAATAAACCGTAATCTCCTTTATTACTCTGGGGGAAAGTGCTACATGCATTTGTGGATGTAATCATGTTGTTCAGGCCTCTTTGTAGTAAAACCTTGTAATGAAGTTTTCCGCCCTCTGGTGCAGGGTATCATACTGTCAGGGGGACAGAAACAGCGCATCAGCGTAGCCAGAGCCTTGTACCAACAGACTCACGTGGTCTTTCTGGTGAGTCTTCGTCTGCACGCACGGATCTTCGATTGAAAGTATGATTTCAGTTGTTGGATTGCACCTTTAATTAACCTTGTTAGCAGACAGTGTATTGGTATTCACAGTGAAACATTGTTTGTGCAGTTTTACCTGAAGACTCCTGAAGTGATTCTATTTCTGATGCCTTCCTACGTGACAAAAATAGCAACACGCTCTCTTAAGCTCAGCTGCAAGGCCAAAAAGCTCAATGCAACTTTCAACTGACAGATTGAAAATGTCAGCTCCTGCTGGATTTTACCGCCTCTCAGTTATTAATAATCACTTTGCATTAAATTGTTATAACTAGGGCCTCATTATTGATGAATCTGGAGATTATATTCTTGATTAATCGTTTAGTCTATTAAATGTATAAAAAATTGTGTAAAAAAATGATATTCATAATTTCTCAGAGGCCACAGTGATGTTGGCAATTTGCTTGTCTTGTCTGACTAAAGTCTAAAGCTGCAAGATATTCAATTTACTGTCATATATGACAAAGAAATACAGCAAATCCTCACATTTAAAAGCTGGAACCAGCAAATTTTGGGCATTCTTGCGTGAAATACGAATGAAACAATCAATCGAAGTCATGTTCTTCTGTGCACCAATCAGACAGCTGTCAGTCAAATCTAATCAAACCACACCCAGACAGTCCTAATGAAGCAAATACACTGAGTTATTGTGTACTAAACTACTAAACTCTTAACAAATAACAACTAAATATGTTTATTTCCAAACTGTAACTTTGATTTTTTTTGCGTATTAAGTCCTACATATTTAATGTTAAAGAGAAATTCTTATTCCTAATAAATACTTATTAATGTCTGTTTATATATATTTTTAGGATGACCCATTCTCTGCCTTAGACATCCATCTGAGTGACCATCTGATGCAGGACGGCATCCTCAAGCTCCTGAGAGAGGAGAAGAGGACGGTGGTGTTGGTCACACACAAACTTCAGTATCTACCACACGCAGACTGGGTAACACTTGAATGTTTATCTTGGCTCTGGATAATCTATAGCTTTACAGACTCGTTTTCTCTTTAATAGTGACACTAATTGATAAGATTGTCCATTTATGATGCTGTTGTATTATTCATGATGAAAACATTTCATTTGGGATGCAGACAGTTTATCTCAGAAAGATCCCGGAGTGCATAAAGATTGATTTCCAGTGTCAGCTAATACTAAAAGATTGTTTTTCCTCTTCTCTTCTGCACCTTTGTATGTATGTGTTTTTTATTAGATCATTGCCATGAAAGATGGCACTATCCAGACTGAAGGGACTCTGAAAGACATCCAGAACTCTGAGCCTGACCTCTTTGAGCAGTGGAAAACCCTGATGCACAGACAGGACCAGGAGTTTGAGACGGTGATTAATGACTGCACATTCAAAGTGTTAATGAATCCAGTGCTGCTTGGAATGAGTTTAATTACCTGGATGTTTGCTTAATGTCTCACCAGATTGTAGTCTTTAGTATTCTGGGAAGAATCAAGTGTTTATCTTTATGTCTCCTCCAGGAGACGGATGCAGCGAGTATGACAGATAAGGAGAGGAAAAACCTGCGGAGGGCCATGTACTCCAGAGACGCCGCCAGGACTGAAGAGGACGAGGAAGGTGAGTGATCACAGGAAACAACAGCTTGATTACATGTATGTATGACTGCAGTCAGTCCTTTACTGATTTTGGTCTTATTATAATGAGTATGTGTGTGATAATAATAAAGGCGGAGTATGATTTCCCTTCTCCTGTTGCATCTATTTGCTGAGGAGCAGCACCTCTTACATTACATTACATTAAATCTTAAGCTCATCAGCTTATTTTTAATGCTAACACATGCTGCAATGATTTGAATGAATACAAATTCGCTGGGTCTGGTGTTTCATGTCTTGGCTTCTCTTTAGGCTTTCTCAGCAACCAGATACAGTATGAAACCATCTCCTCTCTAGCACCCCCCTGCTGTGGCTAAACACTGAATCTGATCCTTTATCTCTGCTGTTGAATGTGCAGCTGTAGTGGGAGGTGCTAAGGTGCAGTGGCTGTACTCTTTATCTGTTTTCTGTGTTGTCTCCCGTGTGCTGGTGGCAACCCTGAGTGGACTTGTGCGATGTCTCCAGCACAAGGTGCCGCCCTCATGTTCGATCGAGCAGGTGTGGCCAGAAAGCATGGACTGAAAGAAAAAAGAAAAAAAAAAACGTCTGTGGCATCGTGACGCTGCAAGCGACTCACAGTTTCTCCCACCATCCATCATTTTCCCCAAACATCTGTCAATCCTGCTCCTCAAGAACTACTTAATGCCGGCATGATTGATGATGGTAGCAGTAGTCTGTTTTGCCCTGCCAGTCATCATCTCACTTTCCTTCCCTCTACTCTCCTGCTTCCTCTCTGCCAACGCTTTGTAGACTGCCCACATGCAGCCTCGTGCTCCAAAGCTTGCTGCATGATGTGATATGATATATTTACATCAGGGGTGGGGAGGAGGCGGGAGCTCGTTAGCATTTGCTCCTCAATCCCAGTCAGTGTGTCATGGCTGCTCTGTTGACCCAGAAAAACACGCCATTCATGAGAATGACCAATTTGCTTGGTGTTTAAGCACATTAATGTGGATGCTGTAGCCTGTAGCACACTTTCTCTGTGGTTTCTCCTCTTCTTTGGCCCTCTTTCTCTCTTATTTTTTCTCTTCTCTTCATGTCCTGTGCTAGTAATGGTTCTTCAGACACATCTGAGAAATGTATCAGAAATGATGACAGAAAAAGGACAGAGAGAGAATACGAAGATAATGAAATATCTAGGAAGGAGGGTAGGAAGAGGAACGTCAGAAATGTCAGAGAGCATATGAGCAGTGAGTCACAGCAGAGGGGACCACAGTTCAATACAGAAATAGTCTTTTATGTAAAGCACAGTCATGTATTATAAAATGCATCAATCTATAACTCACACTTAAATATACTGAACCAAGACTCTTAATCACTTTGACTCGTCTTTGTCTTGATCCCAGAGGAATCACTGGAGAGCGACGATGACGACAACATGTCGCAGGTAATGCGTCAGCGTGCCACCATCCCCTGGCGCTCCTGTGGCACCTACCTGTCCTCCGCCGGGGTCCTCTTGCTCACCGTGCTCCTCCTGTCACAGCTCCTCAAACACTCCCTCATGGTTGCCATCGACTACTGGCTGGCACACTGGACATCACGCGTCATCGGGGCCAAGACAACTCGGAACTGTACCGTCGTCCAGGTGAGCGACTAGATGATTTGTTGTTGTCCTGTCAAAACGCTCTTTGTTTTTGTGTTGATCAGTAGGTTTTAGTGTCATGAAGTGTTTTCCTGCTTTATTGTCGCTGCCTTTACGGGGGCATAGATAAATAGTTTAAGTAATTTTCCCCCTAAAATAGCCACACATTCTCTAGTTGTAGCTTCTCAGTGAGGCTTTACTGCTTTTCTTCCTCTGTGCCATATCTGAGGGGTCCACGAGATAAAGAAGGAAAAAGAAGCTAAGTTTTACAACACAAATTTGAATTCCTATGTCTTATCTTTGCATTTTTTGTAAATATTGGATAGTTTTGGATCTGTGGGCCTTGAAAATGTATGAAAAAGACACTATTTGAGAAGTTTGTAGGTCAAACCTTGTGACTCATGGACTTCTGACACTTCTATTTTGAAGAGGTCACAAGTCAAAAAGGATGTGAAGCATTGTCTTATGTGGGCGTAAACTGGATATTTTTAGGTTTTTAAACTGTTAGTCAGAAAAAACAAGCAATTTAATCACTGTGGGCTTCAGGAAATTTGTTAACTATTTTCTGACATTTTATAGATCAAACGATTATCGATAAATTGCAAAAATAATCTGCAATTTAATCGACCATGAAAATAATGATTTAAACAAACTCATGTATAGAGAAGTAGTAAACAGTTGATCATATCTTTTTTTTGCATCCATGCTGTAGTGAAATTACATAACAATTTTCTCACTAACTCTCCTGTGAATCTCAGTTGAGCGGAGCTGACCTAAAACACAAACACATACACTGCCAGCTGCAGATGGACCGTAGATTGTTCAAAATACCTGCAGAAATCATATAACTATGATCTCTGAGGCTTTTAGTCACAACTGATACGACCTGAAATAAACCCTTATCCTGAAGTGTGCTTGTGAGCGAAAGACAATTTGTCACCTCCACGAACTTCTTTAACCTCTATTCACTTTAAAGCTCGTCTTTCATCAGCGACCTCTTCCCCAATATAGTGTCTAACTGGCACTCACACACACAGAAAGCATACACACATTCAGAGAGAGCAGAGAGTTGCAAACACACTCGTGCTCAGAGACAAAATATCTATACCGGCGAAGGTTAAGCTGCGTCGGTCACACGTCGGGGCCACACCAGCTGTTGGCAGCTTATCATGTTCCAGGACCAGTGAAGCAGCTCTATTATTAATAGTCATGTGTGTGTGTGTGTGTGTCTGTCTTAGTTTTGCTTGTGTGCGCACGTCCTGTGAATTGTTACACCAAGTCACATTTCACACAGTCATGCAGAGGCCAAAGACGGAGTCAACCGGGGTTTGGGGGACAGCAGTTGGAAGTGCACTTTTACCTCCTGTCCAATATGAACAGTGCTGTAGTGTCTCCTTCGCTTCTCTCTTTCTTTTCCACACCCACGCAGACATGTACAGTTAAGTGCAGATTGTCGCTTGAATGCCAAGGACACGTTGTTTGGCTGAGCTTCGGTGTGCATTTGCCAGACTTATCTAATCTGTGGTGTGCTGTAGACTAATCCATGTGGGGACACTCAGATGTCCTGTTGCATGTAACTGCCAGGCTGCTTCCTGACAGCACAGACAGGGGGTTTGAAACCAAATTTTCACTGTAAAGGCACATACAGTTGACAGATAATTTGCAGAGTTTCTGTCTTTCTTAAAGTCTGAAAATAAAGGCGCAAAAAGAGGATTACACAAGTGGAAATTAATTCTTGATGTTTCTAGTGGGGTGCTTACCGCTCCTCACTCGTACATCACCTGTCGTCTTCGATTTAACTCCCTCCACCTCAGGAGAAGTTCTCTGTGGTTCACGTTCATTGAATGTTGGATGCTCAGATTTGTTCCAGAGCATCACATGAACGTCACACAGCCGCCGCCAAAATAAAATGCATTTCATGCTGACATAGATGGTTAAAACTGACGTCAGTGTCCTGATTGAAAAACGTTTTTTAATTGAATTTGGACCCATTTAATCCAAATTGGATTTTAACTGGTTGTATTTGAATGTCAGTAGAAAAGTTTGAGTCAGTATCAATGAAAGCACAAAAAGTCCTAGTTGAAGAAAATGGAGAGAGCTCAGGACAGAACAACATCTCTAAACAAAAGCTTTGCCGGATCAGCTTTTACTGTAACAGCCCAGACACACCAAACCGACATCAAATAAGTAGCGGCGGCAAAGGCCGACTGTTATATCGCCACACATCGCCTGTGTCTTGGCCAAAAAGTTGTACTTGAACGCACTGCAAAGACCACAGCCGACTACCACATACGTTTTGTGCCTTCGTGAGAGGAAATAACTCTCCCTACCAGCAGGCGGCAGTATTCTGTATTCGTCATTCAAAAAGGGAAACCGGAAGACCGAGGACTGCAGATGTACATACATACGATATGATACGTACATGAGTTTGCCTACACCACTCTCACTCACCACTTCATTCCAGATGGCTATGTTGTTGTGAAAATATCCGTGTATTGGAACGATAAGATGAGATGAAGATAAAAAAATGAGAAGAGCCTTCTGTGTTTTTCCTCTTGACTTTACTCGTTTGCTAGCTTTCCTCACTTCCGTTTCTCTTCTCGTGCACTAATTCTCTTAAGCTGAACAGCCAATCAGAGTGATTTCTCTCACCGATGGGCTTCGTGGCCGATTCTATATGCTGAATCGGCCAAAAAGCCTCTGACACGGGCAGACTAGAGCCGATGGTGCGGGACACACTGGAAAACCTAGGCGGACAGACGCTCACCGACGGCCCAAAATTGGACTACCGTCTGGTGTGTCAGGGCCTTTAAGCTCCACTGGCTTTTGTCACATTAGATAGATTGTTTTATAACAGCCTCAGAGTTTAATTATGCTTATAATTACAGTGCAAGCAAACCCTGCTCTCTCTCACTTTCTCAAACACACACACACACACACACACACACACACACACACACACACACACAGCTGCAGTCATGTCTTTAATAACCCTGTCTCTCTCTCTCTCTCTCTGTAGGGCTGTGTCTTCAGTCACTCGTGGTATCTTTCGGTGTTCAGCGTGCTGTGCTGCCTGGGCATCGTCCTGTGTCTGGCCACCTCCGTGGCTGTGGAGTGGACCGGCCTCAAAGTGGCCAAGGAGCTCCACCACGACCTACTCAACAAGATCATTCTGGCCCCCATGAGGTTCGACACTCAGTGTGTGCTTGTTTGTGTGTGTGTGTGTGTCTGCCTTGTGACGTGTGAAGGAGACAGAGAGATGTTTGCTCGCTGATACTGTGTGTGTGTGTGCTGAAACAGATCATTTAAACAAGGTAACACGGTTAAAAGCACCTTTTTTCGCCCCATTACTCAGAGCACCATCTGCTTTCCTTACGCAAAACCATGGCGACATCACTTGCATTAAGATGCTCACATGCATATGACACACCTGCATGTACTATGTATACACTCACGTACACAGCTGAATAAACAGATGTATCTCACATGAAATAATTCATTCAACCAGCTGACTGCACAGCACGTCTGAGCAGATTCATGTTGAATATTATTGTCTTGTTGTCAAGATGTTGAAATCTCTAAAATATAATGATGGTCTTTAAGGATTTAGTATATTATAGGAAGAATGTAAGCTTGGAAAATAAAACTGTTTTTAAATGAAATTATTGGATATAAACTGGATTCTGAGGGTAAATAAAATGTTGTCATCCCTCCAGGCTGTTTGAGACGACTCCGCTCGGCAGCATCCTCAACAGGTTTTCCACAGACACAAACACAATCGACCAGCACATCCCCACCACCCTGGAGTGCCTCTCCCGCTCCACCCTGCTGTGTGTGTCCGCTCTGGGCGTCATCTCCTACGTGACCCCCGTCTTCCTCATCGCCCTCCTGCCGCTGGCTGTCGCCTGCTACTTCATCCAGAAATACTTCCGTGTGGCCTCCAGGTGAGTCGGAGGGACGGATATCACAGACGTGTTGTTCACTGTATGTTTTCATCATCACACCAAGGTCATGTTCTCGGTGGGAACGTGAGGGTTTTTGCGATGGAAGAGGAGTTTACGTTCTACAGTTACACACAAATAACACAGGAGGGGGCTTTAAATGCTGATTCTGGTATTTTTTTATGACTCAACATATTTGAATTTGACTTTTTCGGCCCAAAAATATTTTAACATTTCATTGAAGTAACAGGTAGTATGTGTTTCTCCACCATAATTATATTCCTGGGAGTGTGGAGAAGGCTTTGAAATGGCATTTAGATCATTAAACGGAAATATAATAGAACAGTTAAATAAGTAAAATGGTGGGAAAAAAGATTTTATATTTGAGACAGAGGCCCTGCGACTTGGGTGAGCCGATCACAACTGGACAGATCTAAGTACGTCTGTTCACACCTGGCATTAGAATGCGTCTTGAGTGACCGCTTGTGATCGGATCTCACTTCCCCGCTCTATCTGAAAATAGTAGGAGTAAATACATGGCTAATACAGCGGACGTCGCAACGTAATATTACAGGAATGTCAGTAGTGATGTCCTACCTATTCATGAATTTGGGTACATTATATTAATGTGTTTCCATGCTGCAAGGCTCATGTCTGCCTGTCTATTCACATGAGGAGTGCAGAGACCCGCGGATCTAAGCGGGACGTCAGTTGAGTTTTCGTACAAACTGTGTGGCCATATGTGGCCCAGACCACCTCCCAATGGGGTCTGAGTGATCGGATCTCAATGCGTCCTCAATGCATCTTGAGTGCGTTCACACCTGTACTTAGAGCTGTCTACTGTCTACCTGGATGCTTGTTAATGTCAGGTCTGAACAGGGCCAAAGTCCCCTATTAGAGTTGACAGATTCCCCACAAGGAACAGAGTTTTTGTTGAATTAAATTAGATTTATTTTGTAAAAATTAAAGCCCTGACTGGATGTGAGATTTGTCTTTTAAGTCCCTGTTTTCACCAGTGCTCTATTGCTTTAATTTCCCATAAATATTGAACACATGCTGAAATGCATAAACCCAAACCAATGAACGTGGCTGAGAGTGGTATGTATGTCGCAGTGAAGCCAGTGAAGTGATATTTCATTTGATTCAACTGTTCTCTGTGTCTGTACCACTGTCCAACCTTACGACCTTTGATATTATTTGAACTTTGCTTCAGTTGATATTTCCCTCTCCACCGTGTCCTCTGTCTTCCGGTCAGGGACCTGCAGCAGCTGGAGGACAGCACCCAACTCCCTTTACTCTGCCACTTCTCTGAGACAGTGGAAGGTCTCACCACTATAAGGGCCCTCAGGTAATTATTACTAACAGATCCAATTATAGCATTATAGCACCATTATAGCAATATAAGTAGGGGATTAATGCTCAACATTAAGAGGGATATAAACTCTCAAAAATGTGCTTCTTGTTACTTCGCTTGGATGTTGGAGCTTCACTGTGCAGGATGATGTATGTGCAGAGTTCGACACTAGAAGGCTGTTTTCACATTCATTGTCTTCCAACCTGTCTGGAGTTTAATATGTTTAATATGTTGTCTGCATAGTCAGATATTGTTGAAATGCTTAACTTATTTCAAAAACCTGATATTTTCAGAGCAATTTAGACTAATTTCCTTTTCAAATGATCATTTCCATAAAGACTTTTATTATAAATATATTATTTAAATACTATTTAACTTCCTATAATGATAATAATATATCTATCATTCAAAACACAAGTCCAAAAGTTTAATAATTCATGAAATATATTAGCATTAGTTAAAGCTGACTGTAAGCCAGTCAGGCAGGTCGGGTCTCGGGACATAAGAGCACAAATGGAAATGAGACGTGTCTTTTTCCATCGGCAGGTATGAGCCCAGGTTCAGACAGAGGCTACTGCAGTTCACAGACGCCAACAACATCGCCTCTCTCTTCCTCACAGCAGCCAACCGTTGGCTGGAAGTCCGAATGGTAATGATCCGTCCCCTGTTTACTGCTTTAACATTCAGATCAGTCCTGTTTACTGTTTGACTGTTTGTCAGACAGCAGCTGGTTCACATTTTTGTTGATGTTGCTGGCTCCCTCTGTTGGGATCCTGAAAAACTGAAATTTTTCATTGCTTTATTAACCTCACACTCTGGGTTCATGTGATGTTTTATGTATCGACTGCATGCGGCTCGCAGCTCATCTGGCTTCTCGTGTTTCACAGCAGCAGAGGAGTTAACCTTCAGATATTTATGGGTTCATGTGCATAGATGCATAAGAAAACACACAGGGCTTTTGGGCAACATGTCTGTCTTTCTTATGTGTGTTGACAATAAACTGATCTTAAATAATGGATCTGCTTTTATTTTATTTACCTTTTTTAATTATTCAGCGATGTATTAACCTCCTACTGCAAGTTGACATTGTCTCTCTCTCTGTAGGAGTATATTGGAGCCTGTGTGGTGTTGGTGGCAGCCGTAACCTCCATCGCTAACTCTCTCTACGACAACCTGTCTCCCGGTCTGGTGGGGCTGGGACTGACGTATGCACTCATGGTGAGACTGTGTGTGTGTGTGTGTGTGTGTTTTGTTGCTTGTTTACCTGCACTCTTTAAGGACAATACAGGTGGTTTTACACATTTTAGCTGCAAATTTTGCATATTCTATGTGATCACCAAACTTTTCCAAACTTTATATTCATTTGCCAATAAAGAATAAAGTGTTTTGTTCTGCCCTTTAACTATATTTTTCACATTTTACTATATTCACAACTCATTACTTTGGGTTTTAATTATAAAGAAGACTTTTTCTGATTATATTGAATATTAAAAAAAAATCATACATTTTAAAAATACCACTTACAACACAAACACTCTTTGGTGGGAGACAGATGGAGAGATTTATAAAGAGAACAACTAATTTGCATTTTCTTTTCTTGCAACAGAAAATACAACAACTTTTTAATACGTAATGTGTAAAAAATATGTAAAAACCAACTGAAATCTGTTTAAAAAGTTCTGCTTATTTAAAAAATGGTAATGAATTAATATAAACTATACAATACAAGATGATTGTAAAACTTGGTTGTTTCTAAATATATTGTTTCTGTCCAGTAAAAACAATGTGACTTCAAATTTGGTGAATTAACATTATCAGATAATCTGAAGAATTCAACATTGAGAAAATTGTTCTAGATGTGTCATAAAGCTAATGAAGTGTGTGGCTACAGTGACATTTACCCAACTTCCCTCTCCTCCTCCTCCTCCTCCTCCTCCTCCTCCCCCCTCCATGTATCAGGTATCCAACTACATGAACTGGATGGTGCGTAACCTGGCAGACATGGAGGTACAGCTTGGCTCAGTGAAGAGAATTAACGGCCTGCTCAAGACTGAACCAGAGAATTACGAGGGACTGCTCAGTGAGTGCAGCAACACACTCACAGTTCCTTCTTAATTTAAACTGCCTTTCAACGATTCAACAGGTGCACAACAAAAATCATATCTGGTTTCTTGTCTGAGGTTTTTGGCTGGACCGCAGCAAGGCGGGACGGACTTGCTTCGTAAATAAGAACGTCTGTCATTGACTGACTGACTGAGTCACTGAGTGAGTGATGAAGTTGCACCATTGGTCAGTCGAGTGTTGGAGTTTCCCCATTGGGCGCTTTCAAAATAAATAGGCCCGACGGTGTTTCAGCTGCATCTTTGCCTCCACCATTTGATCCACTGATCAATACATAAGTGGTTGTTGCTGCTGCTGCGTGAGACTCAAGCAATTTCAACTTTTCACCCTGGATACGTACATATTAATGTTCAGAATAAACAGCTGACATATCTGAAAATGATTAGTCTACCACTTAATGTGTGGTGTTTTATTCAACATATTATTAATTATGCCTCATGTTCCAGATGTTCATACTCTCTGTCCTGAATCAGCAGCTGTCAGTACTTTCTCTGCACAGAGTTTGATTTGATCTCTTTACCTCCACACAGTTGTTGCTCTGTGCACACAAGAGGACACCGCAGGCTCATTTTTCATGAACCCAGCGGTGCGGCCAGATTACAGTCAGGTGCACCCTGCCAAGTGTGTCAGGAGTGTGTACTTTTGGTAATTTTGTGGCCAGGTTCCCGTGGCACACAAGGTGGGATCAGAAAGAATGTATAATTATAGGGGGGTGCATGGGAGATTGTGACAATCATGGCCAATCACATCTATTACTTTCACCCCCTTTTAATCACAGGGATATCCCCGTCATGATACACTGACAGTTTGGGAATCCTTAGTTTTGAACCCGAACAATCTCTATCACGTCATGTCGCTCATCACAGACACACATCTATCTGTACTATAATTTGCTATAGGGTATTTGTATATAGGTTTATGGGTATGTTCTTTAAATTCTGCAGCCAGAAATCACAAGAGAAGCTATTCCTACATTTGGTATAGTGGAACATTTTTGATAATGTGTGGTGTTATGCATAAAAACTGTTGTATCCAATACATTTTCTATACATTTCAGTACTTCTCAGTGTGGTGTGTTTTGTTGAATATTGAAGAAACAGAAAAAAAACATGTCTGAGGGTTAAGAGTTTTACTTAATGTATGTATGCAATTACGATATACCCTATAATCTGCTCTGCGTAATAGTGGCTCTACAGTGACATCATCTCTCCGGTTAGAGACGGCAGATAGAACAGATACCTGCTGCCTCAGCTGGCTGTAAAGAGACTCCCCATAGTAAAGGAGAGGCCTTCAGTATAGTACTACTAACTGTCACAGTGTACACGGTCCAGCCACGTACTAGGTTTCGACCTGGCCTTGTTGTGATTTCTTCCTCACTCAGGATGAAGTTTAAAGTTACATTTACTCCACATTCATCATTGTCAACCTAAGGTATCATAATGCTCACGAGTAATGTATCTTTATCCCACTTTTATCAGTTAATGCCTTTATATCCCCAAGTAATCTATCTCACATGCAGGTTTCCTTTCAGCCAAAAAGGATTCTGCAAAGAGGCCAGTGGCTTTTTAGCATTAAAATACATTCCTAATTAAAAAAATCTTAATCCGACACCAATGATCACAAATTTAGAGATGACAATTATACACCATTATATCGACGGGTAAAAAAGGTGAAAGCTAAAATCCACGGATGTTTCTGTGTCTGTCTCAGCTGACTCTCAGGTCCCTGATGGCTGGCCTCGAGAGGGAGAGATCAAGATCCAGAATCTGAGTGTCCGGTACGACACCACGCTGAAGCCCGTCCTCAAAAATGTCAACGCACACATCAACCATGGGCAGAAGGTAGCCAAACTGAGGAAACCTGCGAAACAAAACACAAATGCCAGATAATATGATAAATGAATAATGATGATTTGGACTTGTTTGTTGTTTTCAGGTGGGGATCTGTGGCAGGACGGGCAGCGGCAAATCCTCTTTCTCCTTGGCCTTCTTCCGCATGGTGGACATGTTTGAGGGTACAGTAAAACATCAACGCTTACATCTAACTCATTGTAATGTGAATTGTAGTTCATTAAAACAACTATTCAAAAACTATGAGAAGGTTTCTACATGCAACACTAGCAAGAAAATACTTCACTGCACTTTGTAAAGTAGTGTGTGATGTATGTTTGCATGCGGTTCATTATTTTTTTTCCTTCACAGGGAGGATTGTGATCGATGACATCGACATCGCCAAGCTGCCTCTGCAGACCCTCCGGTCTCGCTTGTCCATCATCCTTCAAGACCCCATCCTGTTCAGCGGCGCCATCCGGTACGTTGAACTTCACTTCACCATCAGTTTTCCCAGCAGGGCGACTCATCGCACAGGTTTAGATTTAGTGATAATCGAGTTTTAGGAGAAGGGAGAAAATACAGAGCGATTCCAGTAACAGGGCCAGCTGGCAAACTGTGACACACTTCAAAGACACTTATCTGAAACATGAGTAGAGCTGAGGGTTTGTAGATAAGAGGACATTCCTCTGAAAACTCCACAGGAGGGGCTTATTTTTAGACTTCAGCGGCAGTGACCATAAAAGCTTCCTTTTGTCATGCTGGAGAAGAACAGATAAGGATACATTTAGAGCAGCTGTGTCATGCTGTCCGACTGTAGTTTGGGGTATTTCTGTAAGTCAAATAACATAAAAGTTCTTAAGTGTAAAGTTTATTTACATATTTGGAAAGAGAGAGATTGGGGAGTAATAAACGACAATTTCATAAAGCGACTTTACTTCAACTAGATCGAGATCATGATGACATTTAAGTGTTGAATAATGGGAAGGGCTTTAGGTTGAGGATACATTATGTATCTAATAAAGTCCCCCAAAAGTGTATTAATATGTGTGTATGTGCTTGCATCTGTGTTTACGCATGTTTGTGTGTGTGTGTGTGTGTGTGTGTGTGTGTGTGTGTGTGTGTAGGTTCAACCTGGATCCAGAGATGAAGGCTACAGATGAGATGCTCTGGGAAGCTCTGGATATCGCTCAGCTAAAGCCTGTTGTTAAAGCCCTCCCAGGAGGCCTGGGTGAGAAAATCTGTGCTTCTTTTAATGTGTGTGTGTGTGTGTGTGTGCGTGTGTGTGTGTGCAGCACCATAACAAAAACACATGAGCCCCTTTCCTGCAGCACAGAGTCGGCACATTTTAACATCTTTCATATTGAGGATACGTATCATTTAAAACGGACAACGAAACTTAACTTAACAACTTTAGAACACCGGACACAGATTCAGTCGACGACAGTTGCAGACTGCAGCGGACTCAGCATCAGATCAGATAGTAGCTGAGAGCCGTGTTCCTCTCCAACAGACGTAACCTACATACATGATGAATGTGTGGTATGCTGATGCATGCCATGGGGCCTCCTCTCTGCACCGTATCTTACTTTAGCTGCTGCTGGTTTGCAGTTTATATCTCAGTTCTTTATGTCTCCGTCATCCTCTACACTTCTTTATAAAACAACAGAGAAACCACTCACTACTCTGGTAGAATAAGAGACTACTGCTGCTGCTCCTCTCACCTAATGTATTTCTGCTTTAGTCAATGTGACACTGACAAATGTGAGTATGTTGACGTGTGACACTCACTGCTTTAATTTATGTTCACCGGGACAAGATGTCCCCTGAGATACTGATCAGTAACTCAGAGGTTAAGGGCCAATTCATTTAGCCCTTTAATTAAGTTAAAGTGACAGTCCAGGTAGAGTCTTGTGTTGCATGTAAAGCAGAACACAGTTAACTGCAGTGAGTCTTTATTACTGCAGTGATGCTGACTTTTATAAAAAATGTACAGTTGGAATTAAAACTTGAATGTTTTACTTCATTATACTTATTTAATGCTAAAAAACAGAAATAGAAATTTTTGATTTGTCATATCTATATATAGAATTTAGTAAAATATTTTTATAATCTTTTGCTTAATATAAAACCTGTAATTTCATGGTTCTACCTCTCTCTCTCTCTCTCTCTCTCTCTCTCTCTCTCTCTCTCTCTCTTGGTTCCTGTCTATCTCTTTACTATTTAACTGCCCAATAAAGATAAAAATGACAAGCAAAGAGAGAAATATTTAAAACTAACTACAAACTGTAGATCACTGGAGAGCAGTTTAGTTTTTCAGATGTCATTTTATGACTTGACCTCATTTGTAACACGGGTGTGAATGGGAAATCAATAAGATATTGATCTGTAAGCCAAGAGTTAATGGCCAATTTACTTTGCCCTCTCATTTAGCTAAAATAATAGTGTAGTGACATTGTAATGTTATGTATAAAAAAGCCTCTGATTTAAAATATGTTAATTGTATATGAATGTACATAAATATGAAAACTACACATTTACGCATTTTATTTGATGTATTCTTTTTATATATATTTTTTCAGATGCCATGGTGACGGAGGGAGGAGAAAACTTCAGTCAGGGTCAGAGACAGTTGTTCTGTCTGGCCAGAGCCTTCGTCAGGAAGAGCAGCATCCTCATCATGGACGAAGCCACTGCGTCCATCGACATGGCAACGGTCAGTGTGTTTTGGTTACCAGATCACTGTAAGGTGGTAGAAAGGCATGCAGAGGGAATTAGCAGAAAAGGGAGGAATATGATCCCTTCATATTTCCCCTTTTTGTGAAGAAAATTAGAGAAACTGAAATGGAGGCGATGGTGGAGACAAGAGGATTACACAGTGTGAAGGGGTGAAGCAAAGTTCACGAGGTCATTTTCATCTGTAGGCACGAAACAAAGAGAAAACCACTTAGCCCAAAGACCCAATCTGTGTTTTTGACCTTTTAAAATCTAAGGATGTATTGACATGTAATTGAAGAGTTAAAAGTTCTAGACAGAAAATCTGCATTTTCTGTCTTTCAAATTTTGATATAATAATTTAGATGTCGTTGTTTAAAGGTCCCATATTATAAAAAAGTGAGATTTTCATGTTTTTTTATTATAAAGCAGGCTTAAGTCCTATATAAATACTGTGAAAGTATCGAAACACTCAATCCACAGGGAAATACACACAGCCCGTATTCATAAACTCTGTATTTGAATCAAGCCGTTAGGATTTCTGCCCATTCATGATGTCACGAATATACAATATTTAGATCCTTGATACAATTTTAAAAGTAAACTTTCTAAATGTGTCCCAGATTATTTCCTGGTTGCAGTGTATGTAAATGTCATCAGCTGACAGGAAGTACACATGGACCCAAACTGTTGACTAGCAATGTTAATGCAATTCTGTTGCAATTCCGTCAAAATGCACTAAAATGGAGCGTTTCAGACAGAGGGTAAATACAGGCACATTCAGGCAGACAGTATGAGGAAAATAAAGTTTTTTTTGAACATTAAAGCATGTAAACATGTTCTAGTAGAAACACAAAATACAAGTATGAACCTGAAAGTGAGCATGATATGGGACCTTTAAATCTGTCATTATGGCAGTGATGGCGGGTTTGGGTCATGGGTTTGCACCTTTAACTGATGACTTTTTAAATAAGAGGAGGATAAAAAGAAAGCTGGAGTGGAGGAGTTGTGCATGACGCAGAAAAAAAATACTTTGAGCCTGAGGGGATCAGTGTTCTTATACTTAAGCCCCTCTCCTGAATGATCGGTCACAAAGAGCGACATTTCTAGCTTACAATAACATAGCTGCACTGCCCTCGAGGGAAACACGGTCGAGCGTTTCATCAGGGTCACCAAGATGAGGAACAAGAGAGGTGACAGTTTGAAAAATAAGCCTCAACGGGGTCGAACAGTACAAAGGAACATGTTAACAGTTAAAATGACTCTTTATTTGACTTTGTCTCCCACGTGTATTTCTGTTTTTCTCCTTGATTCTCGGTAAACCTCCTCCTCTCCCCCTGCCTCTGTCCTCACAGGAGAGCATCCTGCAGAAAGTGGTGATGACGGCTTTTGCTGACCGAACAGTAGTTACTATAGCAGTGAGTATCTCCCCCACACCGTGCCAGGCCTATTACAGTAAAGCACGCAGCTCTCCCATTTCCCCCTTGAGAGCGCTGACCTTTGTCCTGCACTGCTGATGCAGTTCTTGTAAAGTGATGCAAAGCAGCAAACAGATGCAGCGTGGACAAAAAAATATATCTGAAGCATTATGCTGAAAAATTAAAAAGGTAAGAGAGAAAAGTAGGGGACGGGAAATCAGAGCAGATGCCACATTTCAGGACAATTTTGCCTCTGGATTCTTATTCTTATTTTATGATAAAGTAATCGAAAAGATCATCCATGAATATTAACTTGTTATGACATTTAAAATGTTATGACATTTTAATATTCATGGATGAATATTAGGAATTCACTTCAGACATCTCAGGTGAACTGAATCAAGAAAAAGGAAGGGCAGCCAGAAGCCTGTGATGACTTGAAAAGGCTCTGGTATTTTACTGTTGAGGAACATTTTCCTGAACCAGAACCTGTTATTTCATCTCCTACTTTAACTCAACAGACAGTTTTATTACATGTAAATTGTACTTATCCGTGTAAAAATTACATTTGTGTGATAAAGCATTGATATTTGTTTCAAAAGACTCATTTAGTGTCAATGTAGTGACTGCTTTTCTCCCCCTCCGCCACACAGCATCGCGTCCACACCATCCTGAATGCCGACCTGGTGATTGTGATGAAGCGGGGGATCATCCTGGAGTACGACAGACCCCAGGCTCTGCTGGAAAAGGAGGACAGCGTCTTCACCTCCTTCGTGCGAGCAGACAAGTAGCACAAGAAGACAGGAAGCATTAATGGAAGACATTCAAAGTGCAATTGTCCCAGGGAAGATATATTCCTTTTATTTTTTAATCATGAATGTATAATATTTGTACATACAAATAGTTAATTCTTTGTTAATAAAAACATAAATTATCATTAACATGTGTTGTTGGGGTTTGTTTGGGTGGGAATATAAGGACTGGGATGTGCTTGTGTGAGTGAGACTTTATGACCTGTTCCAATCAAATGAGTCATCAGGGGATTGCAGGTTTAAAACGAGCTGAGGAATACGTGATGCTGTCCAGAAAGACGAGGCAAAGAGCCAGAAACACAGCATAGTGATAATCATAAACTCAGGGGTGTCACAGTGAGATGAGCGTCTGCGCCTGCTGCAGCCAGAACTGACATGTGACATTAGAAAGTTATATGGAGACCAGAGGAGCAATAAAATAAAGTTTCCATGGGTGGTATGGAAATGAGAAGGAGCCCAGCGAATGTTAAATCCCAGGACTGTGTGTAAATGAAAAGGGGCCCTCTCTTTAATCATGTAAAGTGAAGTTTATAGCAAACAGCCTGGAGATGATTTACTGTAAAGTGCCCTATATTTAACCCATTACATATTCAGCTGCCTGTAGCCTTTTAGGCTTAATGTGTAATGGGCCCACTCCTGCATTCAAAGAAAAGAAAAAATAAATAAATAAATTAAATTAAATTAAATTAAAAAATCAATCAAATCAGGGTCACATTTATGTCTAAATAATGGGGGAAAAAATTAAATAAATAAGTCAAATATATACATACATGCCTGCATATACACACAAATATATATATATATATATATATATATATATATATACAGTATATATATACATATATACACATATATACATATACACATACATACAGTACATACACATACAGACAAACGTGTACATACATACATACATACATAATCATAACATATTCCCAAGAACCCTATATATTTGGGGTGCCATGTGGAGAGAAACAGAGCACCATATCAGATTGACAGATAGCTAATATTGATAAATATAGAAATAGTAAGAGTAATTCTATCAGATAAACAAATACACATGTATATATGCCCTCTCTCTAATCATGTAAAGTGAAGTTTATAGCAAACAGCCTGGAGATGATTTACTGTAGAGTGCCCTATATTTAACACATTACAGTATATATTCAGCTGCCTGTGGCCTTTAGGCTTAATGTGTATAATAGGCCCACTCCTGCATTCTCATTGACAATCCCAGGAAGGGCACCACAGAGATGGTGTAGGGAGGGAGGAGGAGAACTACCTCTCCACCTCACAACGTCTCCATCTCACGTTACTGAGCTCTAGTGAAGTGGTGGAGTCAGCACAGCAGAGCCAACTGCACCACTAAAGCCGGCCTTCTCATCCAAACAGTGGCGGCTGGTGGAAATGTTTCTATAGGGCTGTGGTGCCACATTCAATCAATTTCAGCAAACATCCCGGTATGATTTAATGCAAAAAAGTGAAGGTAACAAAAACACATTATTACTTTTCAGTTAAATAATTATTATAGATATTAATTATTAAAATAAACAATTATTTTATTCCAACAGGAGCAGTAAAGAATGGTTAGAAAAACACAACAGTATAACATGTACTCAGTGGTGGAAAGTAACTAAGTACATTTACTCAAATACTGTACTTAAGTACAATTTTGAGGTACTTGTACTTTGAGTATTCCCATGTTCTGAAGAGAGACAGGGGACGTGCAGGAAAACCATATAGAATAGAATAAAATAGAATAGAAAGCTTTATTGTTATTGTATTAAATACAACGAGATTCACAGTTACCACTTCTGGTCAGTGCTTTAAAACAAATACTTGACAAGACTAAACGAGGCAGATAAAATATATAACAGATAAAACACACACACACAGTTATAAAGCAAATAAAACAGGTAGAGTAGATGTAATAAATAAATATAAACAGAAGTGTTACACTAGAAATATAAAATATAAAAAATAATGTAAACAGAGGTAATTGCATTTGTAAAATAGGTAGGGTAGATGTAATAAATAAAATGTAAACAAAGGTAGTTGCACTTAAGATGTATATTGCATCATGGATATATTGCACAGACAAATGTATTCACATTCAGTGTATTAATATTGCACAGATTTATTGTTTGTTCAGTGTCCATATGGCCCAGGGAAAGAAACTGTAACTATAACATATTGTTATATTACTGTAACTGTAATATATTTTGCACAGATGATTTTCTATCATATTGTACACATATTACTGGGTGCATTCCATATTTTAAACACACAAATATTGACAATTCGTATAATTTATTATTATTATTATTATTAGTAGTAGTAGTAATGTTTTTTTGTGTGTGTCTGTCTGGCTCAGGGTGGGGGCGGTGTCACTGCATCCAAAGGTGATAAAAAAAACTCAGCTCAGAGGTGCATTTTGCTCCTGCATCAACATTTTTACATCTCACTGAATTTCGAGTGCGCACCTCCAGTGTGTGAACGATTCACTATTCATGGGACTGGTCGGTGTGGTGCATCTAATGCCTGGTGGGTCGGTCGGTCGGTGGGTGGTTTGTTTTGAGTGACTGCAGCAGCTGCGGAGCTGGAAGAAGAATTTCCTCTCCTGGGACTTGGTGGTTGTGTTGAGCGCCTGATCTGGAGGCAACGTGAGGAGCGCACATACCTCCAGAAAACGCACAACAAGACTCTTCTATCCTGCAGCTGCTGATGAGAGGAGAGCTGACCGATCGGTGAGGACAAAGACACCAAGAAAGAGGAAAATCATCTTTCAGCAGAGGCACAGAGACGACTCAGTATACCTGAAAAAGGATCCATAGCATGGGAGCGCTATGTTGTCCAGGAAAGGACTCATTCCTGAGGATTACCTGCTCACACGTCTGGCTGAAGGTGTCCTGCAGCCGAAGCTGTTCAAGGCCAAACCGAGGAAAGCTCGCTTCGTCTCCAAAAACGGCACCTGCAACGTTGCGCACACAAACATCCGAGAACAGGGTCGATTCCTGCAGGACGTCTTCACCACTCTGGTGGACTTAAAATGGGTCCACACGCTCATCATCTTCACCATGTCCTTCTTATGCAGCTGGCTCCTCTTCGGCATGATCTGGTGGCTCGTTGCGTTTGCGCACGGAGACCTGGACCAGAGAGGAAACGACGACTTCATCCCGTGCGTAACCGACATCCACTCCTTCTCCTCGGCCTTCCTCTTCTCTATAGAGGTCCAGGTGACCATCGGTTTCGGAGGTCGCATGATCACGGAGGAGTGCGTCTCCGCCATCATCATCCTGATCGTGCAGAACATTGTGGGTTTGGTCATCAACGCCATCATGCTCGGGTGCATCTTCATGAAGACGGCGCAGGCCAATCGGCGCGCGGAGACGCTCATCTTCAGCAAGCACGCGGTGATCTCCGTGCGCAACAACAAGCTGTGCTTCATGATGCGCCTCGGGGATCTGAGGAAGAGCATGATCATCAGCGCCACCGTGAGGCTGCAGGTGGTGAGGAAGTCCACCACGGAGGAGGGCGAGGTGGTGCCTCTGGATCAGATCGATGTACACATGGATAATCCAGTGGGGACTAATGGGGTCTTCTTAGTGTCTCCTCTCATCATCTGCCATGTGATGGATAAAGACAGTCCTCTGTATGAGCTGTCTGCGTTTGATCTGCAGCATGACGATATTGAGGTGATCGCGGTGCTGGAGGGGGTCGTGGAGACCACGGGCATCACCATGCAGGCCAGGACCTCCTACGTGTCGGAGGAGATCCTGTGGGGGCAGCGCTTCGTGCCCACGGTGTCAGAGGAGGACGGCATGTACGCGGTGGACTACTCCAAGTTCGGCAACACCGTGAAGGTGCCGACGCCCTGCTGCAGCGCCAAGAAGCTGGATGAGACGGGAGGCATCGCGAGGTTTAAAGTGAACGAGGGCGTCACCTTGAAGGCGACTGTGAGGAGGAGGAGGGGGTCCACGGTGGTCCGCAGGTCCAGGGTGGAGACTCTGAGTCCATGATGATCTGTGTGAACCATGTCTGCAGGATGGAGACTCTGAACTCATGATCTGTAGACCAGGGGTTACAGCAACCTGCGGCTCTTCAGCCCCTCTCCACTGGCTCCCTGTGGATTTTAAAAAATGGAAATGAATAACTGTTTTTTGTTTACATTTTCATTTTTATTTATCATCTACGAAGTATTAGGGCCAGATTGAGGAAAAAAAAAAAAATCTGAGATTTAGTGAATAAAGTCATAATATTATAAAGTAGTAATTTTATGTGTTATTTTCTTTTTTCCTCGTAAAGTTATGACTTTATTTTCGTAATATTACGACTTTTTTTCTCGTTAAAGGGACTATTTGTAAAATCAGAAATGCTTGTTAACAGCGACACCTGTGGCCGTTAAGTCAACGAAAGTCAGCATCGGGCTCGCGCTTGTGCTCGCTCTACATAGACATGAACGAGCATCGCTCAAAACAGTGAGGCGACACACGTCAGCTAAAACCACAATATCTCTCTACATTTCAGCTGCTTGGCAGTAATGTTAGCCGACCAGACGGAGGTCTCTCCATGAATCACTGCTGATCCTAGTGTTGGCTTTTCCTGCTTCAGCCTCCTGACCTCGGCCGGAGGGAACAGGGGAGACACCGGCACCCGGTCGGAGACGATAACGTTTCTTGCTGCGGAGCCCCGTCACTTTACAAGACACGGGAAACCTCTTTTGGTCTGGAGGAGCTGCAGCATTTATTTCTGCTCAAACGTCCACTGTACATTCACTAGATATTCTCAGAGCTAAACTAACTCTTCTGCAGTGTGTAGTGTGCGCCCATGAACGTGAGGTGGAGCGAGAACACACGCATTGTGTGAGTGAAGGCAAGCAGTCTGAACAGCGCAGCCACATGCGAGCGCGCATATGGGAGCGCGCATGGGACACCGACCCGGTAGATTTATACGTGTAAAAAGTTACAAACAGTCCCTTTAAGTTATGACTTTATTCTCGTAATATTACGACTTTTTTTCTCATAAAGTTATGACTTTTTTTCTCATAATGTTATGACTTTTTTCTTGTAATATTATGACTTTATTCTGTAAATCTCAGATGTTTTTTTTGCCTAACATGGCTCTTTTGACAGTAAAGGTTGCTGACCCCTGATCTATGTGAACCATGTCTGCCAGCATTTTATATGAGAATTGATTATTTAAGTTTGAGGATAGTTAAATGACAGAAATAATATATATTTTATAATTAATATATGTAATGGAGTATACCTGTAATCAATAATCCACATCTCTCTGCAGTCAGATGTATACAAACATCAACACGCTTTTTAACTCAGGGTCACAGAATGCAACTGAGAATTAATGATGAGATGAGACTGTTATAAAACTGAGGAGTCCTGGTACCAAGAATGAACAGAAATTAAGTTAAGAGTGATTGCATGAAAAATAAATAAAGGAGAATGCTTCATGTAAAGTGTGTTGTGGATGGAGAGGCCAAATTATATGATTTTTAAAGGGACATTTAAACACAATAATTTAGCAGGCCTTTTACAAGCAGAGTCCTACTGATACTGGAGGTTTGAGGCCGATATCAATTTGAGTTTGTAAAAAACAGTAATCAACATTTCCGATAAGGATCACTTCAATTTGGTTATAAAATAATTGAGATCAAGAACTTTGCAAGACATCTTGCAGGTGAATAGGCCTACACGTCGTCATTTCTTCTCCAGTGCACAAGTTGCAATAGTGCAATAGTCATTTCAGCATTGGGGGGGATTTTGAGCATCAAACACTTCATTTCCCGCATTCTGGTGAATTTTTATGCACCAATTTATGGTGGAAATGTCTTTATTTATGTAGAGAAAAACATAATTCAGGTGACAATTCAAAATAGATAAATATAATGGAATATAATGCACTAAGGCTCTCAGGCTCTGTATTCCTTTCAAATATTTATATTTTTTTACCATATGAACATAATACACAGGGAAATTGTTATGCTATTTTTGACATACAATACTATGACTTTTTCACATACCATACTATGATTATTTTTTTAATTATTTTTGACATACTATACTTTGACTCTTTAAATACTTTTTTGACATAGTATACTATGACATTTTCATGACGTTTCGACATACTATACTATGGCTATTCTATGCCTTTTTTAATATACATAAAATACTACGACTCCTTTTTATTGTTTTGGACATATTACACTTTTTTTCCTTTTTTCGACAGACTTTTTGACTTTTCTTGACATACTATGCTATGACATTTTTATTACTTTTTAAGAGCCACTATTCTATGACTTTTTTTTACTTTTTCAACATACCATAATATTACTTTCAGACTTTTTTTTTTACTTACTATACTATGACTTTTTTATTACTTGTTAACGAAATACAATACCATGACTTTCTTGTTACTTTTCGACATACTTAACTATGAATTTTTGACTTTTTTTTTACATACTTTACTATGACTTTTTTTATGACTCGTTATACTCGGTATACTATACTAAGACTTCTTTTTTTTTTTTGACATATTATACTTTGACTTTTTATGACTTTTTATGACTTTTTTTTTTCTCAACATACTCTGACTTACTTCAACATACTATACTTTTTTTTATTTTTTTTTCAATTTACTATACTATTACTTTTTGGACTTTTCGACATACCATACTATGACTTTTTAAAACGTTTTTCAACATATTATACTAAGACTTTTGAACATACTATAACTTTTACGAAATACTATACTATGACTTTTTTATAACTTTGTGACATACTATACTATGACTTTTTAAACATATGATACTTTACTATGGCCGTTCTATGCTTCTTTTTTTTACATAAAATAATAAGACTTCTTTTCTCTGTTTTTGACATATTACACTAACTTCTTCATCTCTTTTTGAACGGATTATGACTTTTAATTTTGACATGCTAAACTATGACTTTTTATGACTTTTTACAAAATACTATACTATGACTTTCTTTTTTACTTTTTCGACATATGACTGTTTTTTATTTTTTCTACATACTATACTATGACTTTAAATTGTATGCCTCTTTCACTGTTCGACATACTGTACTTTAACTTTTTTCCTATAACTATATTTTTTTTTTAAAAAATACTACAGACTTTTTTTTTGCATTTTTTCGTTAGATTATGACTTTTTTAAACTTTTGTTGACAAGCTATACTTTGACCTTTTTATGTCTTTTTTTCGACTTACTTTACTGTGACTTTTTAAAACATCCTATAGTATGACATTTTAGACATACTATACCACGACGTCTTTATTCATAGTATGTCATAAAAAAGTCATGGAAAATAAAAAAATATTAAAAGTTTTAGTAATAATTCAGTGTCATAAAAACGTTGTAAAAGTCATAATATGCATGTCATAGTATGCCATAAAAATGTCATAGTATAGTACGCCATAAAAATAAGGATAATATAGTATGTCATAAAAATATATTATAGAATGCCATAAAATGTCATAGTATAGCACCCAATGATGTCATGTTATAAAAAGTAAGATAGTATGTCATAAAAATGTCTTAGTACAGTATGCAAAAAAAAATCAATGTCATAATATAATGTGCCATAAAATATCAAAGTTTCCATCTTTGAGAGTTTAGCACCATCTTCTGGACAGTCATGGAGCAGCAGCATCTTTCCCACATCATCTTGGTTAACATCTTCTATGCCAATAAAGAACATCATAAAAAATGCCATAGTATACTATGCCATAAAAAAATAATAATATTGTATGTCATTAAAAATGTCATAGTATAGCACGGCATAATAAAATACTAATATATAATGCCAAAGTAGTTTGCCAAAATAAATGCCATAAAAATGCCACAGTAGAGTATGTCATAAAATGTCTTAAAAATGGCATAGTATAGAATGCCATAAAAAAAAAAAATATATATATATATATACTATGATTTTTTTAAATTTTTCCACATACTATACTATGACATTTTTTCGAAATATTATATTACTGCACAAAAATGAAGGTTGATCTGTCACATCAGCCACCTACCTTATAAACCATGGATGGCTCCACTCACCTCTCTACGTGGCTGTGTCAGCTATGTCCAACTTACCGACCATTGGTCTCCATCCATTCCTTGTCACTGGTGCAATTTCCTCCACTAGCAAGTGACTGCGCACCCACATGTCTGACTGCAACACCAGACGCATATTAGTCATTACAGCTTCTTCTACCTGCCACAAGGCCACAACCTGAACTCATTGAACTTCCTGACTCACTGGCGCCCCCGTGTGGACCGGCTGGATCAGACATGAGACACTCCTCTCAAGGGATTCCCACTGTGACCAGGTCACAGCATTTTCTAAAGAAAGACAAAGGGCTGTTAACCAATAAAACCATAAAGCAGCAGTGGGTAGAAATGGAGCAAATATGATTTAAAAAAAGTTATTTTTATAAAACGGTCACTATATCCTGACAGTAGAGCATTAGACTGGTAATAATAATAAAAAATCATGTGCCTCTGTGTCCTCCGGTGCTCCTAATGCAGGGGTCAGCAACCTTTACTATCAAAAGAGCCATTTTAGGCAAAAAATAAATAAAAAAATCTGTCTGGAGCCGCAAAACATTTGAGCATTGTTATGAAGGTAACACAGCTTATAGTCTAAGTACATAGTATATAAGTCTAATGCAGTGAGGGCCAAAGAGCAAATGTACTACGGAGTATTAGGGCCACATTGGGGGGAAAAAACATCTGAGATTTCCAGAATAAAGTCATAACTCTACGAGAAAAAAAGGTGTAATATTACGTGAATAAAGTCGTCCACAGAGAGCCACTGGAGAGGGGCTATAGAGCCGCATGTGGCTCCAGAGCTGCAGGTTGCAGACCCCTGTCCTAATGGCATCTACAAGATTTCACAGACAGGAGGAGAACAACCAATCGGAGCCTAGCTGGAGCCTTGCCGTCTATCACTCGCAAACTCTGATCAAACGGTCAAACTAGGCAGCCCTGATCAAATATGAATCAATATAATATAATATAATCTGTTACTGTAACGCCTATTTTTCCCCTCAGATGTTTTCAGAAACATCTTGTAGTGTACTGTTTAGCTGTAAAATGAGAAAGTTTTGAATATTGTTAATGATAGCAGATCCACACTCCATATCAGTTGGTGGCCATGATGCACCAAATCGTTGTTTGACAACCACCTACAAACCTCAAGAAAGAAGAACACCTAGGACTGATCCATTACAATCCTGTAATATTGAACTTGCCTTGTTTGATGCAAGGTCTCTCATCAACAAGAAGTTTATTTTAAATTATTTTATTACTAGTTTTAATTTGGATTTTTTTTAAGGTTGGTGACTATGATGTCATCAAGATATTTTTCATCACAAAGCTCCTCCAGACTCACAGAAGACAATACACAACTTGTTTTTACAGGCTGAGTAATTATCCTCATGACTAATAAAATATGTGTAAAATTAGTGGAGTTCCCCTCTAAAAATAGCATCATGTTTACGAGGCTCATGTTTCTTTCCTGTTACATAGTTCACTTACACAGACACACGGATACAAAAGACAAGAGGCAAGGTGGCATTTCTCTCTTTTATTAGATTATAATCCGCAGAGCTTAAAATATTAAATTGCTTTTAACTTAGTTAATAATTAAAATACATAAAAACGAGAGCCAGAACTGAAGAACCCTGCAAAAAAAAAAATTAAAAATAAATAAAAAAGGAGAATTATAAACCCAATCCTCCTCCATACAGAGGCTATGTCTGACAGAACCCGCTTGCGATTCTTTGTACAGTAAAGTCCAAGCAGACTGTGCATTTTCTATACATGTGTAATGATACCATTATTGTTATTATTTCTGAACTAATTTTCTGATAATCTTTTTTTAAAAAGCTAATTTTTAAAGGGACAGGTAAAAAACAATAAACCAGAAGTGGATATTTTTTTAGTTTTGTACTGGGAGTACTGGTGACTGTTAAACAGCAGAGCAGCTCCACACCATCTACTCCTCCCACCCCTCACTCTGTCTCCATCTGTGCCTCTCTGGGCCTGCAGACATTACCTCATGTCTTTGTCCTTCTGTGCTGCTGGAGGGGGTGTCGGTGGTGGTGGTGGTGGTTCGAGGGGCTGCTGCTATGCTGAACACCAGCAAACAACTGTGATTCAGCCTCATACGGGCACCAGTCTGTCTCAAAGTATCGACTCTCTGATCAGATTAAATATCTAACATACAATCTTTATATTTTCTTCTCTGTCTCCCTGTTTCTGTTGCGTTCTCTTCCATGTTTGCTGCCCTCTACAGGTAGGCTCTGGGACATGTCTGTTAGGGGTACAACCAGGTGATTATGTGACTATACTGTAGTTAAAACACGATCTACATCTGTCATAAGAAGGATTGAGCAGTCTGGTGAACAAGGGACAGAGAATGAAAAAAAGAGAGTTAACTTCTCTCTGGCAGCAGTGACATATTCTCTCAGGTCCTGAGTAGGAAGCGCTTTAATCATCCCCCACATAAACAACCCAAACAGTGATTGGCTAGTATCGCCCCGTCAGGCAGTAACGTGGCTCCCTACTGGCCAGCGTAGTGGCCGTGCGCCTGCAGGCCGCCTCCCGCCGCTGCAGGAGGAGGGAGGGACGAGCCCGCAAGGTGAGCAGAGACGCCTCTTCTCCACACATTAACAACACTGTACAATAGTAGGTTGAAGCAAAGCAGAGCCCCCTTCCTGTACTGTATGTTAGGTAGAGGATAGAGGGAGGTGAAGGGCCTGTGGACACACTGCACCCCTCCCCACAACAAAAAATAAAAGTGAATAAAACTTCAAAAAAAAAAAAAAAAAAGTGAAATAAAACCAAAAAATAAAACATACACATACTTTTTTGTTCCTAGTTTAAATTGCAGAGAAGATGGGAGGGATTTGCCCCTGGGAGGAATGCTCACGCCAATTCCTGCTGGCGTGACAAACCCCTCCCCGCTACCCCAAACCCCCCGAAAACCCTCCCCCCCTTCCTTCCGGCTGGTTGGTTGGTGTCGTAGCGAAATATAAGGGTAGTGGAAGGTCTATAAGTCCTGCTGGCACCGAGGAAGGGGGCCAGGCTGTCTTTCCTTCTCTCCTCTATCTTATCTTCAATCACCCCCGGGGCTGTTGTCTCATCGCCGCCCCCGCTCATCTCTCCGTCACGTGGTTTTGTGAAGAAGGGGAGGGCGCTGAGGCTGGGGCGGAAGGGGCTGGGGTGGGCGCGGGCGGCGGGACAGGGGTGCAAAGGACTTCGGACAGGTCGTCCATGATACAGGTCTCCTTGGGGTCGACCAGGTTGAATTCCCTTACGAAAACGATGAAATGTGCATACAGAGTGTTCAAGTGGCCCTGCAGGTCCAGAGCCACCGTCTCTTTAAAGTGCGCCCAGTAGAGGTGAGCCAGCACGTGGAACAGGTACCGGCAGATCTTCTTTACCAAGGACTCAAAGGAGTTAGGGAACTCTTTGCCTGAAGGGAGAAAAAAAGGAAACAAAGATATGTGGATGAAAATGGGTTCTATGGGTAACCACGAGTCTCCCCTCACCGTTTGAGTTTGCCATGTTATGATTTGAGCATTTTTTACGCTAAATGCAGTACCTGTCAAGGTTTCTGGACAATATTTGTCATTGTTTTGTGTTGTTAATTGATTTCCAAGAATAAATATATACATACATTTTTATAAAGCAAGCTTATTTGTCCACTCCCATGTTGATAAGAGTATTAAAACTTGACAAATCTCCCTTTAAGGTACATTTTGAACAGATAAAAAAGGGTGATTCATTTGCAATTAATCCCAATTAATCATGGACAATCATGTGACTAATCACTATTAAATATTTTAATTGATTGACAACCCTATCATCAACAAATCCTGTGAAAGACCAAAATAAACAGTTTATAAGTCTGTCTCTTGATACTTTATGTACAATACAACACAGCCAGTTTGTTCCTTTGCACTGTAGTATTTAGAAAACGTTTCTCAAACAGGAAATAGTGCATTTGTTGGGGACTATTTTCAATCCATGGATTAAAACACAATTGGTGCTCTAACATCTCTATTTACAGCAGCATGATGGAGTACAACTCAACATAAACTACAGTGACCATGTTCATAATAATATATACTCTAATGTCACCCAGCGTGGTTCATTGCTGTGTTTTAAATGTTTTTTTTGACAACAATGGAGATCTATGGCAAAGAGGAATAATTAATTTCATAGTTTTTATTTTCATTTCTTTTATCAAGATTTTTAAACAATAAGAAAAATATAGAATATCACCAGTCTTATCCTTTAATGACTACAAGTGTAACCCCAGACCTTTTGATAATATAAAAGCTGAAATGACTACTTGATTAATTGATAAGTTGCTCAAATAATCACAATATTTCAACTTTCGCTCTGGGATTATTAATGTTTTGATAATACAAACCAAATGATTAATCAATTAATCGAGACTTGAACCAGCAGATTAATTGACAGTGAAAATGATTGTAAGATGCAGCCCTAAATAATATCACTATAATTTCTTTCAAATGTTTATTGTTGGATCACCATTCATTTCCTCTATCCATCTGAAGCAGCAGAGGGCAGCAGTACAACATCAGTTACTTCTAGGAGACAGGGAACCTTCAGATGGGAACTCACCGTATTTTGTAGGAAAGATTTCCTCATCTGTGACCAGTTTCTGACAAAGACTCATAACGAAGTCGACATATTGTGGAGCAGTGCACTTTGTCTTCTTCCCCCTCTCGTCATACCAGTAGTATATTCTAGTAAGAGAAAGACAAAGCAAACAATCCTTAATGTCAAGTACGCCTTGCAGAATAACATTGAAGACATATACTTGTGAGACACACATAGAAGTGTTTCCTGGAACAAAAATGAAATCAAGCAGGAAGAGGAAACGCATACAGGTGTCATGTGAGACATAATTGGCCTGTGACGCATCACCTGGGCCAATTTCATCATTTAGGGAAAACACAGATTCTCTGTGACGTTTCACTTTGTGCTTCACAATGAGGAAACGGTCACACTGGAGCTAAATGAGTTGTTATTCTGGGGCTAAGAAAGCTTTCACACTGGCACAATCCAAAGTGGGCTAACCATGTCTTTAGCCCAGGGCTTTGTTGGTCCTGCTCCGGAGCAGGGTTAGACTTGAGTTTGCGGGGTTATCCCCTGAAAATCGACTAAACACGAGGCTAAAAGTTGCCAGAGTGAAACAGGGCTGAAGTAAACAATACAAAACAAAATGTCATTCTAAAATGTAAACATTAGTCACATGTTCTAACGGACATTTAACCCAGCCAGGGTTAGAAGTGCAGTGTGAATCATACAGCCCTGGCCCTAAGTTAACCCTGGGTTAACAATGTGTGTGTGAAAAGGGGCTAAGTTATCCCAGGGTCAATATGCAGTGCGTAAAGCCCAACTATCTCATACCGACACATCCTCATCCAGATATCATGTTTGCATGTTTTCATTCCAGTGAACTTTCTGAACTCTGTGCCCCTGAGCTTTAATTTCCTGATGGGGCCAAATTCCCTGCTGTTACAGGAGTTAACGGGACGCCGACCCCCCTCTCAGTCCCGCTGCTAATCAAACGTTTCCGGAGGGGGTGACCCAGATAGCTGAATTGTAGGCGGGCGGATCGGAGTTATAGTTAACAAATGTCAAACGGCAGGTCAGCAGCACAGAGCTAGTCACGCTAGCAGGTCAGCGGACACCTTAGAAATAGATGAATGAGCTAACCAGGGTGAAACAGGACTGGCAACCACAGAGACAAAAGGCCGGCTGACTGGTCAGCGATCAGTCAATTAATAAGCTGATGAAATGGTGAAAAGAAATGTGCATGCAGGTGTTACTGTTAGCAGTGTGGGTCTGCGAGGTAGTGGGGCAGACATTACAAATCCTGAGGAATGTAAAGCGTCCACACATCTGACCCTGCAGGAGGAGACCTGCTGACCACAGCACCGGGACCAGACTCTTACAATACACTGACTCACTCAGGATTAGACGGTGTGTTTATGTGTGGGAGAGACACTGACTAAACTACAAACATGCCTGCTCCACTACTTCATACCCACCTGGACATGATGCAACTATGACCATATACAGTATGAAGCACTGCTCCAGAGGATGGTTTATTTACTGTTTATGAACACACGAGTTGGGGTTTGATAGGATTTTATTGAATATAAATATTCATAAATTGCTTATTCAATTTATGCAACTTTTGCTTACTTAATATTTAAAAACATAAAAATGGTTTTGCAATGGGATGAATTGGGTTCATAGCAGTCTTATAGTACTTTTTTGAATATATGTGTTTTTTTCTGTTTTCTTGTATTATTTTTAGTTATTTATTATATATATATATATATATATAGATATATATCATATATCTATATATATATATATATATCATATATATATATATATAAAATCTCTTCTTTCTTCTGTAATCTCCTAGATATTGTTTTTATTTTATTTTGAAGGTTATAAGGTGGGGTAAAGGGAGCATGAAATGTCATCGTGGTGGGAATGGTGGCACACTGTACATTGTGGGGACAAATAATTTATACATTAATATGAGGCTATATGATATCTTGCTACACCTGCACAGTGTGTATGTTAGAAGGATGTAATAAAAGCAATGAAACAACAACTATTACTTTAAAATGTACTGACTCTCCAAGGACGAAAGTTCATTAAATGTTTGCAATCGAGCTAAATGACTTCCTGAATGTTTTGCACACTCTTTGCAAATAAGAAATTAAATATTTGATAAGAGGTTTGTAAGGACACTTAATGAATCCGTGTATTTTACCAACTAAATCCAAAATGGAACTGGCTATAAGAACCCAACGTTAATGAACAGAGTGAGCACATTACCACACATCTCCCTCTCTCTCCCCCACACACACACACACACACCCATCTATCCACCCACCCATACAAAATGGGTCTAAATAGCTACCAAATGGTTCCGCTCCCTCATAGCTCATGGAAACATTTTCTTCCAAAAATAGTGCTGAGCTCTGCCTTCGGGCAGGGGCACTGACGCTGCTGCGACTGTGGCTCAGTCAGTTTTCACCACAGACGGGGGCGCGGGTGCCAGGTCCTGCACGGGCAGGAAAGGGTGGGGTGCCGGGCAGCGGGCAGCGGGGAAGCTACGATCATAAATGGTGGGCCTCGTCTTAGGAAACGCAGTTTTAACAGTAAGAGTTTAACAAAAATGCATTAAACATTTTAGCTGAATCCGGAGTGGAGCCGTGAGAAACTACAAGTTCAACGTGTTTTTAAGTCATTACCTCTGTTTTCTGCGGGTCAATAGACAGCGCAAACAAAAAACATGTTAATCTGCACTGCTCTCTCCCCTCTTCACATACCGCAGGCGAAAGCACATTTGCTTTTTTTCCATTTCTCAGGGTGTGGGTTGGTAGCAGTAGCTTAAGGTGACAGCAGTGGAAAAATCCATTGTTGACTGAGAGGTTAACTCGTGACAAGTTTGTCTCTCACACCAACTGTCATAAGTGTTATTGCTCAATGGTTGTTTTGTTCGTCATCGATGTCATTGTCATATTTTTATCCAGGGGTGAGCGCGTGGATGAGCGCATGCATTTGTGGACTGCATGTAATGTGTTAAGAGCTGTGTAGTGAGTGTTGTGGTTTCTCAAAGTGTGGGTAATCAGGTTTTTCCAGCCTTCAGTATACACAGGGGGGATGACTGCTTCACTCCAAAGACAAGGGCTCACACATAAAGACGGCAACCCGCCCTGACAGGGCAAACTAGTTAGATAAATGCTTACAGTTAGTCACCTCCTCTTCTGTTTATGTGACATTAATAGGCCTCCATGTTATGATAATCCTTTAACATTAACTACTGCAGAGGTATACCCTGCTTTACTACACACAGTAGTAATAAACCACCTTTTACTATTAATTATTTAACATCACAGACATTTTTCAAAGAATCAGTCTGGTGACTTCAGAGCGGTATGAACCTGCGGTGTCCAGCCCTGGAGCTGGTCTTACCACCGGAACAAATGGAGTTACAGACGGACTCCTTTGGTAACTGTTTGATCACAGCACTCTATCTAGGCAGTGTGTGTGATGTGAATATAATGATGTTAGCAGACTTCAGATAGCAGCACAAGAAACAGGCTGGACCGCAGGGGATGAAGGGTGAAGCTACAGCAGGTCTATCCCCAGTATGTCTTCAGTCTCTTGCTGCTCTGCTCAGTGATCAGATTTGATACAAACTAAGCCTAATAATGCAGAAGCTGCACTGGATGTATCTGAAACTAATCGAGGTCCAGGGGTCAAAAACAGAAAAATAATCTAGATTTGTCGTCCCATTTTTTAGTTAATTAAAGTCACTAAAAAGATGAACACATGACATGATTCTTTGCGGTTTTTGACCTTTGGGATTCTGCCTTTTATCTGACTCAAAATCTGTGCATCTTCTTCTATAATAATGACGTTATCAATGAGTAGGCACAGTAGCAATTTCCTGACTGGTAAACAGGGTATTTTTTCCTGGGGTTTTAGAGCACAAACGACAGCCTGAAAACTCAACAAATAATAAAAACAGTGTGTCTGACTGGCTGGTAAGAAAAATAGGGAATTGTGTATTAAAACAGACCCAATTGATTTGTCTAACTCAGACGGATGAAGCATCATAGTGGATTATAGTTTTAAGACTTGAAAACATGTGAAGCTATTGTTTGAATATGCAGTGCTGCAGCACAGACACAGTAATGACGGAGTCACAAAGATGCCGTACTCAATGTACAACAGCCCTTATGTAATCATACAGCTCTCTGCAGTACATTAAAAGCTGCATACTGCACATTCCAAGATGGACTGTGTGGGTAGTCTAAAGAGCAGAATTGACCTGAGTGCACTCTCTGGGTCGAGAGTTGTCCCTCGCTGACCGGGGGAAGCATCTCTTGATGAATTAACCAATTTCTGATAAATAAACCAATGGGCCTCGGCAGTTGAGCGATGAATTAACCAAAAGCGGTGGAGATAACTTACGTGTTGCAGGCCGTCATGGCTTGACAGGTGTCCCCAGTGCAGAACTCTGAGATGGTGCTGTACTGCAGGTTGATAAGATTGAAGAATGTTGTCGCTGTGGCAAAGATAACAGAGAGATTTCAGAGCATGTTAATCAGCATTTGTCACGTTACACGGAATTAAATCATAAAGAAGACACCCACATACTTTAGTACGCCACAATGATGTGAATAACTAAAAGAGGAATATGGTCAAGTCACGTTTGTCGTCTGTCACTTTGAACAAAGGGACGGGCACGGTCACATGCACACGCTAATCGATCGCATACTTCAACAGTGTGAGCCTCAGAAAAAATGGAAATAATGGGAGGTGACTGCAGCTTTCACAACCCTTTAAGTTGCTGCACCAGTCACTTAAAACTGAAACAGGTATTTCTGCCACAAGGGGAACTCCTACACAACCTGTTATGCTGCAAAACAAAGTATTAGGGACAAATCTGGGGTGTATTCACGCGAGAAGAAATGTATCCGTCAGTCAAAAATATTTGTTTTGTGTGTTTGACGTATGTTTGACGTATGCAGACTCGTGAGAACTTTATGGTATAGTGACACTCCTTAAACTGTATGGCTTTCTTTCTAAACACTTAATTTACTTAAAAGCTTGCAACAACATATTGGAGAAATGGTATTCTCATTCATTTTTGCAGAAAACATTCAGTGTTGATGAGAGTTTTTTGTTCGAGCTGAGCAATGTCAACATGATCATCCAAAACTAGATGAAAGAATTGAATTAATAAGTAGGCTAATCTGATAAAACATTGACAGTTTGATGATTGAAAATGGAGAACTTCATGCACAGGATGCACTGGTATGAGCCATATTTTCTGTTTAACCTGCAGCTTATGAGGCTTAAATACGGTGGAAAAATCTACTATGATGTGAAGCAGAAGCAATGACGGCCTAATTCCTTTACATTTTCACTTGTTCCAGTGACTTTTGTCTGCTGCTAATTCTGTCCCAAAGTTACTTTCTCATGCTGAGTAGCTACTGCACAGTTTCTACCCAAACAACGCTGGGCGGTCTGAACAAAGTAGGCAACCCTTTAAATAATAATTTAAGTAATGATTTATGCTTCTGCACTGAACCTCTCTGAGCAGTAGCTCTACTGATCTGGCTCCAATTTGTGAATACAGATATACACTATGATTATCTGCTCAACATGACAGATAATCATATATCATGCTGAAATTACTTTCACTTCCTTCCAATGAAAAAACCAAAGGATACAATTTAAAAGTAGCACCGTCCCACGGGAACCCCACAGGACCCATCCCCTCTTTTTTCCTGCTCAACAAAGTAGCCACCAAGTGAGAAAACATCCGGTGAAACTGCTGTTGCTGTTTGTACATGTGGGCAGAATGAAATGGCTCCGATCGTTATTGATTTGGTTAAACAAACTATTTCATCAAAACATTGCTCAGCCCTGTTGTTTGTGTTCGAGCTTACATAACGTCCAATTTCAACACATTACCATATGAAAACATACCGCATCTGTTTTATATAACAACGTTTTATCAGTCTAAACTAAATAGGAAAGAATTCTTGTTTTTTTTTCCCTTTCCTTCGCGAGCACCTGGTTTGGATACAAAACGAAGTCAAGGAGACAGACAAAATAAAGAGTCTCGTAAGATCGATCAAGCAGCCAGGCCGCAGTGAGTTTACAAAACTCCAGAAATGATGCTCGTAAGGACAACTATAAATTTCAATGACACTGCACTGAAGCTGGCAGTGAACGATGGTGTTTAAAGAATCGCTGCGTGGTGTTACTGGGAACAGGCTCGACACTGTGCCAGGCCTGGATCATGTTAAGGGATTGGATCTGTTAGAGTTGCAGCTCTAGCTCCAGCACCACTGGAACATCATTTCATCTTCAGACACGTGCATACCAACTTGGGAAAAACAATTCCGAACCCTTGACGAAAAATTTTAAATAAGTCGGCGCAAATACTGAGTTTGACTAAAGATTTTTTATGTCATAAATAAGATGATACGCCCCTTTCACATTTTAACAATGACTGTCTGTACAGGACATTATCCTCAGCTATGTGTCTGACTGTTTGAGCTGCTTTATGTATCCTACATATATTCTATCATTGACTATCACAATAGTTACTCACTGTTGCTGGCTAGCCATTCGTTGAGGTCTATCTCTCTGGGCAGCACCACCAGCTCCTTGAGGTCAAAGTCCACCACACGGATTTTTGTGTACTCCAGCTCCAAGTACTGCTTCTTCTCTTCTGCCGGAGGCTTCTTTCCATTTGGCTTCGTCTTCGACTTCCTGCAACGCACATACAAGAAAAAAGAGGACAGGTTAAGGAGCAGCTGGGGACTTGATACGGGCAATAAAAGACAAAGGAAATAACAACGCGAGATTTCAAAACGCCTCTTAAGAATGACGCAAATGGTGCGTTTATTGTTTGATTGGACACTGTAAAGAATGGGAATGAATGTAAGGGTCTTTGCTGAACTTTTCCCAGACAGGTCTACATGATATATGTGAAAACATATATGATCCAACCAGATATTCAGGTAGCCAACTGCTGCGCCAAGCACTGAATGTGGAGGACAAATCAGCACAAGCTGGTTCTACAGTGAAACTCCACTTGATGAACTGGGAAGTCAGCGCAGGTTATTTGTTGTGCATTAAATGCACTGTAAGTGGAAAAAAAACCTACTTGCAGACAGAACATTATGTAGATACAATAGCCTGAGCTCAGGCACAGAGATCTATAAAGCATAGACAACTGAATCTCTTAACAAGTTACAAAACACAATCTTTCTGTGACTGTGCAAACTGAATTGCAGCAACCTAAACAGACCAAACAAAGAGTCCTCTGTTGCTGTACCTGACCCCTAACTCTGACCTCTAACCTAATGTTAGGTCTATAGCTTCCACCCAGACGGCCGTCCCCAGCGCCTTGTACTTCCACTGCTAGTTTTAGCACGGGGATGTTATATCACACTCTTCCTGCACTTCCAGGGCTGTAACCTCCCGCCTGCTTCCTGTCTGTATCAGTGGAGGCAGTGCAATCTGGGGTCAAAGGTCGAAAGGCTTGATACATGAGTGAGACAAATAAAAAGAGGCACAGTTGTCTGGGACAATCTGGGACTAATATACTCGACTGCCCAACAGTCATCCTTCTCCAGTATTCTCTTCAAGGCTTTCCTCATCCTGTAATGACTTTGTTCCTGTTCCCTACATCTTTATTTTGCTCCATCTTGACTCTGCTACCATTGCTTGGGTTTGCTTAAAGACAAGGGAGTTTCAGTTTGCTCCCCTGAATTTATTGTGCTTTTGTTGACCCTCATTTCCGCTTGTCTAGCGCTCAATCTCAAGTTCTCACCCTTCCTCTCTCCACACCCTCCGTCTAAACACAATGATCCAGCCATGAGTTCTTGGCTCTCTCCTTTCCCCTTTCCTTCCCAGTCACACTCCCAGAAGACGGCAACTCTGGCTCCTGGACCGGCGAAAGCTGTTCAAACAGCACTAATGACGAGGGATCATAAACACTGTTTCCCAGCAGCAGCCAAAACCCTTCTCACTTTCACTCAGACTCTGCCGCTACTATCGCTGGACTTTACAGGAAAGAATCAATGACTGCTGGGGTTTCTGCAGGAAATTCACAGTCCACATGCAGCCAGAGATATTAGAAATATATGTAGAGAGAAAGGATAGAGGGGGGAGCGAGAGCAGAGGGGGAGAAAGGAATGAGAAGAGGAAGATCGACAGCAGCCCAGCTGATATCCATGGGAACTAATAAACACTTACAAAACATGACAGGACTGTGGAGCACGAGGCCTCTTGGCCGGAGCACAGTGTTCAAAAGCTCAGTTTAATTCCCCGCTCCAGGAAGCGTCGCCCTGCTTTCCACCTCAGCAAACAAGGGAAGGCATGTCAACATGTGGATGCATACAGAGCCAGCAGCCGTTTACTATGTAAATGTTTAAGTTTCCCCCTTTACGTCCTTTACAAGTCAGCTGTTGTCTAATTTAGCTGTCAGTAGAAACGCTTAGCTGTAAGCTGCCTTTGGGCCTCCAGTGAAAACGTTAAGATCGGAAAGACCAACACTTGCACGATCACATTCACGGATACACACGAGACACTGCTCAGGTTCTCATTTGTTGGGTAATGATTCATCAAGGTATTCTGCTCTTCCTATCAGGCAGCTCCAGAGCGTGTTCTGGCCTCATTTTAAAACTGCTGGCTAATTATTAATGAGTGGCCACTTTCTGTTTCACCTCCTTTCTCCTGTTGCTCTCCTTTTTCGTTCCGTCTCCCCTCTTTGTTTTTTTGTTTTTTTTTTACAATATCTTGTCTTTATTTAGGCTTGTAGGCATTTCTTTCTGCCCTTTCCTCTTCATGGCTGCAGGCTCACCTGTCCAAACAGCCTTTTGTTCAGGGTCAAAAGCCTCAAGCTTCGTAGTTCCATCCTTGATCTCTCTTTTCATCTCTTTCTGCCCTTTCCCTTCATCTTTCTATCCCCAACTATTATCCTGTCCCATCAGCTTCCCATTTAACTCACCCAACCAACTCTACCCTGACTCACATTTTAATTACAGTTCCTTTTTTTCTCCTCAAGGCTCCCTCCCGTGCCTGTTTTTATCATTAGTTTACTTTCTCCTTATCTCTGTCTGCTTCCTTCTCCCATTAAAAACAAGACAAATAAGACCCTCCTCCTGCTCATGAGGGCACAGACAGATTCATGTGGTTTGAGCTACATGTTCCGTCATGTGAAAGAGCTTTACCCGAGGAGGATAGAGCTTCATCCACATCCACGATACCGTCAGCTCTCACAACTTTTCAAAGGCACTGCTAAGCCCCTCAGAAAAAAAGGCTCCTGTAAAAGGTTCAAGTCAGTTCTTACGCCCCCCCCCCCTTTCCTTTTGAAAACATTCTGTTTCACTGAGCTATTTCCTGCCGCTTCCCCTCTGTAATTTCATCATTTTCCATATAAACGCCTCCTCCAGCTCTTGCGAACATTTGTGTGGTAAGGGGAGGTGAAATTCTGGAGCCATTAGTTTATTTTAGGATAAAGAAAACTTCCTCTCTGCCAGCACTCCTCCCCTCATACGTACGTAGTCTGTCTTCGCTGCAACACACACACAGCGGCTTTGTCTGTTCTTGGTAAAGTTCTCCCAGGCAAGTCTTTGCCATAAAAGGCAGCAGATGCCTCTTTCTCCCTCACCAGATCAGCGACAGATCAGGGCAGGCCAGAAGGCAGGAGTGGAGGGGAAGTGAGGCCATGGCCAGGGCCAGGCACATGTCTCCGAGGCGGGGGGACAGCAGCCACAGCTTGCCTGGCACAAACAGGGACCGGTCTTCTCATACAGACTCTGCAATCCAGAAAACCTGGTCAGGCTCGGTGGAATAACACGAGTCTAGAGAGCCATGAGAAAATCCTGTGCGCAAAACTGATGTCTTTTGAACCTTTCAAGTGGAGGTGGAGAGCGTGAAGCAGGAAGACAGACATGTTGGTGTTTATCTGCAATAAAAAACAATAAGGAAATGGGGTTGTATAGTCGGGTGACACAGGGGTCAGTGCAGCAGAGCTGAGGAGTGACTGACCTGACAGCTGTTCAACTCCATCAGTTAGCCACTCTAGTCCCACAGTAGACAGTAGTCCCTTTCTCTTTTCCCAGCAACACCACCTCCCCCACTCCCCTGCTGTCTTCACTCACTACCTTTCCTCCTGTACCCAACTAATACACACCTGTGTCACGAACACATATACACACACACACACACACACACTAACACGCATCTCTGGCTGTAGCCCCCTCTCCCTTTTCACGGCCGACCGACCCAGCTGGTCACAACAGCTGCGTCACGAGCCCGATCCCCACAAGAGACCTCGAGAAAATCCAGAAGAAGCGAGTCCTGTCTGGTCGGAGAGAGTGCGTTTGTGCAAGTGTCTGAAAAAGTTCTTGTGTGTGCACGCAGTCTTGATTTAATGTGTGAAACATACATCTCTTTGGCCTCACACTGGTGCATATATCAGCAGCTGTATGTTAGAGGACTGTGTGTGCCTGCTGAATACTGAATAAACTTGGTTCAGAAATAAACTCGGTGTAAAGAGGAGCAGCCCTCTGGCAGGTACACCACAAGCCTTTCTCATTACGACAACCTGGTTCCAATTAATGCTGGAATCACTCGAGGCCACATTACAGAGCTATGCTGGAGAATTAGTTTAAGTGCTTTCTCTAAAATACTACAATTTGCCACTAAAGAGCTCCCCCTTCTCTCTGAGCAACCACACCAATACTTAAAAAGGGGGGAACTTCAGACCATGCTGACTGCTTTTTTCATACTTGGTTATCTCAACACCAAAACACGCACCCATCGACACTGATACTCATTCTACGACTTTAAGCGTCTTTTGAGTCCCTGAAAAGTGCTATATAAGTCAAATTTATTATTACGACTTAGAAACCAGAGATTTTCTGTTTTGATTGGTGCTCTCTGTGACTGAATACAACTTAACTCTGAAACCTGTTTAACAAAACCCAAGTTATGACTTTCCCCTTGAGTCTGCCGCTCATGCCAAACCCTATATTGCACAACTGCTTGAATTGGCCTTCTGAATTGCAGAGGAATATAACTATTGACATATGTATGCAGTTAATGCAATCTGCGGGGGTGAACAGCACGTGCAGCCATCCAACACTGACAACAAAAAAGTCTACCATCTTCTCTAAGACGTGCTAGTGACCTGATAGACTTGCTTTGAAAACAACTTTAAAATACAAGACGTTTTTGTTATCTCTCTGGAACAAGAAGAGGCGCTCCAAGGTGTAAAGACATGCGTTCCATGTCAACACCTGGCCCTAATACAGTACTATAAAACAGCCCATCTGTCTATGATAAGGATTTGAGAGATAACAAGCACCACAGACAACAATCAGAGGCCTTATACCCAGGAACACCAGAGAAATCAAACACTTCAGACTGACCTTTAAACAAACACCTGATAGGTCAGAGAAAGAATCAATCGAATGTCAGGAAGTTGCTCCCCCCTTTATCAACTGATTGTGGGGTTCACAACGTTCAAGGTTTAAAAAAACTGTAATAAAACATCAATAGTAACAGGATATCGCGCCAATCTCTGCCGATAAGACTAGAACTGAGTGAATGAACTCTGCCATTTTGTAAAAAGAGCAGCTTCAGTGGTGGAGGATCAGTTTTCTCCAAGCCTGGCCTCCCGATCTATTTCAGGATTTAAATTGAATAGACTCAATGGCTCTTTTCCCCGAAAAACCACAGACGGAGGAGAGCAGGCAGTCTGAGCGCACCAAAGCTAAACCACAGCAGCCATTACGGGGCTAAAAAGAGACTGAGTTAAGGATGGACAAAACCAGAGGTTCTGCCTTGCAGTGCTTAAATCTACAGAGTGACTGCTCCGTCAAAGTTGTTCCTGAAGTTTTTCTGTCGTTTTAAGACAGCACTGATGCACAAACACAGTCAGTAATGTAGTTTAGTTCTGGAGTGAAGAGATAAGAAGGAAACAAAAACATAGAAGACCCAGCTGCCAACACTTAATCAGTAGCATCACCGGGGGCGTCAGCAGCACTGTAAATCAGTAAATGAGAACTGTAGTCAAGGTGCAGGCCTAAACATGTGCACACACACATACACACACAGAGCTAATTCAACTACTGACCATAGTTCTGGCTACCTCCTCTTCCCCTTGTCATCCTGTGCTAAATCCCATTCAGTGGCTCTCAGGCCTGCAGAGTATGTAAGGACCCCCTGCCAGCACTATAATGGAGCCTCATCAACATCACAACACACGTGTGTGACAGGAAAGTTTTTTTCGAGTTGAGATAAGACTGGGCTGAATGAGATTTCTCTACACACTGATCAATCCCATCAGTCCATCTGAATGGTTACTGAATAAAAAAGTAAACAAACAGGGAATGGGTGTGAGAGGATTTGTTCCCCACACTATTCAAGCAGCTATTAAGAGCAAGAAACAGATAATTCTGAAAAGGGGTTTACAAGGGTACATATTTACTCTGTGCAGACTGGACTGTTAAAAGCTACCGTAAATATCTTTTCCAGTCTATTCATACCTGCATCCAAGCCAAGGGCATTCAACCATTCACTGGAGGAGGAAACTGGTTAAAAGTGGAGCCATAAACAGGTCTACGGCGCCCCCCAACCCCCTCATAAAACCCCAAACTATGCATCCTTGTTAACTTTGATGAAGTGTTTTTGTTCAGTTTTTTTTTTTAATTTGTGAAAATCCCCTTTTGTTCCTTCCAGGCATAAAACTTGAATGTGTATTTCCTTATTAATCAGCTGCTTTCTCAAGTAAGGCGGTTGGGTTTCCCAGTAAAAATGGGAGCAGCAGAACTTGTCTCTACCTGTCTCAGGTCTTGCAACAGACATAACAACATACTGTACAATAACACTCACGGCCGCATCCATTACATCCTGCTTACAATCTCCTAAGCGATCCTAAGATGGTGGATGTTCTCCGCACTATCATTCTCTACATCTTCACAGAGACAACAATAGGTCTTGAGGCATTATGCCCTTTGGGCTGCAGCTTGAAATCACACCTGTCCCCTGACTTGAAAGGTAAGAGGAAACTTCACCAAAGCATCAACAGGACGACCCGTACCCTGGAGGAACACACTCATAATTGACTGCATGTCTTCTTCAAATGACACATAAATGGTTAACACAAAAACTGGGTTACATATTTGTGTAATTCACAACCGCTGTGACGTGGATATTTCTTCTTGAATTGTATTGATTGATTCACCACAGGGATTAATCATGTCTGGGGTTGTTGTTGTGTCACTTTGTATGACACACAGATGCACTGTTAACACTCCTATTTGGGTCATGCATTCTTCAAGTCTTACGTCCTTCCGTTGTGGCTTTTAGATGGCGGCTAAAATAATGGATTTATATGGTATTTTTAACCATTAAAATATAAGTCAAGATGCTTTCCATTAAAACAAAACAACCTAAAACAAACAGTAAGCTTATGTTAATACTAAAAAAAGACAGACGAGAGCAATCAGATGTTTCATTTCTGCTGCACGATTATGAAAAAATATCTAATTGCAATTATTTTGACTGATATTGTAACTGCGATATGATTTGTGATATTAGAGGGAATATTCATTTTTACATCTTTATTCTCATTTTCATTGAAAAACATATTCAAATGATTATGGAGTAACTTTTGTTTTCTTAAGCCTTTAGAATATGATGTGTAGCCCAGGACATTTCTGCAGCATGAAAATATCTAATATAAAATGGTATTTTGACACACATTTCACCTTTAACAAATAAAAAATTGGTCGATTTCGATAAAATTTCGATTGTGCAGCCCTATTCAGTTCTAGTCCTAAATTATGTTTCACCTATTTCCTCCAATTTTCAGATTATAATGTAGCCTACAGTGTAAATGGGATGCTCTGAGATAGGGTTCAAATAGGATTAAAAGGCTCAACCCTGACCATAATGTGCTCATTTATCCTTATCCTTTATCTATTAAAAAATAAATAATTTGAGCTCTGATTTAAAATGCTTCCCTCTTTAAGTTGTGTATGCTAAAACGTTAACAGGCGTCTTGAATAATTTATTAGACTAGATGAGGAGAGAGTGTCACATTTCTCTTTGCTCTTGTTGAGTCTTGTGAGCTGCAGCAGGAGGAGGAATGAGGCGTTCAGGCTCCCAGTACCGGGCTGGTAAATTTAAGTTTATAATCTCTGTCAAAGCAACTGGACGTCTTTAACATTGTAATAAAACATGCTGAAGATAAAATACGACGTCGGAAAAAAATACAAACATACAGTCCACAAGGTTTATGGCTTCTGCGGGAAAAAAGCAGCATTATACGACGCAAAACGTTATTTACTCGGACAATACGGCCGATAAAAACATATAAACTATCATATTAACAGTGCATGCTCGACTCTGAGGTTTTAGCAGACACCACTTTGTCAAGTTAAAATAAGTAGTTTTTACCTTAGCACTTTTCCGACTGCCTGAAGCACCATTTTGCAACTTAGTCCGTTTTTGGAGTTTCTCTGGGAGTGCATGTCCGACTTGTCTCCAGAAAAGGAGCAATAATCTCCGACCATAGTTTTAAAACATTAAAGATATGATGTCAGAATATCTCCCGTTTCAGATTATGGAGGTGTAGTCTGTCTGAATCACACTGGGGTTTGATCTATCTGGAGCTCTGACTCTCACTAAACTACTCAGCAAAAAAGGAAACTTTGTCAAGTTTACAGATGTCCCCTCCTCCTCTGTCCTTTGTTGTCCAATCAGAGAAGAGGAGAGGACCAGGTGGGCGGGCTGTGGTGACGTCAAAGTCTGCCCATGTGGACGTGGTTGGTGCATCTCCCTGAACTGTAGTTACAATGTAGCAACAGGTGGTCAGCTAGTAATTGAGGACTACAATGGAAAAAAAAGGTGTTGCTGCTACATAAGCATGACTTTTACAATGACAATACAGGGTGAAGCAACAGAGAAGAGCTAGTGATACATCACTCCTAATGTAAATGCACACTAGAAATTTGACTCAGACTGTGAAATGTGGTTGAAAACTCCAGAAAAAGCTAGTAAGTGCACCAAGATTATTTTGTCAAACCACTTTTTTAGTTATCCTCATTTTCAAGGGGGCAAAAAACATCTCTGTGATTTTTTTTTAGCGTTGGCTAAAAAGCTAAAACTTTCAGATGTAAGATTTAGGGCGGTCCCGAATACCATTTTTTTGATGAAAATATAATTTACTCTACTTGTATGTTAGGCTCAAAAGCTGGCTACGGTGAGTTTCAGCAGGTTTACCAACACAATGCAGCTTACACACAACCTGCAGTTAAAAGTGTGCGTATTGTCACTTCTTTCAATGTGAGAACTGGCGCCATGTTAAGCGCAGCGTGCACGCAGGCACTGTGGGGTGACATTCCTCGTGTTGATTGTGAACTTCACCTGCGTCCTGTGACAGGCTGACGGCAGGCCTGACAAGCTCAAACATGTCAAAGCTGAAGAACCAGCGAGGGGAATCGAAGCCTGTTAGAGAGCCAAAGGCAGATTCATAGGTATATCTAGACAGGTTTCTGTGCATGTATGTGGGGCGAGGGAATTGTTTGGAACAAGTTTCACATTATGGTTTGAAGAGGGCAATGTGAATTCTAATTAAACCGTCAACAGAGAGCTGAGCCAATAACACCTAAGTATAAAATGAACGAGAGGAAATGAACATTGGGAGTCGACTCATGAGAAGATTACAACTAACGCTACGGAGCTATCATTCCCTCGCCCTTCTTCCCTCTAATTACTGCCTCCCAACAAACCTCCTCTCTTATTCTCTCCTCTATTGCTCTCTTCACACATTTCTCCTCCCTTTCTTGGTTTGTTTTACTCGCCTCTCCCTCTCATTGTCTCTCACTTCTTCATCTTCAAAAAGTCTGTTTTTTCCTCTGTCTCCTCAGACAAAACTTGTGGGGCCACAGATGTGAGAAATACTGGACCAGCTGGCTGCTGTAGCATGGACACACACACACACAAAGACACACTAATCTCTGGGATCTGTGCAGCTATGTGCACTCCTCGTATGTGGGTGGGTGCAAGTAGCCGAGTGAGGGAGATAAAAGAGATTGTGAGGGTGTTGTATGTGAAGACTGTGCTTATGTGCATATGTACGGGAGTGTGTAATGTGTGTGTGTAGTGTCTGCAGACGTGCTGGTGGACTGTTGGACCCTCTGAGGCGCCGCTTGTTTATGTTTCAATGTGATCCACAGAAATGATCTGAAAGAATTAGAGGGACAGTGGCGCCTCTGTACCCGCATCATACATGACTGACTGCCCTCCTTCTTACCACACCACTCTACTGGGGTTTGGTGAGTGGAGTCAGGTGATCCAGGGGCCCAGTGAGTGGCTCCTGCTGTGGTAGCAGTGGTGAGGAGCAGAGGGGTGGGGGGTGGGAGGGGAGACCAGAACAGGGCACTGACTTTTCCCCCTGGTGCTAAATATAGCATCGGCCTGCCTGACCTGGCCCATAAAGAATACAGAGAACAGTGCAAAGAGGGAGGGGAGGAAGGACATGCCGTATGTACGTGGGTATGCACAAATCAGCGACTGTGTGAGAGCAGGTGAGTGACTGAGCTGGTGAGGGGTGGGGAGGACTGGGGTTGTTGTGTTGTTGTGTATTTTGATGGTACATGTCCACAGGGGCGTTTTTTATCGCGAGGGATCGCCTCGCTTCCCAGCATTGGACGCTTGATGGGCTGCCACTAGACACAAGGCACCTGATTGGATGAACGCTTTCCATCGTGGGCTGCTGCTCCCAGCTTTCAAACCGGAACCAACATGGCGGCTCGTTTGGAAACTTTCTTCTCTTATTTCACGAAAATAGTTCACCGGAATGTGTTTCTGAAAATATTTGATGCGACAAATAAGTCATGCAGTTGCTGAATCTGTCTTTATTTTGGATCGACAACACTTAGTTTAAAAGTTCCTCGGAGGTTTCCAAAGGTGGCGAGTCGCGCCGAACGCCCCCGATTTGCATAAAGTAGCCTGGACATCAACTTTATGCAAATGAGGAGCGGGCGACGTGACGGTGCGTGTCTCGAATCCCGCCGTCACGCTACCAGAATGCATTGCACGGCTGCTTAACATAGAAAATGAATGGGAAGCGTGGAAAGGATAGAGGCTGTGGACACGTACCTATGAGCTGAGTTTTTCATAGCAACTAAAATGTATCCGCATCACTGAGTATTGAAAACTGTACAACAAATCGTCATCAAATGTCTGGCCAGCTTTGTAATCTTGTTTCTTTGGAAAAAAAAAATACCAATTTTAATCGGTTTCATTTCAACAAAGTTCTTGCACGGCTGCTAAATATACAGTATACATACCATAGCAAATCATACGTACTGTATATAAAGAGTTATGTGATATACTGTATTACAGTGTAAAATTGTTAATACATGAAGTAATCATGTGCTACTTGTGACCACCCATGAGAAAGCAGTGTGTTGCTGTAATGGAAATCCCATGCTCAGGGAACTTTCCATTAATTTGCTTCTAACTATTGGATGCGTGCGGTCTGAAAATAAAAGACATCCATTAAAGATCACTGGGGCTTGGCCTGGGCCTCTACACTCAGTGCGGAGTGCTTTAATGAATCAGGCATGAGGGTTAAAAGAGCAGGTGGTTTTTAACTTAAAGCTGCCTTCTCTTTGGTTAAACAGGTAATATGTAGTAACGCCTGTAATTTGTCGCGTTATGCGAGCTGCAGGCTAACAGAGCAGATGTAGACAGAGACGGTGCCGCTGAGCTGCACAAGGCGGTCCGTCTTACACAACGTGTGACGTAGATGGAAACCAACGGTGACATACCATCGTCTGGAGGACAGAGGTTTGCTCCTTCTTCTCTGCTATCGTCACAGTCATGTTCCCTTCCACCATGCAGACAAGACATGGCATCACTCTATCTGACACCTGCTCCCATAAAAACCAGATGTCCACTGGCACTACGTATATTTATCAGGGAGCATAGTGGCAAAGATACAAGTTGAAAACAGCCTACTTCCGATTACTCATTACTTTGTGGGACACTTTGGGTTACATTTAAAATTTTAAGGGATACATAACAACTTAGGGGAGAATAAAAGATCTTTTTAACTAACTGAGTGACTTTTATCAGTAATAACAAGCTGCTTCAAGTATGCCGCTCTCATCAAAAGACAACAACCCCCCTGGAGATACAGACAGACAGCAAAGACCCAGATTTAATTAGAAAACTCACTCACTCATAAAAAAAGAGGGGAGGAGAAGAAATAAAGGCTGTGTATGGAAACACTGTGACCTCACTGGTCTTGTGACTGATGGATGTGTTAAATGATGACTGACGAAATGACAATACGCACGATAACTACAGCGATAACTGATCAGACCAACAGATAACACGAGGAAAATAAAGGCCGCGACGGAAAAAAATGCAAGTAATTCAAATCATTACAGCGCTGACGTTATAACGCACCAGTTAGGAGGCGGTACTATGTTGAAAGAAATATGTTACACAGGTATGTTAACAGCTCAAGAACAAACTTGTAACCATCTGCTGATATAGGAGAGAGACAATGGACTACAAACTACAAAAAAACCCACATATAAACATGAAAAGATGTCCAAATGAGTAGGACATTTTGGGCAAAGTGTGTTGGCCTGCAGCGCTCTCTTCACTGCCGAGAGAGATGGATAGCTGGCCCAACAGGTTGGGTCTGAAAGTCAGCGGACATTCCACTTATTTGAGACAAAGCAAACACTGATTCCAGGCCAGCAGCAGATGAGTCACAACCGCAGCAGATGCGTCTTGGGGCCTGGCAACTGCTCAGTCCCTGCCCTACCGAAGCACATCTCCAGCCAATCACAGCCGGGATCAAAATGACAGACGGGTCGGACGACCAACCGTGTTAAAACCAAAATGAATAAATAAAAATCAGAGCAGTTCCAAGTTGCTCTGTAAAGACCTTCAGTTTGGCATTGCGTTCTGGGTGTGTGGGAGTGGTGTAGTATGTTTAGGTAAGGTCTTAGCCAGTGAAAACAGTGGACACTGAAGGTCTTTAGTGCTTGGGGGATTTCTATAGGCCCGGATAAAGGTCATCAGGGCCAAGAGACACTCTGCACGCTGAACCCAGTGACCCAACCAGCAATACCAACCTCCTCAATTAGACAAAAGAGAGACGTTTCTGCTGCCACAGCTAAAAAAAAAATTAAATTATAGCAAAAATATATTATCAGCCTGCCACTTTCTCCTTCTAAAAAATAAAAGAACTGATCCTAGAAAAGACAAATCAGCCAATCTAGGTCCCAGAACCAACTTTACCCTCTGTGTGCGCTGCATGAAATACTGAGTATGTGTGGCCTGTACAGTGACTGTGCATTGTCAGCATCAAACTTGGCAAAGTAGCAGGAGTTTACCTCTGCACTTCATGATTTAGGGAACCTTTTGACTTTTTTTTTTTTAAATCATATATCAGTATTTCTTTGCCCTATCCTCTTTCTCTCCCACTTTAAAACCTTAAAGTCCTCTTTCTCTCTTTGCATGTGCGCCCCTTCTCTCCCTGGTTTCATCTCTCCTTTTGCTCTGCATTCCTGTCGGGGAAGGGCTGCAAGCAAAGACACGCCGTCGCTCTCTGCACACGCAGCCTGGATAAACAAAGGAGAGGAGAGGAGCGCTGAGGAAGAAGAGCAACATGAAGAGCGAACGAAAGGAAGCCAAGAGCAGGAGATCTAAGAAGTTTGGTTTGACTTCTTGTTTGGGAGGTAGATGTGTGTGCACCTAATGAGCAAACATATTAGGGTTCAACTTCACGCTCCTTTTAACAGCAGCGACGGCACAAAGGAAAAATACTCGACTCCCTAATTGCCGCTGCACTCATAATCCCATTAGAGGTCAGATTAGTTCGGATTTTGAAATGTTTAAACTGTTTAGGCATATTTTCTGGAGCGATTTCAAAAAGGAAGAGAGAAGTATGTTTGGAATACAGGAGGCCGTGTTCTGACTGGCTTGTGACTGATGCAAGATGGAAGACAGGAGATGAGAAATACCAGACTCGTGTCCAGACGTTTATAAATCACCATCTCCATGGATACTGCTTAGATTAACCACTATCATATCAGCGGGAATGGGCCAGAATGGAATATGAAGAGGAGGGAAGGATGAAACGGGAGAAGGCAACGGACGAGGAGGAAGGAAGTGAGAAAGGGGGAGCAGTTCAGATTAGTTAAGCGAGAGGGGTGAAGAGAGGGCACGGGAGGAAGTGAAAAACAGAACAGAAAAAGGAGAGTAATAACAGAAGTTAGGATGAGAGGAGTGAAAGAGTTTGGCTCAGTGTGGGAGGTTGTCACAGCATGCCCTGGCCGCTCGCTGCACTCCTCCTCCCAACATTCCTTAGCAGGGGAGAGTCTCGATCCATCCCATAATTCACCACCTGGGTAGCCAAACACCTGTCTGTCAAGTGTAAGAGCGCACATACCCGGCGTGTACCTGTGAGCCCCGAGGCTCAGGTGCGAGGTCAGCTGAGATATAGTGGTGCAGAAACCGACGGAGGCGACAAGGTTACCACTTAGCGGTCAAGGTGGAAGAGAGACAGGTGAGGTCGCTGACATGTGGAATAACCTGTGTCACGCTGCTGCATCGCAGGTTTTCAAAGCACGGCCAGAATGTCACTTTGTCCTCAGGCCGCCAGGTAAAAGGGGAATGGCGATGAGGCACTCTGTCCTGCTAGGGTCGCGCCATCAAAGTCATGAGATTAATCACATGACAAAGGGGACAAAGACAGTGTGAGGAAGTGGGCGTACTGTGCACTTATATAATGACTTATGGTACATGTCCACAGGGGCGTCACTTGATTGGACGAACGCTTTCCCTCGTGGGCTGCTGCTACCAGCTTTTAAACCGGCTGCTTACATAGACAATGAATGGGAAGCGTGGAAAAGACGGAGGCTGTGGATACGTACCATCATACCTTATAAACAGAGGAGCAAGAACCCATCATTGTCAGGTAGTAAGAGGATTCAAGATAATGTGAGTTCCACTCATAAACACTCAAACTACCCTTTTAGTTGAGGTTCGGAGTTCATTTCAGTTGAGTTCATTGTTGAGTTTGGAAACAGGATCAGAGAAAACAATCTCCCCACATGGTCCATTCAGTAACTGCTCTGGAGCTTTTGATCAAATCAAATTATCAGCAGATGGAGTTTGCCCAGTTGTCATGGAACTGTGTTCGTATTTCCTTTTTCCTTTTCTCATGATATTTGAGTTATTACATTTGCGCACAAGTGTAAGTGTTTGCCTGCGTTGTGCCTCGTGCATTGCTGGAGGAAACAGAAAAGGTTACTGAAGGCTACACACGGCTTCCCAGAACTCTAATAAACCTCAAAAAAAGGAAAAGAATGTGGCTTTTCCTGGGAATAGTTTGATAACCTTGGCACTGAGGACACACGCACACACACAAAACCTGCTGATCTCCCGACTGCAGATAAAATTCTGAACATTTCTAAGCCAAACCAAAACATTACTAACAGATTACAGCTCCATTGTAACACAACAGTGCGCAGGGTGGTTTGGCTGTAGTGCCGTGCTTGTGTGAGAGAGAACATTCCTTGTTTTATACACAAACACACACACACTAGTCCAGAGACAACTCAGGTGTGAGAGCAACGCTGCCATCTGCTGTCACAAAATGTAGGTGTGCACAGTTTATACATGAGGCAAGCGGAGTCAATTTTGAAACCTAAAGAGCAGCTCTGGAGAGAAGTCAAAAAGGAAATTAAAACTTTTTTTTTTTTTGCATTAAAGTAAGAAGAAAGCTGAGAGTAGGCTACATCACCAAGAACAGTACCGACCCTTGGAAAAGGCCTCTCACTGCAGACGTTGTCTGAAAACTTACAGAACCTCACAGCTAGTTTTCCATTCCACTTTTCCATTCCAGGTTTTATAATGAGGGTGTGGATGCTCTGTGTGCTTTTTTGTGACACTTGAAACCTAACAGGCCCTATGCTGACGCTAGACGCCAGCATCCTTTGAAGACTGTAAAACTTAATGAGTTACTTTCCACTACTTGTGTGGCTACAGTAATACAAAGAGCATAGGAGAAAGCAGAGTGTCAAACATTAAAATATACATGAAGGTAATAGTATAGCAGTTATACAGTGAAACCACTGAGCAAGGAGAGGTGAGGTTCGGGGGCAAGAAGACGGGAGTTTGTGACGTAAAGAAGACGTGCAAAGGGAGTTACGGTCAAACATGTGCTACTGTTTGCTCAGGAGCACAAGAGCCAGTCTGAGAGAAGTATAGAGAATAAAGGTGGAGGGGGCTGGATGGAGGAGAAAGACCGTCATGGAACACAGGGAGAGATGGAGGAGGCGAAGAGGAGGTGGCGGTAAAAGGACCGGGGTAGCGCCCATGTTTGCACAGGATGTGTGGGGTGGGGTATGATGGGGTAGGCCATGGGGCTTCAGGGTGAACAGAGCTCCCTTTTCATGGTACTAAGAAGAAAAAAATAAAAGAAGAAAAGCAACAAAACATGAGAGCAATGCCAGCGTGGATTTCCAAGTCTGTCTGAGGCATAGACTGTATATAAGAAGTGGATAGATGTAGTCACTGTGATGTCACCCGTTGGTTTGTGGACTGACGTTTTGAAGACTTGAATTTGGCATTTTGGCCGTCGACATCTTGTTTTTTTGCAACCAGAAGTGACAAGAGGGTGGAGCTAAGTACAACCGATTGCTGAATAAGACATTTTTAGGCAACCAAAAAGGTTATAATTAACTGTCATGAACTGAAAACATACTGTGAAAGGGTTAAAGTTCGATGAAAGCCGGACAACGTCGTGGTAGAGACCTGTCAATCAGAAGGTAGCCACGCCCTAAAGCATACACTACTAATATATGGTCTATTTGACTCTAAATGGGACCATCATTTACTAAATGACCATCATGCTGTATTGAGTAATCGCTAGACTTCAAACTAACGATTGAGACCATAAACTCATGTTTACAATGTTTACTGAGGTAATAAATCAAGTGAGAAGTAGGGTCATTTTCTCATACACTTCTATACAATCAGACTTCTTTTTGCAACCAGAGGAGTCGCCTCCTGCTGGCTATTAGAGAAAATGGAAGTTTAAGGCACTTCCATATTGGCTTCAGTTCTCAGACCCTGGAGTTGCGCCCTGTTCTGAGGGGAAGAAGCCCTCAGTTAAAGGAGCAGAGAGAAGAGCTCCAACAGGCCAGAAGGTGAAGCGCAAAATCAGACTCATCTAACACAATAGTTAGGCTCTAAAGTCTAGTAGAGGCTCTCGAGGAGTTGGGACAGAACCAGACCACACAAAGACAGCACTGTAGCGACTGTTGGTGGGGAGTCTTAAATGCGAATGATGCAGAGATAAAGAAGAGGGTGTGGGGTTCATGCACACAGTTTGGGTGGCTTTCTGTTTTCTGCTCCGAGGTCTTGCATGCCCACCCTGATCCAGCTCATTAACTCCTAAGTGAGGGCATTTAGTCACAGATTTCCTGTCGAGGGGAATGTGGATGTAACCCATAGCGCTTCCCAGAACAGCCTCCCACTAACACACACAGACTTAAATGTACAGAATGTTCCTTTAACATGGCGCTGATGGCCTGATGATAATACAGTGGGGAATGAGTGACTGATTGATGTCAAGCAGACACAGTTCATCTCTGCTTGAGTGACTGTGTTGACATATTCTACATATCATCACTGTCTGACTGAAACAGAGCGTGACCAATGAAATGAGGCAACTATGTGAACAATGTTTAAAATCTATATACCATAAAGACAGGTATGGCACAGCATCATCCTGAGGTCAATCTGAATCCAAATCAAAGGAACCATCACGTCAGCAGAAACGATAATGATTTAAAAAGCAGCTGATAAGATCAACACGCTGCCTAAAGAGCACAAGTCAAATCCTATTAGTTCGCTTCTTAAACACACGGCAATCTGTTTCTAGGTATATTACATAACTCGTGCAGCGAGGCCGCATTCTATCGGCCCGCGAGATGCAAACAATAACAAACAGAGATGAGGGATGAAAGGAGAGGTTAAGGGGACCCCTTTCCCAGGGGAAAGGTCTCCATTTCCTGCATCAGCAGACAGCACAACTCCATCAGACTGTCTGGCATGTGAGCAAACAGCGACATTGGTGTTGGAGTTGTTATTTCACCCCGGCCAATGCCCTGTTTGATCTTTAACCCCGAGAACATGGAACTAACTGACCAGGTCTAAACTTGCTGAGCTAATGAACAGTAAACACGTTGTACAGATATATATATATATATATATATATTTGAATAATATTCCACAAAATGTACCATGTTTTCATAGTATTTCCAAGAAAAGTATCTTTTGTAAAGTTAACATAACTTTTGTACATTTATCAGCGTCACTTTATATCTATTTGACAATTCCATTTTAAATCAGTGTTTCAATAGTTTTGAATTATCTCAATATTTGGGGTGACATTTTTAACATTGTTTTTTGTAATTAATGGAGAAAACTGGTCTGGCTGAGTATACAAAGTTTGAGTTATATACAAATAACAACTGTTTATTTTCATGCAAAGTAAGCATTTTTGTGAGATATGGAGGAACATTTACACAGAGTTAATTTTAAGAAAAAATTACAATAGAGCTGCAAATAATTAATCGATTAGTTGTCAACTATCAAATTAATCACCATCTATTTTGATAATTGAAAAATGGGTACAAATTCTCTGATTCCAGCTTCTTTAAATGTGAATATTTTTTGGTTTCTTTACTCCTCTATGACAGTAAGCTGAATATGTTTTATGGACAAAACAAGACATTTGAAGACATCATCTTGGGCTTTGGGAAACACTGATCGACATTTCTTTTTACCATTTCTGACTTTTTATAGACCAAACAAGTAATCGAGAAAATAATTGACATTTATGGACTATGAAAGTAATCGTTAGTTGCAGCCCTAAATGACAATATCAATGGTGGCAGGCTAAATAACAGAAATGCCTCTCTGTATTCGCAATACAGTTCAATAGTACCATGAGCTACATCCTCCACACAGTTGAATCAACACCTCTCTAAAACAGTTTACACAAAAGCTGAACATTATAACCTTCATGAAGGCAGGATTTATTATAGGACTATTGTATTAGACTGCTGTACAGACACTGTATCCTTAAGGGTGAAACTTAATTTATCCTCATCTCCTGTGTTGGCCTTCCTCCATTGTCAGATTTCCTCTGAATCTCTCATCTCAGAGAATATCTCAGTGAATGACGTGGGCTTCTGAGAAAACTCTTGTGTTCGTGCACCGTCTCATTAACACTGTTTCCCACAGATGTGAGTGTGCGACCATAATGTGTCCATCAGATCAAGTGCGTTTAGTACAGTAGCCGTTATCTCCGGAGAGAATCGCCGGAGTCGTCACGGCAGCAGCGGAGAGAGTCTGGTTGTCTTTCAAAACAGCCAACCCACATCTGCTGCTCTGTTTATCACAACACCCGCACGGTCAAACAGGGAGAACAAGGACATTTTCACAGGAGAGTACAGCCAGTGCCTCCCTGATAGTCCACCCACCCCCACACACACACACAAACACACAACAACAACAACGAGTGGTGCATATTAAAAAATAATTAGTGCTGCTTACACATTCTCTCCGAGTACCACAGTTCACAAGGTGCTTGATTAAAAACCATAATCAAATACACTCACAGATATTATCTTTTACCCGATTTAAAAACAGCAGGCCATAGTGCATTCTGTTCTCTCAAATAGTGATGACTCAGGGACGTGAGTATAACAAGCAAAAACTGAGAATAACAACTCAGAAAGTTACGAAAATAGAAACTTCTTAAAGGAACAATATGTAGTACTGACAGCTAGTGTTTAAAATGAGTAACAGCAGTCCGCTCAAATTTTCGTATTTTGAAGGTTACCTTCTGGACACGGCTGCATTAGCCTCTGGCCAGCAGTAATAGTCGGAATCACTTCACCAGCTTTGTCTCTCAAATACTCGCTGCCTTGATAACCCAGCTGCACACGGACCACAGAGAGATGCTTGATTCTTTTCAGGTTGGGTAAAATCTAACGGTAACATTATCTCTGTTGATCCAGTTCCTTAGCATGCTTCCATGGCTGCAGAAGGCTGTGTGCCAATTTGTTTCATATGTGGCAATGGGGTGTTGAAATGGGCACAAACGTGATCACACCGGCAAAAACAAAGACCAGACGTTCCGGACCGGAGCGGAAATTTCAAAAGGAGAACATACTGGCTGTAGCATTGTTGTCGGAGAAGCCAGTATTTCAATTTAGCATGTTTCCTTAATCTCTGATGACACATCATGGTCATTTTATGATTTATTACAGTCAATATATTACATATTGGTCCTTTAAAAGTATGGGTGTTATTCCAAAAATCTTAAGAAGACAAGCGAAAAAAATTAAATAAATTCAGCCCCCGATGACTAGACGAGATCTCGCCACCATCTGATAGCGGAGGAAACTCTGGTCCATTGTGTGAGTTTGATTAACAATGAGTAGATGGAGATGTAGGAAATGGTCACACCCAGGATTGGGCAAAGGGGTGAAGAGAAGCATGTGACTGAAGGAGGCCAACAGATTAACAAACTAAAAATCAAGCTGGTGGAAAATATGAGCGAGTCAGTCAGTGCTCCCTGTAGGAAGCTCTGGTGAGTACGCCTTGCTCTTTGTGCTTTTTAACCTATGATCAGCTTAGAGGAGTACCTACGATAATGTGGGTGTGTGGCAGGGAGCAACACCTCTCCTGGCCAGAGAGGAAGACTGATCTCTCTAAGGAAGATACTTAGAAGGCAGCGGTCGTGATTTAATCACCAGGACATCCACCCCATAACAACAACAACACTGTTGCCACCAAACAACAGCAGCTGAAAAACAAGAGCTAGAGATGGTTAATCCCATCACACAGAGCTCTGACGACACACACGGGCTGAGATGAACTTTGTTTTTTAGACAGAAGATGTGTTCCACCCAAAGACTTGTTTTCTGGTAATTAGCTACGACAGCAGATCATGTTGGGATGTCAGTAAATGTCAGTCTCCGGGGACTAATCAGGCGGAAAAACACACAGCGTGTGTACGTGTTTGGCAGAAGGCATAGTGGTGTTGTTAGGTAAGTTGAGCGTCATGTGTTTCTGTGTCAGGGCCACAACAGAGGAGAGGAAAGGGCGTACTTGGGAGGAGGGGGGGGGGAGCTTGGAGACAAAGAGAAGAGGCAGCAAAATGTTATGGAAATTCCTGGACACAAAGCCACGCATGTATTTGCGCCTTGAGGGCATTGCTGAGATGACAGTGAGACCACAGCGAGGCCCGGCCCTTTGTCAAGAGTCTGGCATGGAGGAAATATTAGAGCATGTCCTCTGTCAGTCTGCTGAGTATGTAAGGGAGCCAATACTATTGTGTGCATACAGATTGACTTTTTTACACATATGCTACCAAACAAAAAAAAATGCCTGTCGTCTATAGATGGCGCATCAATGAGCGAGGAAAGGAAGTGGGCGGAGGCAGCTGCTGCTGGTGTTAGAATGAGAAAAATAAAAGAGAGACGGACAGAAAGGAGACACAAGAGAGGTCAAATCAATAGATGTCCTTGGAGCTGCGTGAGCAGTGTGCCCCTCCATTGCTGCTGCCGCACAACGTCAGTTCACCAACGATGAACAATCACATTTTTCTTCAGCCCCCCACACATGTATCTACGGTAAAGGATGAGCTGTGGCGGGGAACAATATAACCTGACCCTTTTTATGGGCAGATGAGATCAGCGGCTCTTAACACTATGAAGTCGAGCATGTGTGTGTGTCTCTTCGCCAGGGGATTCAGATGTAAACAAGCCTCTGATTGGCTTAAAGAACTAACTGGCTCCCACCTGGGAAGATGAGCTTATGCAGTGACATAATTTCTCCCAGATGGGGGATAGGGGGGGGGTTGCTAGTCCATTGTGCACATCTGTCTGCAACACAAAAGACTTAAATAAAAGAAGAAACACTGAATTCAGAAGTGCTCCAGAGGTACAAAAGGGTATTTAAGGTTAGTCCTTGTTTGGCCGGCAGCCTCCGAGCTCTGTAAGCGAACATAATAAATGTTAAGAACGTCACCTCAGAACCTGCTGAAATCAGCACTCTGCAGCTTCCCTGCTCGCTCCGGAGCAGCCTCTTCGGCACAGCTACTCTCTGATTAAATATAGTCTCACAAAAGAGGTAGGTGAATGTGTGCGTCACGAATCGGAGCATGACGTAGGTGGGACCCAGCTGTGCTTTAAGGTATGAAATATGACAAATCTGTTGATAGTAAAGTTACATTTCCGGAGGCAACTTCAAACCTTCCTTGTCTGTTTTTCTTGTCTTCCTGTCTCCGGTCTATCCTTGGTAACAGCGCCATGTCAGATGGTAGATAATTGAAACAAATGAGGGGGCACAGCTGCCAAAGGCACTGCAGCACAGAGGCAATTACACAGCTATGCAGGCAAGTGTGTGAGTGTGTTTTAGTTTGAGACGGAGAGCGAATAAGGAAGGCTTACCTACTCACCACCACCTTCTCCGTTCAATTAGGCTGCACCAGACCACCCGCCCGCCCTCCCTCTCACTCTCGCCTGGGACAAACTCCACAAACAGGAAGTGAGGCGCCCAGGCACTTCCTGTCTCCCTTTAAAATGGGCCTCTTGTTCCCAGAGGCAGCGCGGAGAAGCCATGGGCTGCTGCTGCTGCTGCTGCTGCTGCTGCTGCTGCAACAACCGCTACAACCAATTTCCCTGCCACCTTTACAGCACATACAAACCCTCTGGGCCGTTGTTTTGATACTGAAATCTGTCTAACCCTTTTCCTGCCACCTGACCAACCTACAAACTGAGCCAGACACAATGAAGCCATTCTCCACTTGCCAATTGGGCCACCAAGCAGCTGTGAGATTTTCCATGCCTACAGGGCACCTGCTGCCTCACACAAACATGTTTTACTCCGCTACGCAGCACATAGTATTTATCTGATAACCACATTAGGTGTTCTAAACATGTAGTGTGTTCCTGGGTGTGCTATGGTTCCCTTTTCTGAATATGTTTACCTGAATTAAGTTGTTTCAGTAACAAAGGAGCTGCAAAGGCGTCTGGTGCTTTTTTATTTAATCGTTTGCATGACTGCATGCTGACTGTGTGGATCTAAATGCGGAGGTGAGGTTAGTGCAAGGCCATCTCTTTCTCCATCTCCTGAGCCAGCAGGACTAGGCTGCTCCTGAAAACACACACACACACACACACACACACACACACACACACACACTGTCGGTGTTATGCAACTGGCCTCGTGTGTGAGGCCTGCCCTCCGCAGTGACTGGAGGGCAGATGAAAGTAGAGAAGGACAGTCAGTCAAGTCAGGAATGACAGACCTATACTGTGCACTGACCAGCCAGTGTCCCTCCATAAGAGTCTAATGTAACACGTGTCCTGACAGGGTCAAGTAAACTAAAGATACCTTGGGCAGGGTTTATCTGTTCTCCATTATGATTAGATGAAAACGGCATTCAAGCTCAGAAATCTAGTGGAACTTGGGGAGGAAATCCATAGACAAAGAAGACCAGACAGGTTATGTACAAATCTGATGTACTGTTTTTCTGAGCTGGGCTCATCTCAGTGAAGACATTAGCTTAAGGCAGCAGTAGGTGAGATTGGAGCAAATATGATTAAAAAAAGTTATTTTTATAAAACGGTCACGAGGCATTACAGTAACAGAATATTGATTCATATTTGATCAGCTCTGCCTAGTTTGACCGTTTGATCGGAGTTTGCAAGTGATTGACAGCTGCCTCCGTTGAATGAACAGCCAATAGGAACGCTCTCTCTCTTTCTGAAATGACCTGTGATTGGCAGAAGTCTCCTGTCATGGGTTAGATTTTCTAAAGCTTGAAAACAGAGCCAAGAGGAGGTGCAGAAATCTAGTTATCTCTCAGAACACTTGAATTACAATATGCTGAAAGGTTATTATGGAATTTTTGCCAAATGATGGTAAAAATATTCTGCCTACTGCCGCTTTAATGATGAGTAACAGGGATTGTCTGCTATACGAGCTCCACTGAATCCTACTGGTTGATTTTGGACTGCATGCCCCTTTTTTTAGGTGGAGTTTGGGTGGAGTAGTATGATATACATAGCGGGAAGTTGGGTTACAGTAGAAACAAGAACAGATTACACAGAATGAAAATCTAGCAGATCGATATGTTTCCTGGAGTTCTTTCCTAGACATTGATTTTCAACAGACCATCAAACTCTCATTTAAAAATGAAAGGGTTTAACTTGCTGTTTAGTTAAAGCCAGAATGACAAAGCAGCTTGATTATACAGTGCAGCAGCCACAGGAAATAAAACCATCCTATTCCTCCAGGCAACGCTTTGAACAGATAATGATTTAGCTAGCTAAAGCAGCCCAACTTTCCTCAAAGACCGGAGCATTTCATCTTAATTCAGTTCAGCCCCGTCTGAGTGACAGGCAGCTACGCGAGGAGGGAGTCTGCTGGGCTGAGGGGAACGAGTGTGGGGTTTGTTGGTGGAGAGAATGGCGTCCTTGTTGAGCTGCACGCCTCAGCTCTGTGGAGGCAGCCAGGCCTGCCAAAGATAGCCTAATGAGAGACACATGGAAAACAGTACGGGTCTGCTCTGCTAATACAACGCACACAGTATGATGATAGTCAGAACTATTGTTCCACACCACACATTTTACCAACTGATCCACTGAGAGCATATACACACACACAAGCCTTTGTCATGTGATGGAGCCTCCAGGTCTGAATGTGCCTGCTTTCCAGCTCAACACGTCAACAGCAATATATCATATGGGTACAGAAACATTAAACCTCGCAACAGAGAAGAAAATTGGATTTTCTGTTTCATGCTGGAATTGTGTATGGAGCAATGATGGCCACAGCTGAAACCTTTAACGTTATTGTAGGGGGGGAACAGAAAAGGGCAGAAAATTGAATAAAGCTCAATGAGAACTTGACCCAGGATTCAACTCTGGCTGTGGTAGTTGCCTCAGGACTGTTTTGAAGGAGGCCCTGGAAAATTGATCCAGTGAGTTTGTGTGTGTGAGAGAGAGAATGTGTTTATATGTGACAATGAGCATAGGTAGAGATTACAGTGAGGGGTCTAAGACAACTTTCAATGGTGTCACAAGGCTGACAGCCCAAACAAAAGCTCAAAATGCAAAGCTAGGCTACACACTTTAAAAGGTACAGTGTGTAGGATCTGGCGGTATCTATCGATGAGGGTGAGGGGATTACAACCAACTGAAGCATCTCCCGTGTGCCAAGCGTGTTGGAGAGCTACGGTGGCCGACGTGAAAACACGAATGGCTCTCTCTAGAGCCATCTGGAGCAGGGCCAGTGCTCAGAGTGAGTATGTAAGTGGGAAGTGAGTGGTGAAGCAAGAGAGAGAGAGAGCGGTGGCGATGGGAGTGAGTAACATAATCGACTCCGGCCCAAGCAGGAAAAGTTAACAGTGTTTGGTTTGTCCATTCTGGGCTACTGTAGAAACCGCCTCTGTTAAGAGGACCCGCTCCCTATGTAGATATAAATGGCTCATTCTAAGCTAACGAAAACACAACAATTCTTATTTTCGGATGATTATGCAATAAAGAAAACAGTTATTAATACAATATTCCATTTCTACCTATAGATACCCCTACATGTTACACACTGGTCCTTTAATGAATGCAAAACTAATCAGAATAGTCACCCTTTTTTTATTGTCAGACTTTTTTCTGCTCTTTTGGTTACATATTAGTGCTGAGAGCGTAAAGGCCACGTCTATATGTTCATAATCATGAAATAGTTACCGTAAGAATACACTTTTTTTTCAGTCTCGATATTGGACCACTGACACTTAAATCCCAACCAGACTGGTTAATCTGTCAACAGACAGCAAACACATGGTGCGCATGAGATTAAAACAGTGTCACACATGTTAGACAATACTACCGTCATTTCCATTGCCAAAGAGTCTCTTCAAGCAAACCCAGTAAAACCACAACGTGTTGTTTTAGGGCTGCCCCCCTTTAGTCAATCAGTCGACTAATTGGTCGTTTTGGTCTTAGTAGACTTAGATTTCTTTAGTGTATTAGTCGTTTTTTATGTTTTTTTAATGCTAATTTCCAAGAAACTTATGAGCACATCTCTGGTAAACACAATATTTAAAGTGGTGCTTTTGTGTGATTCTTTTTGGAGAAACTCAGTTTCACCGATCTGTTGATTAAATAAACAAATTGATTAGTCAAAAAAATCGTATGAGTGCTAGTCGACTAAAAATTTCTTTGCCCTAGTTTTTATACTTTGCTTTTTGTACGTATGAAACAAATAGGACATAACTTGTCACTTATTTGTTAGCCATTCCTCCTGCTTCTAGTCTTTTATGTTAAGCTAAGCTAACTGGCTGCTAACTCCAGCTTCAAACAAACAGACATTAGAGTGGCATTGATTGATGGCATGACTTTTCATCTAAATCTTGGCAAGGAAGCAAAATAGCATATTTCAAAACTGTCAAACATTTCCTTTAAATAGATGCTAAATCATTTCATATGGTGTATTTACGTGCATGTGATGAGAAAATTGCTTCTAATAATCTTCATTTGCTTATGATAGTATACATAATTCAAAATTAAATTAAACCGAGATATCATTCTACTATATTTATGCAATTTAGTAGGAATGTCCTCGACCAAAAAAATTCTTAGTCGACTAACACTCGTTGATTTAAATCAACAGATTTGTAAAACTGAGTTTCTCCACAAAGAATAACACAAAAGCACCACTTTAAATGTTATGTTTACCAGAGATGTGCTCATAAGTTTCTTGGAAATAAGTCATTCAACATGAAAAAAGCACAACAACTAATCGATTAAAGAAATCTTAGTCCAAAGACCAAAATGACAAATTAGTCGACTAATCGTCTAAAAGGGGCAGCCCTAAATTTTAGGCTGAATTTGTTGACTCTTAAAAGTTCTTAGCTAAGTGTATCCTGCTTTAATTCAACTAGTATAAAACAATGAGTCTTTGCTCCTGACTGTAACATACAAAAAAGGGAAAGGCTGAGATATGAAGGCCAATTCCAACTTATTTTACTTTACGTCACACGATGACAGACTGTCCAGTTGCTCCGTTCTAAACCGGATAATCAACATTAGAGTTGAAGCTGTTTGACGGAGGGATGGCGGGCAGTTTCTACTCCACACAATGCTACTGTTGAAAGCTGAAACACCGGAGCCCAGGGGACGGAGGGCTGGCCCGGGCCGAGGTCAACGAGGACCTGTTTGGATGGGTGTGCCTCCAAAAACACACATCAATCAAGCCATATAACATCACCACCAAGCTGCCTGATTGGCTGACGGAGACGCCGAGGCAGAAGAAACGCTAAAAATAGAAGTGACGGCCCATTTTGGCTTAATGAGCCCATGATACATCAATGCGCTGTCCAGGTCCCACCCCTACCTTGATCATGACTGGGGGAGAAAATAACATAAGTACTCCTGGCACAAGCCACTGCCTTCACAAGGCTTCTGTGTGTATTTCACCGAGGCCTACAGTACCTAACACATGTGCAGCCTCACAGATACATGACACACATAAACGGCAGGCTGTTATTCATACTAAGAGTAGCAGTGAAGTGTAAACAAAGTTCTGAATCACAGCGAGGCCTAATCTAATCCAGCTGTGCTGCTGTGTGTGCGTCTGTGTTAAAGCTACAATTTTAGCCTCGCCATCAAAACGCTCCTTAGAGACCTAAAATGTTATATTTAGATTTTATACAGCAGTCAAGTCAGGCTCGGGCCGGCTAACCCCAGAACCACAAGAGAGGGGAACCAGAGCCTTTCTGCTCCGACTGCCAGAGAGCCGAACCTCAATCATCTACCCTCTCTATGAAGCACAACAACCAGTTATATGATGCACGGTGCAGGCTCTCCAACAGTTGTTCCAGGTAGGGAACCAGAAAGAAGCTAAATTCAGGTGGTAATGACCGGAAAAAAAGAGCAAAGTCTGTTAAGTCAATGCTCTGCAAACAACAAAAACAGAAAAAAGCACCTCCCTGTCCCCTTGTAAGGGAACACTGTGTCCAAACAAACAGTGCAGCGCAGCCAAAAGGGCAAAAGAGGAGGATGAGAGGAAAAGTTGGACAAGCCAGACAGACTAGCTGACTTCTGGCTGCATGCCATTTCACTGCAACTAGCCCTCACCTACCCTCCTAACAAACTCTGTACCCAGCGACATCTAACACCCCCCCCCTTAAATCAGCTATAAGAGGATGGCTGTGTGCCATCATCGTCCCTCTGTCCTCTGCTCCCTCCTCCTCCTCTTCCCGTCCCATAAGTCAAGATACCCCTTGTGTCTGACTACAGCAGAATCTCTGCCTGCTACCACAGCACTGTCCTCAAAAGTCTCCTACAAAACCGCAGCATCAGAGACAGAGAGAGTGAATGGGGAGGAGGAGGTGGGGCTATGTCAGTTGAAGAATGCTGAAAAGCCAAGTACGACGTAAACAACAACAACAATAACAGTAAAGGGGAAGGAAAGGTCAAGAAGGGTAAAACAGTAACAGTGACTGAGTTAACTACCGATAGAAGAAGCAGTCGCAGCACACCAGAACCCCCATCCAGTCCGGTGGCGAAGCAGAGCCTGGGTGACGAGGCTCCGACCCAGAGCACCCTTCCTCCCTTTCACCTCCTCGTCTCCGCCGTTCCTCTCCTGCGAATTCTGCTACAGGTGCAGCAGCAGCTCCGGCATAGCACCCTGTGTAATCATACAGCTACTGGAACGGAGGTCACGCAAGACGGACAGACGGACGGACGGACGGACGGACGGACGGATGCACGCAGGTCGATCAGGGAGTCAGCCAAGCAAAGCTTTCAAAACAAAAAATCATTCATAAAACCAGACGCACTTCTCTGAGCATGTTTCTCTTTCTCTCTCTCCTTTCCAACTACTGCAACTGCCTGTCTGACTTTCACACTCTTGCACACTCTCTCTCTCCGTCTCTCTCTCTCGTTCCCTCGCTGGCTCCCACTTGAAAGGCGGGAAGATTAGCTTGGCAAACAGAGTCCCATAAACAAACTGCTGACTGCTGGGCAGCACAGGCTGGACTGCAGAGAGGGAGAGTGAGAGAGAGAGAGAGAGAGAGAGAGAGAGAGAGAGAGAGAGAGAGAGAGAGAGAGAGAGAGAGAGAGAGAGAGAGAGAGAGAGGTGGACAGAGGGACAGAGAGAGAGACACAGTGAGAGAAAGAGAGGAAGAGAGCAATCTCAGCCATCTGTATACATCCTAAACATCTTATCTCCGCCCATCGCTCACACAGACCAAGCACACACTATTTGCTAAATATGACTCCCAGTCAAATCCTGTCAAACCTCTCGGGACAGTTAATCAGTGCAGCAGCAAGTTGACGGCCCCTACATGCTTCTGAAGTGATATGTAACTAAGCTATAACAGCAGATGGCTAAATGTCAACCCTTGAGTCAACACCGAGGAGGGTCTGAACACGTGAATGGACACGCAGCACAGGATGCACACGTATAACAGTGACTCTCCATTCACACAAATGATGCAGAGGTACGGGATGGGAGGGGCTAGCGCGGAGACAAGCCCCCAGGAAGCGAGCCAATCGCTGCGGAGCACTGGTGTTGTGATGTGGGCAGATAAGGTGAAGGACACACGGGGTGAATCATGGGCCTCGTTACATCTCTTTCCCTGCATCGTTCAATAAGAGCAATCACTTTCCTTCACCCTCTGCTCTTCACTTGCTTGTTTGAACATCAAAAGACACACACACCAACGCTTTACAAAGGACTGCAGCGGTCAGGTGTGTGTAAATGCTGCAATCCAAGGCTGCAGTCAGACGCCGACACAGACTTAGCCGACCACGGCGAAGGCAGCCGACACCGCTGAACACTGGCGCTCAATGTCAAACCGGCCGCTCTGCTCAGAGGAAACAAATCACTGCAGCCTGCCGAGGAAACGACTGAAGGTCAACAGAGGCGGAGACGACAGACACCTTCACATGTAGCGACCGCAGGGGGGCCATTTCTGCTCTTATTCTGTCGCCGACTTATCAAAGAGCTCCTGAACACTGAGATGTATTTAACAGTAGCCAGAGCTAGCGGAAAACACTGCTCATCCTCCCTCTGCTGCCTCTCTCCGCTCCTGTTCTTTTTGAGATAAAAGATGACAAAGACAGACCGCAGCAGCCCGGTGAAGCACTTCTACATCCCATGACGTCATTCCCTCCTCCAACACCTCCTCCTCCTCCTCCTCCTCCTCATCCTCCCTGGAGGCCTGTCACTAGGAGCTACAGCTAACAGGCCTCCTCTTTCACTGTTTAATTACCTCATCTCTCTCACCTGCACACACACACGCACACACGTGACACCATCGCTCACACAATAGTCGCAAAGGGGGGGGGGATAGTAACACACACTTTTCTTGCACACACTTCCTAAGTGAAAACAGAAAGGGGAAGAACGGAGGAGGGGTATACAAGCGATAACATCATTCTCGCATTTTCGGCTGTGTGGTGAAGTGGGTGTTTGGCACTCATTAGCGCCCTTTGTGTTTCACTACCTAAAAGCCAGGATGTGGGTTTTGTGTGTGTCAAGTACAGCGGAAGGCCATATGCCCTGTAACAAGGCAGAGGGGAAAAGGAGTGCCAGGGGAGTGTGTAAGAAGTGAAACTGCCGATAAATTAACTGTCACTTTTTCAACAATATGAAAGTTCTTGTGGGTCACCCTGTGTGTGTGTGTGTGTGTGTGTGTGTGTGTGTGTGTGTACTTCCTCAAACTTTTGGGCCTTATCATAAAATCCAGACAAAACAATAAAAGCAAGACATCCGCTGAATTCAAGAAAGCCGTGTGACTTGTCCGGCGGATGGCAGACGGACAAAGAAAGTTTCTTATAAACTTGTGACTTGGAGAGATAACACAATGAGGGGAGAGAGAGAGAGAGAGAGAGAGAGAGAGACCGAACCACTGGGCAGAGGAAAGACCCGACTCGTGACCGGGTTTAGAAACGCCACGATATGAATAGAGGCCGTTGCAATCATGTCAAGGGAAAGTGGGTTAGGGGGGGAAGAGGCGGACACACATAAGTGCACATCATTCACACATACACAAACACATAAAAAGTTGCTAGGTGATGGGACGGCAAGATATTTCTGTGGCGGGGAAGGAAAGAGAAAGATAAAGAGGCAGAGGAAGAGGAGAGATCATTTTGCTCTTTTCCATAATGGAAAAGAGGAAACAAAAGAGAGATCCCACCCCCCCCCTTAAAGCGAGACAGACAGGTTTCTCCTGATCCAACCACAAAGACTGAACTACACGTGGAAGCCACACTGTTAAAAATCAGGGGACCCTTGAGAGGACATTAAACTATCAATGTCCGATTAGCCACGATCAAGTGTTCAGAGGTCATCGAAAACTGAAAAAAAAATGGGGCAACATACTGTATATTTGCAATTTAAAAATAACTGCAAGTTCAAATTTCACAGTGATTTTTCATCAGATGCATCACAATAAAGAAGAAGTAGCCCTCATGGTGCAGCTTGTGTGTGTGCATTTAGAGTCCCTACATTTAACCGGCATCAGGCTAAAGAACGCTTTTGTCCATCAGTCCATCTTGTTGCTAAATAATAATTAATGTGCTGCTAAAGACATGTAAATCCAGAAGACAGATGGTAATTTTGTAATGGGTTATGTATGAATAATTGTGATGTGTTTTTGTCTGATGGGTCTGTCTGTCTAGGGTAACAGTAATGTCTAATGTATGTGTATTTTTTCCTCAAACTGAGCTGCCTATGGATGCAAAATTAATTTCAGTGCAAACTGACAATAAAGTTGTATCGTATAATGCTGCAATAAAAAGTCTGCTTTAGCATTATTGAAGTTACCATAGGATATTAAAGAAATACCAATAAAGAGACTATAAAGTCCACCACTGTAAGCCTCCATGGAAATATCACAGACAAAGTGAACTGATGTATGAGCTAAGCATAGTAACAAACCTCCCTCCTCTTCCTCTCTCCTCCTCTTCCTCTCCATATGGATAACACATTATCAAGTTACCTCTGCGCACATTACATTACATTACATTACATTACAGCAGCCTCTCTCTTACCTATTTAGCGTATAGGACCCGTTCCTTTTAAACCTCATCCTGGACGACAGGAAGCGGATAAAGAAATCCAGAGTTGACGGTGTTTCAGCTTTTTGTCGCACCCCGAAAAGAAACAGCAACCCCCCGCCGTGTCTCTTCTCTCTCCTCTCTTCTCTGGACGGCTGCAGAGCAAACACACGCGGAACAATACGGAGTTGCTCCTTGCAGTCCCTTTCTCACTCCTCCAGCACCTTTTCCCTCTATCTTTCTTTCTTCCCTCTCCTCCTCCTCCTGGGTTTAGTTTCCGTGGGGCAGGGTTAACGACTCTTCAGTCTGCTGCAGGCGTTTTCCATTGAAACAATGAGAGCTCGTATCGGTCCGGAGCGATGCTAAAACCTCGTGATATTAACACAGAGTCTGGTGGAGGCTGGGTCTGCTTTGTGTGCACAGCCTCGCTGACGCACACCACCGCGTTTTCACTCCCGAAAAAAAACACCAAATGCAACTTGAACCTTTTCTTTCAATATGTCCACATGTAGATGCACTCCTCTGGCTCGGTTCGGCGACATGAAAACCAACTAAAACAACGTCCAAATACCAAATAAAAGCATTTATGTATTACAAGCCGGCAAGCCTTTTATATGAAAAATGAGAGCCAGCTTCCTTCTTTCTTCCCCATTCACAGTCCTGGGAAAGCTCTCATGTTTCAACAGCGTTTCCTATCTGAGGAGCTATATATATATATATATATACACACATATATTCCTCCATATGTTCAACACAAAGCAGACTACCACCACCCCACAACATACAGCTCCTGTCAACGCCTGAAGAGTGAGACAGATTTAAGGCTAAGAATAGGGCTGAGGATCCATTAATGCCATTTAAATCCAAAGAAGCCCTTCCAAGTAAGTGTAAGTGTCTTTCTAATGGACACATACACAACTCACTTTACAATTGGTGATACAGGAAGCTGGTAAACATGCTCCTGTAGCAGAACTATAAGGCGTTTAATTGATACAGTATTAAAGCAGCAGTAGGTGAGATTGGAGCAAACATGATTAAAAAAAGTTATTTAAAAAAAAAAAAAAAAGGGTAACGATATCCTGACAGTAGTGCATGAGACAGGTAATCTGAAAAAAAAAAATCATGTGTCTTTGTGTCCCTCCGGTGCTCCTAATGGCATCTGCAAGATTTCACAGACCGGAGGAAAACAAGCAGTAAGAGCTGATCTGGAGTCTGCCGTCTCTGAGCAGCTTCACTTGCAAATTCCAATCAAACGGTCAAACTAGGCAGCGCTGATCAAAAATAAATCAATATTCTGTTACTGTAATGCCTATTTATTGCGTAAAAATGTTTTGAGAAACATTTTGTAGTGTACTGTTTAGCTGTAAAATGAGAACGTCTGTGACCCGGCAGCCATGTTGAGATCAGTTGAGGAAATACCAAACACCGCCCACCAGCCGGAGCAAAAGTTCTCATTTTACAACTAAACAGTACACTACAAGATGTTTCTGAAAACATTTTATGCAAGAAATAGTTATTACAGTAACAGAACATTGATTCATATTTGATCAGCGCCGCCTAGTTTGATCAGAGTTTGCGAGTGATTGACAGCTGCATGCGTTGAATGAACAGCCAATAGGAACGCTCTCTCTCTGAAATGACCTGTGATTGGTCATTCAATTTTTTAAATCCTGAAAACAGAGCCATGAGGAAGAGCAGAAGTTCAGTTTTCTCTCAGAACACTTGAATTACAATATGCTGAAAGGTTATTATCGAATGTTTGCCCAATGATGCAAAAAACATTCTGCCTACTGAAGCTTTAACATATATCACTGGATCAAACTAAAGTAGATTATAAGAGGATGTGGTTTAATAAAGACAGAAATAATGGCTTTCTGGAAACTATACTTAAATTATACTAATTACAGGTGGTCATTTGCCTTGTAATGATGGTAAAACTGGAGGTCTACCTAATTTCAACCTGCCATTACTGCACCAATGAACTCTTGACCTCACACCAGGTGCTGGTGAGGACAATGACCAAATGACCAATAACAATGAACCATAATAACTGGCTGGCTAGTGAGCAACATCCGTGTTTTGCAGCATTTTCAACATCCTCTCTGACACACACGGCGAGAATTGACGATAAAATGAGCTGCAGGAATGTTAAAATGTGGAGGAAATGACAGGCAGAATAGAGGTGATACTGACTGAATGACTTTACAATGATAGAGTGTGATCTTTATCACTGCTGCTGCACCCAGACCCTGATGTATGCATTCCCCCAGGAAAGCAAGCTTGCTGCCTGATCTTTGTGTGTACACTAGATACAGCTCAGGTGAGTCAAAGCTCTTGTTTTGTCAAGTTTGGATTTGTATGGTAATGGGTAAAAAAAAAAAAAAAAAAGGAGAGGTACAGAGAGGTTGGAGAAGAGAAAAAGATGGATGGATGGGGGGAAAGGGAGAGCGGGAATATGTTGAGCAGAGGGCCAAACCACAAAGACTGAAAATGGAAAGACCAGATGCTGCTTTTCTTACAGCCAATTGAGGAAGCATTGGGGATGGGAGAAACTGGATTCAAATCCAGGATGTAATGCGCTTCAGTACTTGTCAAGACACCCCAAAAATTATGTTTTTAGAACTTTTATGAAGCCATCTGCTGGACGTGACTTGAAGACAAAAAAATAAAAATAAAAAGAAGAATAAAAGGAGCTATTTTCAGCTGCAAGCTTCAAAACTTTAAATAATCTCCATGATAATAACGACAGATTAATTAAAAGGACAGCTCATCTAAGAGCAAACATCCAGTTCAAAGAATCCTGAGCACCATGTCCATTAAAAAAAAAAAATCTCTATGACAAAATTAAATGTCTCATTAACTTTTGTGCGTATAGGTCTGGAGGGATTACAGTACAAAATGATGACTCCAGGCAAGTGGTAAATGTAAGAGCATTCAGGATTATTCAGCATTACATCATGGGAGTGCGCTGCAGTGTGTGTGTGTGTGTGTGTGTGTGTGTGTGTGTGTGTGTGTGTGTGTGCGATTCCTCCACTCCCACAAAAGCACTCAGGGTCAGTTTCAACGGCTCAAAGCTCGTTTATTACAGTAAGAGCAGCCTGGCACCAGAACTGCTGATCAATCGCATCACTGCTGCTGCTCAGTCAGTCACTGCAGAGTTACACAACAGCCACTGGAGGGAGGAGGAGGAGGAGGAGGAGGAGGAGGAGGAGGAGGAAGATGGTTAACAGAAGATGAGAAGACTCTGGAAGGTATGGGACAGAGAAGGCTTGGAGTCTGGATGGTGGAAGGAAAAGAGGCTGAACACTGCAGACCACAGAGGCACAATTAGCCTGAGCTTTATTGATGCAGTTCAAAACAACCCCCCCCCTTCTTTCCTCCTCCTATTCAGTCTCATTCTATTCCTCCTTCCTGCACTTATTCATCACCGGCACCTTAACTTCCCTTGATTTTATTGCTCTTTTTGCAGCCCCTTCATTAAGCTAATTTGAGCTTTCTTGCGTCTTTCGCAATCCCTATTCAAGCCTCCTCTCTCTCCCTCTTCTCCCTCTTCTGTCCATCCAGCTCCCCACATTCATCTTCCTGTTGCATGTTGTGCAAGAATGGTGTGAACTTTAAGTGTGTGTCCATGCATACAAATGGCGTTAAAGGTTTCCAGTGTCGATGCATGATGCCTTCTCTTTTTTCGTTTCAGGAAGAAGCAGCAGATTTTCCCTGAAGCTATTGCTATCGAGGATAAAATAAAATACTTGTCTCTTTTTCTCTGCCGCGTTCCAAAGCGACAGAGAAGCTTCCAGAAAACAGTCATCGCTGGCTGCAACGCAGCTGTGGAATAGCCCTGGCCCCCTCCACTCCCACGCAGGCTTTCCAGGAATACACGGCACAGAGTCAAACGCCGGACCGCAGTGTACAAACACACACACAAATGGACACACGCACACACTGGCTCCAGCAACTTGAGTGCATGTGTGAGAGGAGAGCTTTAGAGAGACTGTGTCACTGCATGCGCCAAGCTCTCCAGCACAGAGGTGATACTGACAGAGAGCACACAACACTTCCTGCTGTAACGCCAAAAAAAGAAATGAATCTTATGAAACTGCCAACATATGTGTGTATTACGCAATTTGATATACATAGGCTCTTGCAGCCAGGTACCAAGAACGTACTGTTTCTCTCACCCACACACCCTAAATATGTTTTAGCAGCACACACAAATAAACACACAGAGCACAGTCAGAGGTATATGTGAGCTGGGGCCATGCCAAAGGGTGCTGTATGAAAGGGCCTATATATACGGCAAGGCTGGGTGACGCCAGTCTGTCTGTGCGTCCGTCTTTCACATACAGTCTGGCCCCATAGTGAGAGGACGCCACTAGTATCTCACCCTTTATAGTTCCCTCAGTGGGTCTGTCTCTCTGTCTGTCCATTTAGTCGCTCTATAGGCTCCCGTTGCTTGTCAGTCTGACAATCTATCTCCACTAAGCTGAGGTAGCTTCCAATAATACAGTCTGATGCTGGTCTATCAGTATATATAGAACTTTGTGAGAGTTAAGTGGGAAAAGGTCAGTGATGTTGACATTTTCTCAAATGTCTCTTGGATGCCCCCAAAGGCAAATGTTATGTCTAAGTATTTCTGGGCTCTGCACCCAATCAGTATTATCTTTCTTTATATCTAGACAGCTTTGGTTCCAATTCAAATACCAGGAAATGAAGTGCAACCTTACCCATGCACTGATCACTGCTCAGGCATTTTGAGAATGTAAAGCTGCAGCGCCAGCTTTGGAAAACCCATCTAATTTATAAAAGAAAAAGTCCCACTTTTTTTTCTTTTTTTAAATTTTCCATAGTTATTTTACTGCTACAAGAATCTTATGAGTACAGTATATATCAGTGAAGACACTAAGGTGATATTAGTCTGTAGGTTCTGGACTGTTGGTCAGAGAGCCAGTGACATTTTTCACCTTTTTCTGACATTTTATAGAGTAAACAATTAATCTAAAAATAATAATCGATATAATAAGCAATCAATAATCAATAGGGCTGCTCCTTCTTAGTAGATTAGTTAATATATCAGTCGTTTTGGTCTGAGTCGACTAAGATTTCTTTAGTAGATTAGTTGTTTTTTATGCTTTTTTTCATGCTGAATGACTTAATTCTAAGAAACTTATGAGCACATCTCTTGTAGACACAAGATTTAAAGTGATGCTTTTGTGATTCGTTGTGGAGAAACTCAGTTTTACAGATCTGTAGATTAATCAATTAAACGACAAAAGTGTTAGTTGACTAAGAATTTCTACGGTCGAGGACAGCCCTATTAATCGATAATGAAAATAATCCTTGTATTTTTTCCTCAGAATTTGCATTTAAGGAGCCTGAAGGGAGTTTACATTCTACATTAAAAAACTAAAACACAGTGGGCATTTTATAGGCAGGTTGGAGTATTTTAAAACTCAATATCTTTAGGTTTGACTACTTTAAGGTCAGCAAAATAATTAAATAAATTAAATGGTTCAGTTTTTCCCCACTATAATTTAATACCCATCAGTGTGGAGAAGACTTTGAAACACTATTTAGACCTTAATGTAGGGCTGGAACTAACAATTTTCATTATTGATTAATCTGTCAATCATTTTCTTGATTAATCGATTAGATGTTTGGTCTATAAAATGTCATAAAATGGTGAAAAATGTCGATCAGATGACATCCTCAAATGTCTTGTTTTGTCCACAACAAAATTTAGTAAAGACACCAGAAAATATTCACCTTTCAGAAGCTGGAATCAGATAATTTAGACCTTTTTTTCTTGAAAAAAACTACTCAAACTGATTAATCCATCATCAAAATAGTTGCCGATTTATTTAATAGTTGACAACTAATCAATTAATAATTGTAGCTCTACCTTCATGTGTGAAAATATGTCTAAATTTGGCTTTTTTGTGTGTGTTATTCACATAAAGAATCAAATATAACCTAAAAAAGAGAAAATCATTCATTGTTTGAACTGTTCACCAGTCTGCACATCCATCCTGTGACCGGTATGTCACAAAGGGACACTGCTTAGTGAAGCACTGATATGTGAAACTGCTGCGGACGGTGGGACTATGACGCCACCTATTGTTAACCAGAAATAATGCATCGCTCATGTGGAGAGAACAGACCAGCATCTCCCCTTTCTCATTCTCTCTCTGGGGCTGCAGCATGCTGGGCCTGAGGAGCAGTGATGAGAGAAAGGCAGCAGGCAGAGGTGTAGCCAGGCCGTCACTGATGTCCTGTTGACTGGTATGCAGTCTGGTATTGCTGGCATGTGAATAAAGGCTTTGCACCAGTGATGGAGGGGAGGATAGAGGATTAAAAAAAAAAAGAAAATAGAGGAGGTAAGGAAGGAGAAGGAAAGCAGCGTGGATGCCTCAGTGACGTCTGGTATTGCTGGTATGTGAAAGACATCGAGGGCATGAAATGAATGGAGGGAGACGAGGAGGAGCAAGGTCTGTAGTGGTAACAAAACCATGAGGGCGATTTGTTGAGCACCCATATAGGATCCTTTGTGGAGAAACACATTTAAAAGCTTCTGGGCTTGTTCCTCAAAGCATACTTTCAGTGAAGAATAATAAATCCCAAAGAGAAGACTCAACCATCAGTGTTTCTTTAGCATTGAATGACTGCAGCATGCAACCACCGATAACTCATGTCTTGAATATCCAAATTACCCCCGAAACTTCACTCGAAAATATAAAAAAAGACTGTGCCTCAGCACAAAGAACAGGACTATTGATCTCTGTGTCTGCCTCTGGCTGGTGGTGGACTGGTATTGCTGGTTTAATACTGCAGCCGCTTGATACAGTCATGTGATACTGGACTGGAAAGAGCCAACAGAGCCCGGTGCACACTGGGAAGGCCTGCAAGCCATGATTATGCAACAACAAAATCTGATTTCATGCTCATTGGAGCTCTCTCGCTCCCTCTCTCATTCTTCCTCTTCTACAAAAATCTTTCCACTTTTATCTACATTTCTCTTCCCGCGAGGACCAACTGTCCGCTACGTCTCTTTTCCCTTTAAACGGTTTCCTGTCACTCATACATAAAACACAGAGAGAGCTGAGTATGCACCGCCCTCTCTTGGAAAACAGTGAACTCACATGACCTGCTAAAATCAATATGATTGACCAAACACAGTTACCTAACTGCTGACAGGTAAGCATATTTTGCCCAGTAGCATATAGCACATCCCTGCCCATATGGACAGTATTGTGAATTGGACATGTGCTGCCCTCTTGTGGTAATATTCTGTTTACAGAAACCTATCTGTTCTCCCTGAAGTCAAGAGCTGTGGTTTACCAAGGTCTACCAAGGTTCGGAAGAACATCAGGATATTAAGTTCAAGGACATTTCAGTAACTTTCAAGGTCATTTATATTTAATTTCCTTTATTAGGATCCCCATTAGCTTCTTCAAAACAGAGGCCTTCCTCCTTGGGGACCCATCATACACCAGAACTTTCAAAGTCCTATTTGGGGATTTATTTCACACACCCACAAGTGACATCATAGGGGCCAGATTGTTTTTAACATCATTAATATTGTGGCCAAATCAATGCAGATCTCTGTCAGAGGTTCACAGACTTCAGGCGTATTAATAGATTTGGTGTCATTAAAGTAGCTTTATTATTTTTCTAAAGAAGTAGTTTCATGGCTCTTCATTCATTCAAGTCTTAGATCAGCAAATGACGCAGGAATGGACGCAGACAGATTGCATAAGTCAGTAATGGATTCAGTAGGGATTTTCTATTTCTTATTATAACTAAACTCAACATGCTACTGCCCCAGATGGTATTATTTAATGCAGCTAAGCTAAAGAAAAACTATGGATCACAATAAACTGTAATCTCAAGTCTACAACAATGTACAACTATGTGTGGATTTTTATTTTCAAAAACCAACAGCTCACTGTGACTAAAACATCCTAAAAATTGAGCTTTTTACAGTCATATCCTTGAATGACAGATGCAGGAAAGAACACACCACAGCCACACTTTTAGATTGTTTTCTTAACTATTTACAAAAGCAGCGATAACGTGACCTGTACTGATCCGCAAACACTGACAGCAGCACGCTGTGAACGACGTAGATCCAAATCCAAAAGATATGAAAATGTGAACTGACGTTTCTTTTAATGTATTCAAATCTCCGGACTCGTCATTGAGTGAAAACGTCACAGAAAGCGTGCATTGAGCACATGTAGCAGCTCTGAGCGGATGTTAGAAAAGTCCATGGCCAGGTAGCGAACATCCTGGAAACGGTTCCTTACCCTCATGCACACACACACACTGCTGAAGTGTGCACTCCACAGCTGCAGGCGGTTATGCCAGCTGGTATGTGCAGTGGCGTGTGTGAAATTATCCAGTCTCTGCACAGTCTTTGAAGAAACCAGTGACCTCTAACCACCTTTGACCACAGCTGCTCACCTCTCAGCTATTAGAGATGCACTTCAGATAGATAACTCTAATACACCAGCTTCAGTGAAGGTCTCATTGTAATATAAGGCAAGAGGAAGTAATATATGACGTGGTCGGCTGCTAGGAGCAAAACAGAGAAGAAGCACAATGAAGAATTCATGTGCGTTATTAAAGTTTCTGAGGAATAAATGTATTAAAGGAAAAATCCACCTTAAATCGTGATCACATTTACCATTCCTGTTGATAACTGCAAACGATAATAGTACATGGCTTGACATCACATCAATTTCCCAGAGGCCACTTCACTACACTGTCGAATTAACAAATCTCAAATATGGCACAAAGGCTAATTAGCAGTATTCAGGCAGGCAGTGCAGCTGCACAGAGCCAGAGTGGTTATTGCTGACGGCGGAGGGGACACGTTGACTAAGCCAGACGGAGGAGACCGAAAGATAGAAAAAGACACGTGCGGTTAGAGACGGAGCTCACGTTGTCGCTTTCTGATAAACCGCGCAGAGTGACAAGACGCCCAGTTGGAGCCCGCATGAGGAAGGCAGCACTTCCTGTGTTTGTGCATCTCACTGTTTGCTTTCCCTTCAGCGCCAACGAGTGACGAAGACTTCCTGCGAGCTCACTGCTCCAGACTCCCTGGCCTGGCGGAGGGAGGCAGAACAATGAGGAGGAAAGGAGAGTACGTTACAGTACAGGGAAGGGCAGAGAGGGAGATAAAGGAACAACACACACAAGCAAAACGCGAGGCCATATGCAAACAGAGGCACGGATACAGGTGTACATGAGGACACACACACACACCCAGGCCAAACAAGCAAACACGCAGTGAGGCAAGCACAGATAACTGCAATAACATCAACATGAAAAAGGGGAAGCACAGAGACCAAAAAAACACCTCAAAATGTTTGCTTCCATCATTCAGGCAGCGTCAAACTACACCAAACCTCACTTCAAAAATATCAAACACATTGCAGTAGAAGGCTTCACTTTTCTTAACAATAAAGAGATCTACTACTACCACACAGAGGTTATGTGATTATGACAAAAGTCCAATCTGCGTGCGCTGTATTTCTGCCCCCTCCCCTCTTCAGGCCCTGAGCAACACATGAACTCAACAGAGCGGACCAGAACCCCTGACCTACTGTTCCTCTATGAGAGGAAACGGATGTGGGGAACGTCTCATTGTCTCTCACTCGCACACGAAACAAACGTGTAAAGTGACACATCAACCAAAAGGCTGAGGACAGAAACAGCTTACAGAGCGGATATCCAGCACACCACTTATACACATATAGCCTCACCCAGAGCCATACATAGATAGATCTTTACTATTTCTATCTGTCCCTCTTATCAAATCCTGGCTTGTGGAGTAAAGTCAGGAAGGTCACAATGACTCTGTATTGAATGTGTCAGAATATATTTGATGATTAAAGGGGCACCCATCATGGCTTGGGCTTTGAGAGTACACATTTATATCAGACAGCCTGTGTTACTACCTGGGGTGTGGCTTGTGAAAGAGAAGCAGGGGAAGTCCAATGAAAGATGCAATCGAGTTGCATTATGGGAAATTTAGGATCCAGCGTTTTTAGAGCTTGATGCTTACTTGGGACTAAAAAAAACAGGATAACTCAACCATTGCTTGTTTTTGATTTTGTTTGTTATTATTACTCAAGGACAAAAGTACAGAAAGGAACAGAATAGCAATACCACCAGCTGAAAACAACAAAAATAAATTTAAAAAAAACATGTTTTAAAAAGTTTGACAAGTCCCCCAATTGGAAGTGCAATACCAAATTGTTGGAGTACTCTTTTAAGAGCTGGTTTGTCAGTGAAATCTTGCATTTTCATTGTAAAATGGCAAAAAAAAAAATGGACAACAAGGGGAAAACCAACCACAGTCGTCCTTTCTGCAGGGTTTCTGGACAATATCTGTCAATATTTTGTGTTATTAATTGATTTCTAATAATAAATATATACATACATTTGCATAAAGCAAGCATATTTGCACACTCCTATGTTGATAAGAGTAATAAATACTTGACAAATCTCCCTTTAAGGTACATTTTGAACAGATAAAAAAATGTGTGATTAGTTTGCGATTAATCCCGATTAACTATGGACAAACATGCGATTAAATATTTTAATCGATTGACAGCCCTGGTTACTATACTGTACTTCCAAAGGAACACAATATATCAGATATTGCAAAAGAGAGCAGCAGATCTTCACATTTGAGAAGATAAGGTGACTAAGCCGATTCATCCATTATCAAAATAGTTGATAGTAGCATAGTTAATTGTTGCAACGCTATTGGGATTCCTGGATGTGGCTCAAATATGCATCTGAACTAAGGATCCCTCTCAGCATTCAATGCCTCCCCAACAGACACATCAAAACACAGAGGGAAATTACAAAGCCATCTCAACTGCACCTTAGAAACAGGTATGTTTTGACATGTGGTTATATTAGTTATGTAAATGTGACTAAGTCAAGCTCAAGGCTGCAATGCTGCACACAGAACAAGCAGCACTGTCAGTGATGATGACAAGCATTAACTTGTTGCATAATAATTAGACAACACAAGAGAATGTTGTTGGCCGCTTCTCAAAAAGCCAAGCACAACCAGCACTGCTCTGCAGAGGCAACATGTAGGGAGGACCCGAGGATGAAGAGAAGGGCCGAGTAGCAGAGCAGAAGAGAGACGAGGGAAGATAAAGAGAAACAGTATGCAAAAGACAGGAGGTCAGGAGTCGCCGTTCGCTTCACAGATCGTCTCCCTCCATCGCTCTTCATGTAGGCTAATCTCTTCCATCTCACCTCCCCGAGCTGGCCAGCTCACTTAGCCTCATTTAACCAGCTAACGGCCGGTAATAAATCAGCAGCACACTCCTCTCACCTCTAATCTGTAGTAGCCTGTTCTGCTCCGCACACTCCCCCTGATATATGACTCAGTCCACTCGGGCTTCCAGTGCGAGGCAGCTACTGTAGGTGGAAAAACTCTGCTGGGAGTACGGGTCAGACAGCAATCAGAAAACGAGACCGGAAAGTTAAAATTAGAGATAAAAGGATGAAACTGGAAAGAAAGGGAAGGCGGAACAGACTTGGACTGCCCATTTTCTCTGTTCACAGGCTGGAGTTTATATGACTTTTCATCAACATCTCTGTCAATATCTTCGTCTTGTCGTATGTCTCATATTTTATATTTATAAAAATAAAGGCCTGACTTCTTAGATCCAGTAATATGAAAACAAAAATTAGGGCTGAGTATCATTTGAAGAGTTTTAAAATTGGTGCCGATACGGTTTTTGAGTTCCAATACAAAAATGATTTTTTCAGATACACGTTTGATTCTTTTTTGCCTAATGCAGCAATGTTGAATAAATAACTATAGTTATATAGTCTAAAGTTAGCAAAAAGTTGCCCCGTTTAGATTTAGGGAAATATCTGATCAAATAATAAGTAAACAAGCCTATGAATCTGACAAAACATTCAATGCTAACTGTCAATATTTGACGTTTTGTATACTGTGTTTTATTTGTTAACGTTTTTACTGCTTTTTAAATTATTATTGTATATTTTTGCTTTCTTATTCAGGGACCTGAGTACTAGATTTCATTCCCTTTTAAGTATCAACATATTCTGAAATGACAATAAAACTTCCTTGATAAACTTCCCTTGAAAGCTACTACGAGAAACTTTAATTTCGTGTTGATTTTGGGGGTCCCTGCGGACAAAAGTGGTAGTGATTCAGAGCACCAGAGTCCCTTTAGGAAACCTCTAATTTTACTGCAGCAGGGTCTCACATTCGGCCCCGCACAGTCCCGGTTCTGGTTCTCCCGTGCCTCCCTTCCCTCTGCTGCTGGCCGGAGGAGGAGCCGCTGCTGCCGAGCTCGGAGCTCTCCACCTCCCGTCGGAGCTCCGACTGCAGGTTGAAGACGGCAGCGAAGCCAGATCTGAGTCTGTCAGCGGTGGGCCGGTCGCTGCCCAAGGCCCCGCTGGAGTCTGAGCTGAAGGGGTTTCTTCTAGTGAACCTGCATGATTGTGTCTGAATTTGCGCGGAATCCGACCCTGTGACAAGCATTAATTATAACTATATAGAAATATCCAATCTTCTCGCTGATGGTCTCGTTTACTTATGTAGGTCATATAGAGGCGTCAGTATTAAATTGAGACGGTTTCATAACCAGTTAAAAGTTCCTCACAGTAACTTTAATGCTACTGATACAACAGTCTGTATTCAAAACTACTGAGGTTTGATACCCAACCCTGAAATTAACATGCTAACTAGATGAGTTTGACGTTTAAAAAAAAAAAAAAAAAAACTCAATAAAGTCCAATCCCACAGAATCTTACAGTGCCTAGCTTGTTAGTTAGCTTGCTAACTCTTGTTTAGTCTGTCAACCACCAATTACCAAATTACTTTTGAAGTATCTGAAGACACTGGAGAAACCGACAGATACAGTACACCTGTCACTTTATGACTTGTAATATGTTATACATTTCAGTGAAGCTCTCGTGTTGACAGATTGAGTTTGACGTGATGGTGAGAAGAAAGTCCTTCCTCCCTTCCCCTGGCTTCCTGGATTAAACTGCTGGCCTCGCTCCCACGCCTGTACTCCTCATAATACCCCGTGTTTACAGCCAGTCTTAAGCGCAGCTAGCTTTTAACCTACAGTAGCTCCTAATGCTACCAGGCTGTTGGCTCGGTGTTAGCATTTGTCACGAGCCGCCCAGCTCAGAGACCACCGGTGATTAAAAAGGCTTTTAGAAAGGTCACGTTTAGCAGGTCTACGGCTGGGAGCGCACAACAGAGAAGAAAAGGCCACTGTTGTGACATCACGCCAGACAGCTGTGTATGCAAGACCTTGACTATGTTATAATGAAGTACTGTGTATGTGTGTGTATGAAGAGTACGGCACACGAACGGAGCATGTTCCCCAACGTGGCCCGCTGTAAGCCCTCAGTCAGTCAGACTTATCCGTGTTTACACACACACACACTTCCTCAAGGGGGTATCAGAGGCCTTATAGGGGTCAAATCCTCTGTTGTGTGTCTTGTGTTATTGTGTTGTGTCCAGCCTTGAGCTGTTCTGCCTCGCTCCCGGGAGGCCCAGTCAGCAGCTCCCATACAGTGACCCTAACCCAGCAGCGGAAATCAGACGACCCTGAACACCAGCTCCCTCTCTGCCTGCTCTCCCTTTGCCTTCATTCCAACTTAGTCAAACTCTTCCCTCAAAACATCTCTCTCCCTCCTCCTCCTCCTCCTCCTCCTCCTCCTCCACATCCTTTTTTAGATGTGAAGCACCTCATGGAGCTGGCTCGTGACACGCTCACAAACTTGCACAGTCATTTTTAGCAGGCTGCAGAAGGCTGTCCACTAGGGGTGGGAATAAAAATCGATTCACCTAAGTATCGTAATTTTTTTTTTTTTTATGATTTTGAAATCTATTTTTTAATGCCAGAATAAATATAAGTGCCTCATTATAGAAGGAAGTTACCGCTTTTATTGTTGTAGTCCGAGTAACTTGACATCATATCCATTTCAAGACCGTAGTGAGCCAAAACCATGGATGTATTATTAGAACGAGAAAGCAGAAAATGACAGAGGGTCTGCATGGATAGTTGGATATGACCTGCACCCTCACATTTTAAATCCAAAGTGGTAAACACTACACATACAGTAAAGTATGGAAATACTTTGGGTTTCACACATTGCCAGGAAAAGCAGAGCTAGACATCATGGCTAAAGCTGCATGCGAACTCTGTCATGGACAGGTAACGTTATCTTACTGCGGTAACGTGTGGTCAAGCCAGCCGTCACTCTCATCTCCGTGGTCAAATCAGCCGACACTACAACCGTAGAGCACCCATATACTGACATTTATGTTAAATGCATTGAAACGGCCCCGATGGAACTGACCGTAGATGTAAAGAGAACGGAGCTGACGGGAGAGCTGGCGAAGGACTTGGCAAAGTTAGAGGAAGTATACATGTGTGACTACGTCCGGTTTTCTGATTTGTCTCCAACTACATACAGATATCAGTGTATGATTCAACTTTTCCCCATGGTCTAGTGTTAAAAAAGTTGACAAAAATCGCAATAAATCGTAGTATCGAATCGCAATACTTGTAGAATCGGAATTCTTAAAAATCGCAATACATAGGGAGATAGGTGAATCGTCCCAGCCCCGGTATCCACGAGGTAGCCTGTGTTAGATCTGCAGATGTAGAAATGCTGATGTTGCATCCTAAAAGAAAAGAACATCATAGCTGCTGTAGTTTTAAAATTAATTCATCATGTCCACTAAATCTGTAAGTCTAAACTGCAGCTGCTGTTATTTTCCCTGCTGATAGGTGGCGCAGTTTTGAAACCTCAGCAGCACTAAGTGATATCGGCTGGGTGTGGATTTGGGTGTTTTGCATCAATTATAGTGTGTGTCCTCCCTTTAAGATCATCCCACATCAGAGCTACACCCTCCTCCCTGCTCTCTATCTCTGTCCACATGCTGTCTCCCTCGCTTGGCTGTCATGGTGGCAGGAAGTTGAGGAGATGTACAAGCCGCGTGGGCAGATCAGAGCCATACGGCAGGGTTGTCAGCAGACACATATGAAACATATGCTGCGGCTGGCCTGTCAGCTATTAAGCTCTATCTATCGCCGTCTCCCTCTAATCTTACCGCCTGCATTGCCGCTGTTTAATTTCTCGCCTCGACCGCATCCACATGTGCTATACGAGCGTTAACACACATACAGTATGCAAGTACAAACACACACACACACACAGGAAATCAATTTCTGTTGCTATGGGTTGCTGAACTTAGGTCTCCTCCTTGCATGCCTTCTGTTCAGTGATCTCTTGTTTAAACCTGTCCAACTAACCTCAAAAACAACACGCCTCGCCACGCCCTGCTCATGTATTACAGTAGTCAGTAACACCTGACACTTTTTAGTGCACCGTTTCTTCCTTGGCAGGTCAAGGCAGTAAGATAAAGTCCATTTTTCCTTCTTGGCTTTTGTTTTATTTTGTTTCCCGGCACAAGATTATCCTATGATACTGCTGCACCCTCATTACTGATAGTGAAGATCATGATTACTGTATTGTTTACTGGTAATGTTAATGACCTGGGAATTTACCTTTCCCATACTCATTAATTTATTGTTAGCCTCTCAAAGAGAGAAGCGTCAGCTAAGGAAACACCTTTGTGTCACTTAAATCACATGCATGAGCAACAACAGACAATAAACGGACAGAATAAGAGACACACTGTACCCAGTTAACGTCTAACTGAGTTTAGAACAACTTATCTTTAGCTCTATTCCAGTACTTCAAAGTTGGTGAGGTAAAGACAACTCTTCACAGATTAAGTCTTAAGGCTCTGACACACCAAGCCGTCGGTCGGCAGTCAGACAGTTTGGGGCCGTCGGTGAGCGTCCGTCGGCCTAGTTTTTGCAGTGTGTCCCACACCGTCGGCTCAAGTCTGCCCGTGTCTGAGTTTTTTTCGTCTGATTCAGCATGTTGAATCGGCGGCGCAGCTCGTCAGGGAAAGAAGTCACTCTGATTGGCTGTTTATCTTAAACAAATCAGTGCACGTGAAGAGAAACAAACGTGAGGAAATAGCAAGCCAACGAGTAAAGTCAAGAGGAAAAACACATTCCAATACACAAATATTTTTACAACGACATTGAATCCATCTGGAATGAAGCTAAGTGAGAGTGGTGTGAAAATGGTCAGTAAACGCTGCTTTGTTTCACGTACGTATCATAACAACAGCTTGTATAACCGCAGTCCTCGGTCTTTCGGTTTGGCTTTTTGAATGACGAATACAGAAAACCGCGACCTGCTGGTGTGGAGTTATTTCATCTCACACAGGCATATAACGTATGTGGTAGTTGTCCATCGTCTGTAGTCTTTGTGGTGTGTTCGAGTGCAAATCTTTGGCCAAGACAAAGGCGACATGAGGCAACACAACTGGTGGCCTTCATCGCCGCTAGTTCTTTGATGTCAGGTTGGTGTGTCAGGGCCTTAAGAGGAGTAAACGAGGCAATCAGGATGCACACCACCCATGACATAATTTGTACTTCCTGTCCACAGCTGCTGAAGAGGAAGTTCACAATTGAAAAAGGTCAAGAGCAACTCCCTCACTCAAAGTACAGTAGGACGTCTTTATATTCCCATCTATCATGTTCAGTATGAGGGCTCACATCATTATCTACACTTGACTATTTTTTCCTCTCTCCTTCCTGTCCTTTATTGTCCCGGGTGTTCTCAGCATGGGCTCCGCTGCAACTCCTGTAATCCCATTTAGAGAGGGTACCCATGACACAGGGCTGATCCATATACAGGCACACAAACACTAACATGCTTACAAAAATGCAAGATTGCACACACCTACACATACAACGTAACTGCCAGAGGGGAAGGGGTGGGATGTTGATTAAAGGGGGATAAAGAAAACAGCGGGATGCTGAGGAAAGAAGAACGTTTGAGAGTGAAAAAAATGAGCTGGAGGAGGAGGAGTACAGCCTCGAGTACCGAAATGAACTTGGCTCCCCGAAGCGTGTGTGCTCTTAAAAGTATGTGTGTGTATGCTCGGCTTGCCTTTCCTGATGCAACGCAGAGATCTCTAATCCAATTACAGTTCAGACCAGCCTAGCGGCCTAGCCTCAGCCACCAAGGACAAACCGAGCTAGCTTACACCGACGCTAGCAGCCCACCGGCTCTGCACAGATTCAGCAGCTCACCGCTCAGCCGATGCCTCGCCCAAGGGTGCTGACCACATCCCAGTGAAAAATAAATGAAACCAGAATTAAAGGCCTCCTCCGCCAAGACAAATTAGGTCTCTTATCTCACTGGTTTGAAAGAGGACCTGCTCTTCTGTCTTAAAGTTTTGGGTATCAAGATCCAGAGAAGCTCTCCAATGCATTTTTGTCTCTCTTTCTGGTGGCTTTCCCTCCCTTTCTAGCCTGCACACAGCTCCAAACTCCATTTCCCTCTCTGTGTCACCGGCGGCTGGGGCCCCCGCTGTTAAATCTCCCTCTCTGTCCTCCATTGCAGACCTCTGCTGTTTCTAATCTAGCTCTCTGACCCACGTCGCCTCTTCCCATTTATCTCCATATCTCACCTATCGCCTATGCGCCACTATCGCTTCCCTCCTCCTCCCCTCGCTCTTATACCCTCACTTTCTATATTCTCATGCTGCTCTCCTCCTTATCAGCTGCCCTCTCTTCCTCTGTCTGCTCTTTCTTTTTCTCTGGTGTTTTCAATTTACACTGCTCCCGTCCCCCATCTCCCCCTTTTTTTCTCCTCTGGATTTCACATCCCAACTCAGTCAGGGATGTTGTCGTTCCCGTTTGTCTGTTAGTTAGCCGGACAACTAAAAAAACTTGTGATCAGATTTTAATGAAATTTGGTGGAAAACGATACATGATGCAATTAGGTTATAGTATTATAATAGAGGCGCCTCGTCTCGTCTGTAATAAAGAGAGAAGACTGAAGACTCTCAGAAGAAGTGATTCAGCTTTCATGAGGTATATTAAGCTTTGGGGAAAAACAAGCAGAGACGCTAATTTCCAAAACTGTGAGGGCCGATCAATAGGTTAGACACCGCATTGTGGCTCTGTGGGATAATGAGGCTTGTTTACTGACAAGGATTATACATGTGCCTACATACTGCGCCACTTTATTTAGCGTTACCGCCCCGTTTACATCAAAACATTCAGCAGCTCTTATGATGAAATATAATGACACAGAAATCTTACACTTGCTTGGAAAAGGCAAGTGTAAATTAATAGATTATCTTCCCAAAGAGGAAATGGTGTCATTAAATGTAATTTATAGCCATAACTGAATCTTGAAAGACTGCAACCAGTCCTGAAATAAATGCAGCCAACTGTTCTGCAGAGTGTCCCTTGTGGGTGGACGGAAACAACAACCCTAAATCCTGCTGCAGGGGGTTCGACTTATTTTAGCTGATCTTAAGACAGCTCTGGCTGGCAGCGGTCCATGACTATGATACTCTCTGACAGAGCAGTAGCTGCTCCCAGGCCTGTGGCAGCCAGTCCTGCTGCTACTGGAAGAACCAGTGAAGTCCAGTTTGGGAGAGCAGCTGATTAGTCATGACTGCCCCTGCCCTCTGTCAGTCTTTTCTTTTCCCCCGTCCGTCCATCTGATGGCAGTGCCAGTTGTTTGCGCTGGGCAGGGCTGCCCAGAGCGTTACGAAAGAGTAAACACAGTCGCAGCATGGTGCCACTCTCCTGCCAAGTGAAATACAGGCAACACACACACACACACATCCTGACACCCCGGGCCACGGCAGGAGAAACACAATAGTGTGGCCCAAAATGAGCAGAACATCAAACTGAAAGCGATAATAAAATGGATCTGCAGATTTATGAATCTCCAAATATACAGGCATATTATATAAAAAGAGGTCTATTGCGCACCTAAGTGGTTACCACACCATATGCATCAGAGGCTGCTGGTTAAATGTCAGCAAACTGTGCCGTTGACATTGTGAAATGCAGCCTATTCAAGCTTTTGAACAGGTCAGGACCCATTCAAGTGGGCGGAGAAGCTTCACAAGCGCAGCCAGCAGTCAGCTATTGAGTTGGGTTGCATTCGCAGCCTCTTGATCCATCCACAGTATTAAGTTGCACCATACTCACACAGCATGTACTGTCCTCAGGCTTTTGAAACCTCATCTTAGGCTCAAACATACTGGTGAAAAAGAGGCAAAAGCCCCACACCTAGCAAGAGTTTCCATCTCAGTTGCTCACGAAAGTGCTTAATACGGCCGTGCGTGCATTCGGATTCTCCAATTATCCACTTATGCATATTCAGTGAAAGGCAAACTGCAAAGTCATTCTGGTATCACGTTCATTTCTGGGCCTCTCCGTGTCTCCTGCCTCGGGGAGAGGGAAGGGAAGACAGGGAAGTAGAGAGGCGTCTCGAGAGACAAACCAGAGTGTACAGCAGTATTTGTGTGTGTGTGTGTGTGTGTGTGTGTGTGTGTGTGTGTGTGTGTTCTTGTACCCAGGCTATTTGCTTCCTCAAAAAGGCATTCAATAGAGCCTTTATATCTGCCTCAATGATGCACACCGGTGTCCTAAAAACACATCATGATACAGCATTGTGTCTTCAAGCCGGGAGAAGGCTTACTTGAAATGTATTCAGACCTTTTCTCCAGAAACCAGCTAGTTGAAAACCACACTGCAACATGACGGTGCAATATTTCATATATTATAACTACGGCTGTCAAAGTTAACGCGATAATCACAAGTTAACGCAAATTTGTTTTAAAACTGTCATGGCCATTTTAAAAATGGTCCCTTGACCTCTAACCTCAAGATATGTGAATGAAAATGGGTTCTATGGGTACCCACGAGTCTCCCTTTTACAGACATCAAACCTCAAATTACGTCACTTTAGGAGGGCACTTCTGTATCGACTGATGGAGCTGCCAGTCGTGGTTGTTACTAGATCAACTACTTGCTCTAGGTGTCACCTTCCTGTGAAACCCGGAGTCATCGACACCTCTGAACTATAACAGCTGAGCTCTTACGGTGTGGCGACGACCCCGCTGCTCAGTTTTTCGCTCTGTTGTGCTACTGGGGAAGAAGAGGAGGAATCTGCTACCGTTGCCCCCAAAATAACAACGCAGATGTGATGAGCGGCGAACACCTCCGGAAGTCTGATGTCAGAGATGGGAGCTTGTTTTGTTTAGACTCTGCCCCTCCAGCTCTGCTTTGCTTTCCACTGTTTTCCTTCCTTCCCAAAACTGCACAATGAGGCTTGTACAATATTACTCTGCATATAGGCTATATCCTCCTACATGCTCAGCTCCAAATACAGATAACACCCTGCTAGCTTCTGTTGTTAAACATTTCCCGGAGAGGACCGAGGCCCGCCCTGGGCCTGTTCAGCGCTGCCTTGCTCTGTGCGGCTGAACAGTCCAGCTAAGGCAGCAGTCAAGCACGCAACCGTCTCTGCACATCAGCGTCCCGAGAGAAGGAGAGAGAGAGAGAGAATTAAAGGGAGAGAGAGAAACAAACCAAGCCAGGGAGTGAAAGACGGAGTGAGTTGGAGGGTTGAAAGTGACTAAGATGCCCTTTCTGGGGAGTAAACAAACCAACTAGCCTTCTTGTCATCCGGCCAATCCCTCAGCACGGCAGCACATCATGGTAGAATAGCCAGAAGCATGCTGCTGAGCCCAAGGCCAGAGTCCAGCTCCATTATTAAAGCAGGGTAGAGTCGATCTAAGCTTCAACTGGAAACTGAGGCACATAAACCAATGATGAGAGAAATATTAATCTCTGTATAATTGATTGCAATTCAATAGAAATTCCTAGGAATGCACCGATACCGACACTGGATCGCATATCAGGCCGATACGGATTCAAATAGCTGGATCAGTGACAATGGGGCCGATCTATTCAATTCAATTTTATGTTCATATATACATTATATACTGTAATTTTAATGCCTGTTTAAGTTTTTACCAATTTGTTAATGCATTAGAAAGAGTTACATTTGAATTTTAATTCTTGTTAATCTTGAAGATTTTTTATCAAGTTACTTGTGTACAAATCATTATTGAAATAATGATTAATTTATATCTATGCATTTATTGGTCACATTTTGTTTTACAATATTAGGAAAGCAATGTTTAAGTCAAGCCTGCAGTTGCCTTACACATAACAGAATGATCCCAGTCACTTCCACAAAGTGAGGCATACAGCTTGTTAATTAATAACTGGTACCGGATCAGTACTCGGTGTCGGCCGATACCTAAAGCCCAGTTATCAAATCGGTATCAGGACCGAAAAAGTCAGATCGGTGCATCCCTAGAAATTCACTTCAATACTGTTTGAAACTTTTCATTTTTGTTGCTGAACCAACTGCATGGCAACATTGGAGGTGCAATATTAAGTGGCCTTTCTAATATTTTTTTAAGTAAATGCAGTTGGACAAACTACTATTTTGCAATTCTCACAGAGTTGAGTCAACGGCAACACCTTCAATTTTTCCGAGACACTGTGAAGCTTCACAAAAAGTTACAATAGTAGTTATTGCCGGACAACAAAATAGAGTGATACAACCATAGTGAAAAAGTATTTTGGGAACTCTAGTGAAAACAGAAAGGCTCAGGCCTCCACAGAAAGTCGAGTACAGTTTGATCAACAGCTCAACTCCAGTATTGACATGCGAAACTTAAACCTGTTAATGAATAAGTCATGCACCTAACACCATCAGTCAAAGGAAGTCACTTCGGGTGTAGTTTTTCTCAGGCTTCGGTGCTGTGGAGAGCCGACGTGTGTTGAGATACTGGGCTAACTGCCACCCACAACACGAGGCGAATTTGTAAACCCACATCGTCACTAAAAGGTTTGGCTGGCTTGCGTGGTCTTAACAAGTCTTGGCCTGGGCATGCCTTGGGTGTGTAGTCGTAAAGCAACTTTAGAGCCAGACACAATAAATTGATTCTTAATAGAGCGGGATTCTGACTGTGGGCTCTGACACACAGAGAGCCAACAGAAGCTGTCTTCACTATAACAGTAACAAGCTAGTTAAGAGGCTCTATTTCCCTGGCGGCCACCGAGACCCTCTGCTAAGCTGACTACTACACTGACCTCAGGTCAGCCCTAATAACAGCACAGTGTACCAGAGAAACACAACAAATGATTGTCAAGCTAGAAATAAAGACAGCAAAGTCAGACTCCATCCCAGTCTAGACCACGCAGCACGGTGACAGCGCTGGTTAGTTTCTATTCTCCAGCAGGTGACTGCTTTGAGCCTCTGCGGTGCGAGCAGCGGAAACAGCCACCTGAACTGTGTGCAATAGTGTGTGTGTGTCTGTGTGTGTGTGTGTCTGCGTGAGTGTGTGAGCGCTGGAGATGGAAATAAAGCCGTGGGGTTGCATGAGGACAGTGTGCAAAATCCCCATTGGGAACATCTTCATAAAAACAAGTCAGAAGCATAAAAGGGATGTTACTCAAACACGCAGACTCAGAATGAAACTACAACCACCGCCACCCAATGCTACCAGACTTTCTCATGCTTGAGATTCTGGACCGCATGTGGAGATCAGTTAATATGCAAATAGAGAGAGATTTCTGAGACTGATATATTTAGAAAGAATTTGTTTGAAAGACATCATTTCTGTAGACCATTTAACTGGAAGATGGTTGCTAGGAATCTGCTTCTATGTTATGGCATTTTAAATGTTTCATCTTTGTACTTGACAGTTACCTTTTTCCTCACTGGAGTTTGGTATGTTGAGTGCCACTAAATCCTACCATACCCTCGAGCTTCATCGGCAATCGGACACATCAGAGTTGATATATTCAGAACACTTTATTGCTGCGATCAGGAACAACATCCTGCACTATCCTCCTGCAGTAAATAGCTACTGTCAGACACCACAACACACTCCGTCTCCCACTGTAGAGGAAGTTCAGCAGCCTATAAGTGCTTCTTGTGAATTCCCCTTCTCTTACTGCCATCAGACCGAATCACCTGACGTTGTCTTAACTCTTGTTAAATCTCATGTCAACTGCAGCAGTTTCTGGTTCAAAGTCATTTTGACGTTTTCCAGAACAGACCTCATAGTTCTTTGAAGCAAAACGCCATCTGATTGAAGTTGCACTTGGTGACGTTTGAAATGTTTTGACACCGTTGCCAATATGATACCTACACGTATATTTCATCATCTATATAAACACATGCTTTTTTGATACCTTTTTTGGAGGAAGATAAACGTTTTTTTCTCTACACAAGAAACCAAACTTCTCAAACATATCTTATAATAACTTCACCAAAAATGCCAAAATAGTCTGATCGAAAACATAAATATACAAAAGAACTCCAAACCCAGCCTTAAGATAAATTTGCACGTCAATATATTTTTTGTTGCTTTTCTATTGTTTTTGTCATGAATACTTTCATGCAGAACGCGAATATTGCGCGGCAAAAAAGCATTATCATTGTTTTTCCAGAATGAGGTCAATTTTCCGAGCTTTCGCGTCATGATTAAAGGCATCAACCAATCACGTTGTGCGAAACGGGTTGAGATGCGCCTATATTTATGAAACAACACAGAGGCTCCGTAGTGCAAACCAAGACGATAAACGTTATTACTCCTTTCAACCTTGACAAAGAAAGCACAGACCAGATCCACTCCTTCCGTTCTTACCTTTTACAATAAAAGCCCAAGATATATAATATTCACAGGCAAGTATTTTGTATTTTTGTGTTGTTTATTCGTCACGCCCCCAGTGTGTAAAGGCATTTAGTCAAGCTTAGTTTTTTGTCATGTTCCAAACAAAAATCGCTCTCTCTAATACGAGAACCTGACAAATACGATAAACATCATGCCTAAAATGTATTACCCACAAAATGAGAGGATACAACAAGCAAGCCCTTTATTACTGGAATCTTTCATACCATTACTTGCATTACTCCAATGATGCAGGATAATGATACGCTGCCGATACACCATTAAGTCGCAGGTGATGCAGTGCGAGCTACAGTAAGTGTAGCCTACATTAAATCTGACTCTTGCTCAGGTCAGGCAGCCTAAAACGCTGGCGCTCCATTTAGCTGCAGTAGTTTCCATTCTCTCTCGCTCTTCGTTCAGCATTACCAATCCATCACTCAAAAGCGAGGGGGATTAAACATCTGTCAAAGCCTGCCCATTTCACCCAGCAGGAAAAGACACATTTAGGCGTCGCGCATCTCTCCGGTGATTTAACGTCCTGTCTGACTCTGCATCCGGACGAGTGAGGTCACTCGGCTCTGAAATAGTGCGCTCTGTCCAAAATAAATACACTGAATGTAGTTTGCAGACACGTTCTTGCTTACATTTAAGCACATGCTGATACACACCATTACTAAGAGGTGCTATTTGTGGCTTCCTGCTGAAACCACAGGAAAAAAAATGTTCTTGTGAATTTGCCACCCACCGTAAGCCCTCTTATCATTGTCTCTATATCTCCTTTCCTCAATCTATCCACCATTAGTAGGCCGTCATCTGCTACAGACCTCCATTTGATTCCCTGTGGAGCTCCAACCTTCCTATCAACTACTCCGCCCCTTCCCCCCACTTGCTAATATCCTCCATTTTTCCCCCTAATCAACCGTTCCATCAAAAAGCATTCATATCCCCCTCCTCCATCGGTCGAAAACCCGCTGTCTCCCATTCCTCCATCCCTTTAGATCACCCTTTTCCCCTCATCAGCCTCTCCCCTTTCATTCATCACGCCTTTTTCCTCCCTTCATCTGCACATTTCTCCCCAAATCAGCTGCTTTCACCACTCCATCTCTCTTTCTTCCATCATCCTCTCTCTCCTCTCCTCACTTCCTCTCCTCCATTGGTCCCGGCTGTGGCGTCCTTCACCCCGGGTCTGAATTCAGAGTGATTACACGCTTGGTTAACTCATTCATGGACTCCACTCTGTCAGTGACGCACGCTGGACGCATGCCCGCTCGCTTTGCATGCATTCAGCTCACATACACACCTTAACCCGCATATATAAACAGTAGGTAACGTGCAGCTTTAACATGAAGGTAAGCACAAATTCTTAGCATGCAGAAACGCCATCAGTCTTGGTCAGAGGGGAAAGGAAAATACATCTAAATAGAGAGCTGACAGTCAGAATACATTTTAGATACCCTACTTAACTTGTCATGAATAAACTATTTTAGTTTATATATAAACATGACTCATTTTCTGTGAGGGTATATCGACGCAATGACTTATTTAAAAGGGTGTCACCGCACAAAAAAAGATTCAACATCTTAGATTGAGAGTCAGTGTGAATTAATACCAACTACATTTAGTAACATCCATGATAATCCTGGCTGTGGCCTTCTCTTTTAATCGTTTGCAGTTCTTCTTTGCTCTCCACACCTCTTCTAACACCAAGACACAACTGGGTGTTGCTTTTGAATTCCTCACAAATCACTAAGCAAACCAGTTTAGACAACTTTTGGGTGAAAAATTATCATTATTTCACGGGAGTGACTGGAAGGAAAAGGAAGCTGAGGTTAAAACCTATGAATCATATTTACAGCTGAGAGAAGGGATGTAACTTGAGACAATTCGATGCAGGAACCGGTTACCAAAACCAGGAAAACCAGTGTTGGAAACTTGAGAAAAAGAAAAAAAGAAAGCTTTCAGAGACCAAAACTCCACAATTGTTTTTGGTTGCGACTACATCATGTGTTCAAGATTATGGCAATCTGTGTGAAATAGCCATGAAATAAACATGATAACTTTTCTCAGGTCATCCAAATTTACTGTTTACCAAGATTTGATGAAATTTGTGGCAAAAGATGAGCGAGACCAAGATACAGGAGAACCAAACTGTTCCGGGAAAATTAGTTTTGCTCATACGCCTTACATGAAAAGGAGTTATAACTGAGAATGTTAACAGTTTTATAAGTGGCAATGAGTTGGTGTTTTCTGTTAAGCATTTTCTCAGATATCCTGCGGACAAACTAACAGAAAGACCAGTTGGACCAGAGGTAATAGTAAGTGAACACCAGCACTCTGGTTGGGGGGTATAGAGGGACTCCATCGTTATCTCACAGCCAAAATGTTCCGATGTGAAGAAACACCCCTGATAACACGCCACCACCCTTCCTCAGCCCCAATCGGCTCACAAAGTGCTGCGGCCAGCCAGCCAACCTGTCAGCCAAAAGAGAAATCTCACAGCGACACACCTTACTGTGCAAATCCAAACCTTTTGTGCTGCTACGCCAAAGACCTGATGTTCTCCTTTTTTGGAACGATATCTGATCCAACCACTGTGTTTCAGAATTAAGCATCACAGGGTGAAATTAAATCTTATGCATGTGCATGAAAATGTGTTAAAGCTGCAGTGGGTAGAAAAATGGAGCAAATATGATTAAAACAAATTATTTTTATGGTCACTATATCCTGACAGTAGTGCACGAGACAGGTAATCTGAAAAAAAATCATGTGCCTCTGTGTCCTCCAGTGCTCCTAATGGCATCTGCAAGATTTCACAGACCGGAGGAAAACGACCAATCAGAGCCGAGCTGGAGCCTGCCGTCTCTGAGCAGCTGTCAATCACTCGCGAACTCCGATCAAACGGTCAAACTAGGCAGCGCTGATCAAACATGAATCAATATTCTGTTACTGTAATGCCTATTTCTCTTCTTGAATGTTTTCAGAAACATCTTGTAGTGTACTCTTTCGCTGTAAAATGACAACGTTTGTGACCCGGCAGCCATGTTGAGATCAGTTGAGGAAATACCAAGCACTGCCCACCAGCCGGAGCACAGCCAATAGGAACGCTCTCTCTCTCTGAAATGACCTGTGATTGGCAAAAGTCTGTACTAGATTTTTTAAAGCCTGAAAACAGAGCCATGAGGAGGTACAGAAGTCTAGTTATCTCTCAGAACACTTGAATTACAATATGCTGAAAGGTTATTATGGAATTTCTGCCCAATGACGCCAAAAGCATTCTGCCTACCGCAGGTTTAACATAGAAAAGAAACACATCGTGGACGGTGATTTCAGTCCCCTCCTTTACTTATAGGCAAATATGACCCAGACAATCTTTAAGTTTGCATAGCAAACAAATGTAAATGCAAGACAACACATCTGAGTTCTTAGATAGCAGCCTGGGCTGGTCACTCATCACACAGGTTAATCCTGAATACAATGGACTTGATGTTTGGCTGTATAGCAGGTGTCAGACTGAGACAGGTGTCTCATAGTACTGACCACCAGCTCTCACTGAAACCAATTACTCCAGCCGTCTCAAGCCAAAATATGATAATACTTTATTGTCAGACACAAAACACACCTTATGTTACTGTACTGTGCTCCTCGCCTTAGTGACAGATATATATTGAGTTTCAGTGAAATGAACCAACATCTCTATAATGTTTATTCATCTACCTATCTCACAAGTATGAGAGCTATATATCCTCCCATCAATGAGCTCTGTGGTGTCCCCAAAATGCAGCACATTAGGTAACATTAAGTTAGCATGACTGGTTGGTCCCAGCAGCACCTTGCACAGGAAATAAACTCAAAACCGCTGCGTTAGCAACACTGACAGGCTGCTAACATTACACAGTTACACCATGTAAAAATACAATGCAAATTAGCATTGTAACAACAGAGAAATAATCCACCAAAACACAAATTTCCAAACTTTTTCCCCCCAGCTTATATCTCATAGTACTGACCACCAGCTCTCACTCAAACCAATTACTCCAGCTATCTCCAGCCAAAGACATAGTGACAAATCAGCATCATTAACTTCAATCACCTGCACCATCAAGGCAAAAAAACAAACACACAACACCTTAGGTTACTGTACTGTGCTCCTCGCCTTAGTGACAAATATACATTGAGTTTCAGTGAAATTACACAGTGCCATCAACCAACATCTCTGTAATGTTTATTCATCTACCTATCTCACAAGTATGAGAGCTATATCCTCCCATCAATGAGCTCTGTGGTGTCCCCAAATGCAGCACATTAAGTAACATTAAGTTAGCATGACTGGTAACTGGTCCCAGCAGCACCTTGCACAGGAAATAAACTAAAAACGGGGACAATAAAAGTATATCTTATCTTATCTTATCTTACCATCAAGGCAAAAAAACACACATCACCTTAAGTTACTGTACTGTGCTCCTCGCCTTAGAGACAAATATACATTGAGTTTCAGTGAAATTAACCAACATCTCTGTAATGTTTATTCATCTACCTATCTCACAAGTATGAGAGCGCTATCCTCCATCAATGAGCTCTGTGGTGTCCCAAAATGCAGCACATTAGGTAACATTAAAGGTCCCATATTATAAAAAAGTGAGATTTTCATGTTTTTTTATTATAAAGCAGGCTTAAATCCCATATAAATACTGTGAAAGTATCGAAACACTCAATCCACAGGGAAATACACACAGCCCGTATTCAGAAACTCTGTATTTGAAACAAGCCGTTAGGATTTCTACCAAATTGTGATGTCACAAATATACAATATTTAGATCCTTGACACAATTTTAAACGTAAAACATTCTAAATGTGTCCCAGTTTATGTGAATGTCATCAGCTGACAAGAAGTACACATGGACCCAAGCTGTTGACTAGCAATGTTAATGCAATTCTGTTGCAATTCCTTCAAAATGCCTGAGTGTTTCAGACAGAGGGTAAATACAGGCATATTCAGGTCGACAGTATGAGGAAAATAAAGGTTTTTTTTTGAACATTAAAGCATGTAAACATGTTTTAGTAGAAACACAAAATACAAGTATGAACCTGAAAATGAGCATGATATGGGACCTTTAAGTTACTGTACTATGCTTCTCGCCTTAGTGACAAATATACATTGAGTTTCAGTGAAATGAACCAACATCTCTTGTAGTGTTTATTCATCTACCTATCTCACAAGTATGAGAGCTATATCCTCCCATCAATGAGCTCTGTGGTGTCCCCAGCATGCAGCACATTAGGTAACATTAAGATAGCATGACTGGTTGGTCCCAGCAGCACCTTGCACAGGAAATAAACTCAAAACCGCCGCGTTAGCAACACTGACAGGCTGCTAACATTAGCCCCTAACGTTGCTGTGTTAATCATTCCTATAAATAGACAAACCTCTACAGACAGACATATTCTCCTCACAACCTAATCTGGGCGCTTCCACCACCGGTAGCTAGATAGATAGCTGCAGGCCACACAGAGAGATGCCCCAAAAACACCGCCTGGCTCCGGGTAACCCGGGTAACCAGCAGGCTGGCTGCAGGATGACAACCAGCTTAGCAACCACAGCTAAGCTAAGCTAAAGCTAAGCTACATGCTACCCTGCTTGTGTGTCTCTCATATTAAATGTGTTAAAGTGGAGGGTTTTTAACACGACAGTGCACCTGTGTAGAGCTGAGTGTGGTGCTGAATTAGCAGTCAGTATAGAGAAGACGAGAGGAGAGTAAAGCTGGCTGTAGGACACCATAGCTAGCTGGTCTGTACTCACCCCATTAACCAGTCCATGGCGCTGTGCTGGAGCTTAGCTTAGCTGACGATAGCTGGCTTGGTTAGTGGATGAATCCACCAGGAGCTGGAGCTGGAGGAGCTGGAGGCGACCTCCTTTACTTGATCCAGCCACCACCACCACCACACCTCGCTGAGTCCCGTCTCTCTCTCTCTCTCCACCGGGGCCCGTGGCACCAAAACGCCGCTTAAACTTTGAGCGCTTGTCCTTGTTTTGATCCTCAGCTGCTGGCTGTAACACTCAGTCAGATCCGGCTGTTAGCTGGTTAGCAGAGGAGGAGAGCTGCATTGACTTTGAAGCACGAAGCTGGAGGAGAGGAGAGAGTCTGCTGCCTGGTGTCCTGGTGTCTCCGGGTGGTGGTGAGCTGTGTGGCGCCTTGTCTCTGTTTGGGATGATGCCGCCGCCGCTGCTGCTGCTGCTGGTCAGACTCGGTAACCTCTGTCATGCAGCCTTGTATGGCTGCTGGCTGGTCTTACCGTGCTACTGGCTGCTGACAGCCTGAACCTCCACTGACTGGAGCTGCTGCTGCTGCTTTCTGAGCAGAAGGCTAAAACCGGAGTCCGGAAGTAAACACACAGACCCGACCCACTCTGTCTGTCTGTGCTGTGCGTAAAATGCGCGTCACGCAGGGCTGGATGAACATGGAGGAGATGGTGGGAGCAAGTTAAAGAGAAAAAAAGGTAATGTATTTACTTATTTTTTATTTATTTGCACATATATAAAACTGCACAAAATCCAGTCAATGAAAAAAACAAACAGGAAATGTGTTAGGAGAGGTCAAGAAGCTGTTTATCCCCTGGCATCTGTTATTTAGTCTTGTTGTTCATTTTACAGTTTTGCACACGTCTTTGTAATTGAACCTGTATGACCAGTTTGTGAAATAAAGGCAATAAAAAAATACAACAAAATGTCAGTTTGTTTTGACTGTGAAGGCAATTGTAGACATCTTCTACTTAAGACATTTTAATGAGAATGTGATTTTATTTTTTTTTATTTTGTTTATTTGCACATATATAAAACTGCACAAAATCCAGTCAATGAAAAAAAAAACAAGAAATGTGTCAGGAGAGGTCAAGAAGCCACAGGCTTATACAAAGGACCTCCCTCCAACCCCAGGAGAAAAAAAACAATAACATAAAAGGAAGAAAGATCTAAACTAACATCATTTTAAAAATACAACAAAAAGTACACAAAATGTGCAGAAAAACCTAACCAAACAGTGGAAAACAATCCAATAAAAATAAAATCACATCTGCAGATCACATCTGCTGTTGACATACCATTGGGTTTAAAGGTCTTATCGATCATTTTTTTTATGTAGACGAATATAAAATATTCAAGATTCAAGATTCAAGCCTTTTATTGTCATTGTGTGGAACAACAAAATTATATTGTGACAATCCCATAGGTGCTAATGAAAAGATAATACAATAAAAAAAAGAGATAATGCAATATAAATATAAAAAAATATTAAAGATAATACAATATAAATTATAAAAATACAATATGTATATTGATGAGATGACAGTTTTGCCAGATTACAGTTCTGTGTAAGTGTCCATCAGATAATTATATAATTATTACACAGCATCATATAATTATTGCACAGCGTGATCGGCATGTTATTGCACATATCCGTAACAGAATATAAAATATAAAATAATACAATAATATACAATATAAATATATATATATATATGCATATATATATATATAAACATCTACAGAGGCTATAGAAAGGTGCCGAATAAAATGTCTTCCAGAAAAAAATATGATTGTGAATTAATAATTGTTTTGTTTATATCTGTGGAAGATATTTGACGTTTGGTTCCCACTTCTAACAAGGCTTGTGAGCCAATAGTAAAACCACGTTGTTATCACGTTGATCTCTGGGTTGGCGATAAATGGCTGAGATTGATAGTAAGTGTCTGGCAACGACTTGTTGTGAAGTAAATTCAATGGCACAGGGGAGGGGGAATGCGACATCTAGTGGCTGAATGTTATCAATGTTATCACATTTAAAATTTTTATAGCACATTAGTTGTCATTTTATTCTCGGGCACTGGTGCCCAACCTCAGGGTCGCAAACCTCAAAGAGTCCCAAGATATGAGGGATTGTGGCGGTACTGAGTCAGAAGACTGAAAAACAGTTCCCATCCACATAATAATATAAAATAAAATGCCTTCTTAATAATAATAATGAACAAATGCCTCTTCAATAATGAACAAATGCCTCTATATTAACAAACAATTAAGGAAACTGAAATATTGGTTTGTGTTTTTCCTTTTACCCTCCTTTAAAGTTTTCCCAAATAAAATACACTAAAAGAAATGGGTATAAAGGGTTTCATTGAAAATCAACAAATGAATAGAATACAAAAATACAGCCTACAGGCGTTAGGCTATTGTAAGGCAAGCCAGATCGTCGCACAAATAGTACCTAAACGTCCCAGTGCAGGTAACCTAATTGGTTGGCACTTAACTTGTTTCCCCAACTAGGAGAGTCAACACTCTCAACAAACAAAACACAAAGATCACAGAATCCCAAAAGGGCCCAAAACAGACCAGAGTTTCTGGTAAAGCTGATAACACATGTTGCAGTGAGTGAAGGAGAGATCAGAATGACACTGGGTGTGCAGTTTCCCTCCTCTTTTAAGCCCTACAGAAAGGGCGTCGTTACACCCTAATTGGCCAAGAGGGGAATGCACCAAGCTGCTCTCAACTATCATTTAAGAGCCAGTCCCCACACCCTGCGCAACAGGTGAACTGAATAACCCTCTAATCACTCAGCAACTCAACCAAAAAAACACCAGGGAAAAGGAAACAACAGCAAGCACCAGAGAATTGGCAGCTGCCACAGGATCACCAGACGATAATAAAAACTTCAGGACATTACAGAAAAAGTCAAATGAGACAAATCCGAGGGGTCACAAGTAGACATCGCTTTATTTAAAATAAAGTTGTAATCAGTCCATTCATTACCACAAACTAAATGACGAAAGTTTGGGGCCCCGGTATTACTCCAATTTTGTAATACTGGGGTCTCAGAGTATGTGGGCATTTAATGAAGCTGCCATTTACAGTCTGCTATGTGCCAATGTACTTTACTGTGGGTTGGAGGTCAGCAAAGTTTTGCACCAGGGCCAAGCAGTTAGTCTGTCCACATCTTTGCCTTTAGTGAGCCTCCTGTAGTTTTCATCATTATAACATATAGAATAGAAAGAACCCTCCAAACAGAGGAATGTCATTGGAGGCCATAAATCTCAACAGGAAGGCGTTCATGTGCACTGACCCCTCACTGTGAACCTGTGCAGGCAGAGCAGTTATAATAATACCATCATCATCAGTATCAGTTATACTGCTCTGCTTGTTCCAAGACACCGACTGTCCAGAGGCAGAAGGGACTCTTTTTTTGTCCTCATCCACTTTAAAGTCTTTAGTTAAGTGACGACCTGCCTGCCATTCAACACGTCATTCAGTCAGGCAAGATGACATTTGATCAGTTAGTGTAGATTAACATTTCACTAATCCAAAGAGCCAACACTACCTCACTGGCCTGATCTGTATACTGAGAAGTAGTGCTGCTGAAACAGTCGATTAATTGATTAATTGATCGGGAGAAACTACATTTTCAACTACTTTGATGATTGATTAATCTTTTAAGTCAAGAAGGTTGCAGAACATTGCTGGTTTCAGTTTATCGAAAGTGAGGGTATGCTGCCATTCTCTGTTTTATATGATTGAAAATGTTTACGTTTTGGACTGTCGGTTGAACAAACAAAGATATTTGAAGACACATTGAGCACTGAGAAATTATGATGGCCGTTTTTTACTATTTTCACTAAGCGATGAGTCGGACACATAATTGACCGATTAATCGATAATGAAAGTAATTATTAGCTGCAAAGGCGCATTGTTTTTTTTTACAAGATACTGTATCTGCAACATAATTTTTGTTTTTAGTGACCACACAATAGTCCTTGTTATTTGCCATTTTTTCCAATTCAGGAGTTCTATTTTGGTACAGGAATATATACATAATTCATCATGTGCCCCTGCCTTACCCATAACCCTTGACCATTTATCTTATATAGCTTTTAATAGCTCCTTCCCTTCTTCCAGTCCCTCTTCTCTTTCACCCATTTTCCCCTTTAAGAAAACCATCAATTAGACAGATGCAGTCTGCAAAGATGAGATCAATATGTACTTTGCCCTGCAAAAAATGACTGACTGGTCTCCTCTCTTCCTGTCTGCCCCTCTCTCTGAGAGACCATTAGAGCGAGACGTATGGTTGTCATCAAGTCCTCACACTCCTCTCCTCTCTTCTTTCTCTGTCTCACCCTCTCCTCCCTTGTTCCCCCTCCTTCCCTTCCTCCTCCATTCCTCCACTCAGCATCCTCGGGCTTCTATAAATAACAGTAGCACACAGGTGACAGAGAGGGCATTCAGAATAGGAGCCCTGTTAACAGGAGGCAGAGCCACGTGATTGGCCCGTTGACACTCCAGCGCCCTGCTGGCCTCCAATCAGATCAGCGAGAGGCGGAGTCACAGTGATGATTGACAGGAAGCTGGAGGCAAAGCTCAAACCTGATGTGATGCTGTCAGCAGCCACATGGAGGCGGTGTGGGATGTTTGTTGACACCAGGCCTGTGCAGACATCACACTGCATTTACTCAGTCTCAGCTTTACACTTCTAATTATGTTTTAGCCTAATTACTGGAGGACTCAGCTGGTCCAGGATCCGTGGCAGAAGTTGTCTTCCACTCAGAGACAAAATGAAGACATAGACACATTGTTTCTTTCCTGATACACCATCTAATAACAATAATTTCCACACTGGGTTCATATATTTTGAAAGGAAAAAGATCAGAGTTCAGGGATCATTCCTATATGACTAAGGTATAACATGAGACCATAACATGACATCTCCAAGAGACAGCAATTAAAGGGTTGGTCCCTCCAAATTGTAAACAACATATTTTTTGTTTAGTATCTACAAGCCCTCAAAAGTTGTATATTCACATATCTTTGGATTGATCTGCATTTTTTATGTTTGGTCCAAAATAGACTGCTAGACTGCTATATATTATTATAGTACAATGGATGTTAATGGTATTTAATTTGTAGTGCTTTCATCAGAATTACTTTCTACATAAGAGACAATGCCCTATGAAAATCCCTCTGAAAACTATCGACAAAGTATTCTAGGATTAAAAGAGCTTTTAGAAAGGTGCTGAATAAAAGTGTGTCTTTTCCTGAAAAAAATATTTTGATTGTGAATTACTCATTTAAAAAATGTTGGCAGGTCCAAAATATGATTGTGAATTAATAATTGTTTTGTTTATCTGTGTGGAAGATATCTGACGTTTGGTTTCCACTTCTAACAAGGCTTATGAGCCGATAGTAAAATCACATCGGTATCACGTGGTATATCACTGGGTCGTCAGTTAGTGTGGAAACAACGGATAAATGGCTGAGATTTATGGTAAGTGCCTGGCAATGACTTGTTGTGAAGTAAATGTAATGGAACAGGGGAGGGGGAATGAGACATCTAGTGGCTGAATGTTATCAATGTCATTAATAGCATCTTAAACAATCCAGTTTACCTGTTCATCACTAGGTGCCTTGCCCATGAGCATCAGGTCAGACCTACATGGTTATTTACCAATGCAAATAGAAGCTATGGTCTCTCTTGTAGCTCTTATTCACAGAACACATTTTAACATATCACAGTAGGAAAAGCACAGGTGTAAATAATAAAGTGAATGATGGCTGAATTCCATTTAGCTGCATTGTGCATGCTAGCTCTCTGTCACACTGTCATGGCTTAGAACAGAGCCATTGTTACGGCCCATTGCTGTTAGCAGCTACAGTCTTCCTTCTCACCATCTCCATTAACTCTTTTTGACACCCACAGTTGATGACACACTTCCATTACCACATTCATGACAGCATTGCAGCATGACTACACTGACCTATGCTCAGTCTGAGATGACCTAAGATCGGTCCGGCGAACTATGTCTACCTCTCACAAGGATACGAGCCACAGAGTGTTTTTCAGAGGGCCGGCTGGTGCCAGTGATGCGCTCTTTGGGAAAACGAGCCGGGCTCTGGTCAGGTGCTCGTCTGAGTTAGCCAAGGTCACTTCCTGAAATCCATCCACCCGTCAATACTGAGCCATCCAGTGGTCGATATGTTCCCATTCTATCATAACAGTCGGTCGCTGCAGTGCATGAGAGAGGTCTGCGTCAGTTCGTCCTGTACTAATCTGAGAGATTTAGTCAATGAAAACATCTCTACCATGCAATGCAATCTAGCAGCCCTCCATTAAATACTACCACTGTCAAACTTATTAGATTAAGCTTGACAGTATTTGTTTTGTTATGGATTCCATATTATAAACTGTACCTTATTACACCTTGCAGTATGTTTGCAATGTATTACAATAGGCCTTTGTCAAAGCACAGGTGTAACCTTAAATGACCTTGTCCCAATGAGACACGTCAAGGAGCCAGTATGAAGTCATTATCAATGTTATTAATTACACCTGTGCTCTTCCTGCTATGACATACATACAAATGAGAAAGTTCCTCCATGGTCACAGCAGAGATGCACAGCAAAGGTGATTTGATGTTTTTTATTGTAACGACAACACGGTCTTTCAATTTCACTATAGACCGTTTCAACGGAATTGCATCGCAAAGCAGAAGTTGGGTCCATGTTTACTTCCTGCTTATGTCGTTCACATGCACTTCAACAGGAAATAAACAGGGACACATCTGAAATGTTTACAACTGTGACAACTAGGACGTGAAAGCGTCCATGACAGGACTTTCTGACTTGTCTTTGTAGAAAAGCACAGGTGTTACTAATGACATTAACGACGGCTGCAGCCCATTCAAGGTTCCATGTGAGCCATCGTTCATTTTATTATTTGCACCTTTTCCTACTTGAACGTGTCAAAATGTCTTCTGTGAAGAAGGTCTATATGACAATAAGTTATCTGTACATACACACATGAGCTTCAGTGTTTGTATGAAGAGTGGCGTATAACCTGCTGACTCTGACACACACACACACACACACACACACATTTAACACCTCAAGATTTTTTCTTTGTCTAAACTCTAATAAATAGATCCCAGTGGTTATCTATTTATCTTGATGTTGTAAGTATGATCTTTCAGTAGCTAGGCTGCATGGTGCTTAAGAGAAATGGAGCTCTATTTAGGGGGTGGGGGGTGAGAGTTGACATTATTTATTTATTTATCTATTCATTTTGGGGGGTATTTATGATAATAATAATAATAATAATAATAATAATAATAATAATAATAATAATAATAATAATAATAATAACAATAACAACAATAACAAAAATAAAAATAATAATCATAATAATAATAATAATAATAATAATAAACTATGTATTTGTTGTTGTTAATAATTTCCAATGCATATCTTTAAATGCATCCAATACATAAAAAAAATAAAAATCTAAATAAATATTCTGAGAACCCCCCCCCCACACACACACACACACCACACATACCTGTACATCAGCTGAGTGAGGTACTGGCTGCCCCGTGACTGATATGATTTATTCATAGCTGGCAGCGGTAACTCAAAAAGCCATTAGGAGGCATTAAAACGGAGATACCTCACATTACTCTCACATGAATAATAAATGTTTAATAGATGCAACAAAGAGCGTGTACGCATGTGTGTTTGTGTGTTTACATGAATTACACAATAATTGTGTCTTTTATGTCCTCATAAAACTAAAACTATGTTTTGATTGGAAGTGTTTGATTCCAAAATCCCACCAATATTATTAAAAAAGAAAAATGCTCAAGATGAGCACGGTACCTTGCTAAGTGTGAGATTATGATGATAATAAACTCACAATTAGATATTATGTCTTTTCAAAAGTAAAACACAAGTGCAGTAATCTTAGTGGCTTCATGCACACAGGCACATTTGTGTGTGTGTGTGTGTGTGTGTGTGTGTGTGTGTGTGTGTTTGTGTCATAGACGTGTTTACTGTTAGCAGTCTGATCTCATCACTGATGGATTCATTTTCAGTTTCACAATGATGATCACATAATACAAGGTGATGATAATGGCCTCTCGCATGACTAGGTTTCATATTGTCGGCACCGCCAAGTCTGTGTCGATTCAGTGAGTATATAGCTAATGTGTGTGTGTGTGTGTTTGTTCTTGTGCTTGTGTCATTGCTGGCTCCGCACTGACGGCTGATGTCTTGGCATATGAGTCAGTCTCAGCCACATTACTCATGTCTGCAGACCTACCTGGCTCCAGCGCTCCCGTCCTAGAGAGGAGGCGAGAGGTGGAGGGAAGAAGGGGATGGATTTGAAACTCCAGGTGGAGATTCAGCGCCGTAGTGAGAAACATGGGGGAAGCTGAGAAGAGATGCAACAGATTTAAGAAAGAAGGGAGAGAAGTGAAACCAGAAGGACTTGTAGACCAAAGGCACTGAGAAATCACAACTTGTTAGTTGTGATTTTCAGAAAAATGGAAGAGGTCAATGCACATCAAACCCATCCAACTACAGTAGTCTACAGAACAGTCAAAGCATCCTGTTTTAATGCAGTGCATTTTTTCATGCATAAAGTGATACATCCCCCCCTCCTTTATTTTGTTTCAAGCAAATCAGACATGAAGTCATTTTGCCAGAAGCAACTCAACAGAAATAGCCTGCATGTGGCTCTGAGGTCATGGGCAAAGAGAGGAGGAATGATAACAGAGCGGCCGCCACAGACACGGTGTGTCAGCAGCAAACAGTCTGCTGTGTGTGAGATTCAGCCTTTGTCTTAACAACATATAAGTCATCACGTCGTTGTGCTGGTTAAACCAGTTCTCCCCAAACACCAGACCTCAATATGGGCGAGTGTTTACAGTGGAAATAGATTTTTGTTTTCCAAATGGGTCTATTTTAAGGCAATATGGTATTTTGTGTGTATAACTTCTAAAGATTCAGGAGACATTCAAATCAACAGAAACACAAAATTGTGTCCCTGCTGTACTGTAGTACTGTACATTTAGTTTAAAAAAACCTGTTGCCATTTTCACAAAACAATGTTTGATATTTGTGTGAGATAAACTGTTTGATTTGCTTTATCAACTCGTTAAAATATAAAACATTTTATATACAAGTAGATACCTCATGGCCACAACATGTTGCTCCCTTACACACAGTGCTGGTACTTTACACAGATCTTTTTGTTATATCATTCTATCATACAGTATATATAATATACAGTATGTCCCATGTAAAAGTTGATGGCCATATATTTCCAGAAAGAAAGACAAATCCCTGCACAGTTTACTAACTTTTCATTTCAATTATAATCTATTTTTGAGTTTGAAGCTTGAAAGAGGAAAGTATTTTACAACAAAATGTTTTGATAAATATACAAATATTTGCCTTTTAATGGAAATGTTATTGAATTTGGCATAGTAAAAGTAAAATATCTAAATATCTACTCATTTATTTATTTGTTTTTAATTCCTTCCCTATTAGTACCACCTAATTTTTATTTTTATTTTTATATTTATTTTTATTCTTTTTTTTTTAAAAGTAACCGCCATATTACAAAAATGATTTATATTCATCTATGTAAAAAAATCCCTTTCACCTCAGGTAATGTACCTTATCGGAAGCAAAGTTTTACCCCCGATCCTCTAAAACTGAAAACAAGTTAATGGATTTAATGGAAAATTTTAATAAGTCACAATTGATAATCCCAATGGATTATCTTCAATTTAAGGCAGTAGGAAAAGGAAAGTATAAACATGAGTGCAATGCTAAAGTTTGAACTTTCCCAGAGGACCTAAACACTTAAAAAGGGGAAGTTACAGTTCTTAACGGCTTAGTCTTTAAATGGTTGTGCTGTTTGCAACCGGAGGGGAAACTATTAACACTTGCGCATTGTGTCAAAGCCAAACCTGCAGTGATTATAGTTTTCATACTGGCACAGATCATTCAGAGAGATGAGACGGTGTCTGACCCCGTGTCAGCAGAGCCACATCCACCTGAAGCACCGTCTTCTTCGGTGGTGGTCCGGGGATGTGGTTTTGGAGGTGCAGACGCTGAGATATGGGATATGCTGTGTGTTGCCGACTACAGTGGCAGGAATAGTGTGTGTGTGTGTGTGTGTGTGTGTGTGTTGACGCATTGATGGGGTTCGGACCTGGGCAGAGTGCTGATGGGGCTGATGTTGGGAGAGAGAGAGAGAGAGAAAGAGAGTTGCAGTTTTTTCCACCATTAGAAAGACAGAGACAGATGTCAGCACCACCGGCTGCTTTAGTCAGCACTTTGAACATGCATACACACACACACACACACACACACACACACACACTGCCAGTGAGGAGGGGGTGCCCCGCTGTTACATACAGCACACAGAGAGGAAATGAAGATACTTTCTCTCTTTTTTTCTCTTTCTCCATTCATTTAGTTTGGTTGCTGAAAACAGAAGCTAAGCGAAACCCGAGGACCGACGGACTGATGCACATTCAATCTGCCGCTCTTTGACTGGTGGAACAAAAGTATCGATCGCCTCTCACCTTCCTGTCAGGGGGGACAGGAAGCTGCTGAGTTTGACTGGGAGCCAGCAGTAGGTGGCAGCAGTCAGTTACACAACACCTGGCTGAGTAATCACAATGACTGACTGTCTGCTTTCTGGTGTCTGTGCACAAATCAAGCCACTTTACACTCCATCGCCTCCATAGATAAAAATTAAAATTGAACCTCAAATCAACCCGATGGATCCCTGATTATCACTAAAACCCATTCCTGTGAGCACTTTTCTTGTTGTCCATATCAAGGCTCCAGACAGCACAGTGTGCTCCTCGCTTTGTTTTCCACTGATTCGCCCGTCTAGACACCCCCTCTCGCCTTGCTGTAACACTGCGGTGTGTAATATGCAGGTGGCCATGACAACACTAACTGCATTAAGTTGGATTACCTGAGGCCTGCTGAGCCTCAGAGCCAGCCAGGGCTTCCTCCTCACCACAGGCCTCCCGCATACACACACACACACACACACACAGACACACTGCTGCAGAAAACGCACTAATGATCTGCCTGCCTTCATTTATTCAGCTCATTTCACTGCGGTGAGTTGTAATTCATGCTGAAATGAAGACGGACTCATGAATTGTGCTTATGACTGCACGAGGGCAGCAGCAGGAAGAGAATATTGGTCACATATGTTTGTTACGAAGGCTCTTGTTGGCCTGGCACAGAGGAGAGGGGAACTACCACAGGCCGCCTGGCCTCCCAGCCCACAGAGCTCCAGCTTTTACCCGCTTGCGTGAGAGATGGATGGGGATGAGAGAGAGGTTAGAGAGAGGGAGACAGACAGAGAGAGAAATAGTAGGACGAGTAGGCTGCCAGAACGCAGGGTTATATAAGGACAAGAGTTTTTTCCATGGAAAAAAAAGGGCAAGAAATGCTGTTTGGAGTCAGTCATCCTTGGTGACGCGTGGAAAAGAGTGGAATGCTGTGTGCTGACGCAACTTTCGAGCAGCGATCGTGTGTAATGAGTGTGTGTGATGAAAGGGTACGAAAAGGAGCAGCACGGAGAGAAGAAAGAGAGGACGAGAGAGCGGGCATGTTCTGTGAAAATATGCGTGTGAGTGCACTTTGGATGTGTGTGCACATGTGTGCAAGTGGAAAAGCAGAGAGAGAAAGAGCCGTAGCATGCTGACGTAACAGTTCCTAACTGTTTCCATATAGAAGGCCTGAGACGAGGCGCCAGGCAGCCCCTCAGCGTGGATACGTCTGGTACCCATCAGCCGATGTGAGAGCGAGGATACACACTCAGACACATGCACGCTCGCTCGCACACATAACACACATTCATGCACACTCAAATGCGTCACACTTTCAGTGTTCAATTTAAATTAGCTTCACTGGCGCTAAACATGACCGTTCATTCATTTACATACACATAAATGCATATACGCATTTTCCATGTAGAAACACACACATGCATATGCATGCCACATCTATACACACACATACTGTTCAACAAGCAGCAAACAGTACATTCATACAAACATGCACATACATAAAGGTGATAAATTAAAGGAAAAAACAGCCTAAATGAGAACATGGAACAATTAATTGCTTAATTGAATAATTGATCGACAAAAACATTTAATTGGCAATTATTTTTGTAAATGATTAAAGGTGCTAAATTTCATATTCAGAGCATTAATATAGCAGTAAACAACCATTGTCTATGTAAAGATATAGAGGAGTAATATCTACCTAAGCAGAGAATGAAGTCACTCTCCCTCTGTGTGTGTTGTAATCAGAGCTTCTCTGTGTTTTGTTGACATAGCCGGGCCGGCCCTGCAAGCTCTTAGTGCATGTGAGCTTGCCCCACTGGCTAACTCACGGCCACCGTGCACTGCTCTCATACGTCGGTTACAGCTGATAACGCCGTCCCGACCGACAGCGTCGTCGTGGAAGCATAGCACCCAACCTCCGGTTCCACCCCAGGTTAACACTGTTAGCCGTGTCAGCACTTTCGCTGTTGTTTGCACTGTTAGCACCGTTAGCTGTGAACCGCCGGCTCAATGTCACCATGTTGAGGGCCGTTGAGAGGCAATAGAAATGCTCCAAATCCCGTATTTAGCACCTTTAATTATTTTTATTATAAAAAATAAACACATTCTCACTCCTAACTCATCAAATGCAGCCGCTTGGTCAGTGCCCCTCGGCATCAGAGACTGACGCACGGGTGACCCTTTTTACGTTACTTTTGGATGGATCAGGGACGGCGTGTCAATATACGCTCGTTACATGCATAGTGTTCTTTCAGAATGAACTTTTGTTTTCACAGGAAGTTAGGTTTAGGCAACACAACCACTTAGTTAGGGTTAGGAAACTGTCAAGGTTGGGGTTAACTTCATCAAAGTGACTAAAGTCTGACGTGCCAAAATAAGTCAATGTTACTTTTAGTTTCACAAGAGACACGAACACTGGTCTCTATACTATACTATACTATACTATACTATATTATATCATATTATACTACGTCGCTTGCTCCGACTGTCAAATAACGCCGTGGGTGGGTTTACATTGGAGTTAGTTGAAAGCCCGGTTCGTCACATACTGTTGCTAAAGGGTGCCTCCGTGCGTCGGTTTCTGATGCCGAGGGGCACTGACCAAACGGTGGTATTTGATGAGTTGGGAGTGAGAATGGGTTGCAAAAATACCGAACGTTCTCTGGTTCCAGCTTCTCCAGTGTGATGATTTGCTGCTTTGCTCTATTTTGTGTCATTGTACACAGAATATGTTTGGGATTTGGACTGCTGGTCAGACAATGCAGGACATTTGAAAGCGTTTCCCAGGGCTTTAGGACTGAGTAAATAATCAGCACGTTGATCAATAATGAAAATAAGACACTTCACTGGCTGGATTTTCCTTTTTCACCCACCTGTATCTGAATCATTCACATACACACAAATGCATACACAATTACATGTGAACATCTCTTATGCATGTATAGAAATACACACGCAAATGTATGTTGTCAATAAAGAAGCAGTTAAGATATAAATGAGAACTAAACAAAAGTGATAACTGTGCAAAATTGCATCAGGAATCTATTTCAGGCCGCTGAAGGAGTTTACAGTACATTGGCAACAAGAAACCTGCAGAGAAGTGCAGACTTCAGCACAGCGCAGGGGAGACTGTCGACGGGCAGGTTACCCGAGATGCAGATCCATATAATACGAGCTGAGGGCACCTTGAAAAACACTCACACACACACACACACACACACACACACACACACACACACACACACACACACACCCACACAGAGAGGAAGCATATTGTGAAAGGATTATCCGTTATGATCCAGGTGATAAATACAGACAGCAACATGCTAGGCAGGCCGCTCATGTTAGAGAGAATGAAAGTGAGAAAGTGGGATTTACACACACACACACACACACACGCACACACACGCGCACACACACACACACACACACACACACACACACACACACACACACACACACACTGACGGAAGAGCAGAGGGACTCAGCTGGAGATGCTGATAATGCCATTACCTCTGCCTGTCTCCTATTGGATTCAGTGAAACACTCATTAAGACAGCATTGTGCCCACTGAAAAAGGCCAAGGGCCATCTGGTTTTGCATCCGTGTGTGTGTGTGTGTGTGTTTGCTCCATCTTCTCTGCTGCTTCTCCTCACCTCATTCGTCCCGTCCCAGAACAACACGCTGGTTGTTCTGGCTACATCGAACCAAACGGTGGGGCTTTGGGAGGGATGCTTTTGTTCGCGGAGAGATGTTGTTTTGATTGCACGAGGTGAAATCCCACCATGACATCATGAAACCAAAACTGCCTCTGTAGTCAAGCCCCCATTGAGGGGACTCGATGAATTGGTCCCCCCCCCTCCACACACACACTGGATTTGGACGCTGTTTTTTTGTAACATCAGTGTACTCTGTGTCCTCTGGGGACAAATAGCTCTCTTTGTCTTTGTCTTTCTCACACACACCACTACCCCACCTCATTCTCTCATCCCCTGGAGGTAAGCACTGTTCAAACACATCACATCATTGACAAACACTGCACCCTCACCAGCCGCCCTCCCACTCCTGTGCTGTGCCCGCAGACAGTCAGGATAAGGAAGAGGTGCGTGGTTGATGTGAGAAGAGGAAGCAGAAGAATAATACCAGACAGACATTGAGTCAATCTGAGAGAAGACAGGGAACAACAGGGTGACGTTGTCGCTTCTCTATTCTCAGACACAGATGTATCTATATATTCTTACATATGTCAAGATGTGCCTCTGGGTCTCTGTGGAACTGAATCACCGATGTAGGCACAGACCAGTCGCCAACCTGCACTGTACCTGCATATTTCTCCTGTTAGTAGTGAGCTAACACAAGAACCTTTGTATTTCTAATTTTTTACAATTCAGCTTCTGAGTCCTTATTAACAGCTAACATTCACTTCTGGATGTAGAACACGTTCAGTGACCCTGTAGACTCTGAGGTTCAATAAAGCAACCAAGGAATCATACACACACATTTACAGTGATGTAAACTAACTAAGTATATTTACTCAAGTACTGTACTTCGGTACAATTTTGAAATACTACTTTATACTTCTACTGCACTACATCGCAGAGGTAGATATTGTACTCTTTACTCCACTACCTTTATTTGATACTTTTAGTAGTTACTTTGCTGATTCAGATTATAACTACAAAATATAATCAACAAATACATGATGAGGTGTTATTATGGATGAAGATAGCCTATTTATTGAACCCTTGGTGAAATTCCCAATAATACAAATAAATATAAAGTAGGAAATGACTAAATGAGCTCCACATTTGCCAGCTGCAACATTAAAGTGATGAACACATTAATTATATATATATATATATATATACATATATCAAATTATAAATATATATATATATTATTTGCATAATGAGTACCTTTACTTTTTGTACTTTAAGTATATTTTGATGCTAATATTTTTATACTTTTAAAGTAAAATTGTGAATGAAGTCTTTTACTTGTAACAGTATTTTTTGTGTTATTGCTACTTTTATTTAAGTAAAAGATCTGAGTACTTCTTCCACCACTGCAAATTTATTAACTTGAGTAATTTTTTGCTACTTTGTACATGAACTTCACGACCTTTCAGAGGGTAATATTGTACTTTAGGGAAATATGTGAAGTATTTGCTTTCTTGCAGAGATTTACACAAGAAGAGTGATATCAGTCTTCTTGTCTAAATCTCTAGATTTTATATAGTAAATATAAAGCCAGCCAGCAGCAGGTTAGCTTAGCTTAGCTTAAAGACTGGAAACAGGTGGAAACAGCTAGCCTGGCTCTGTCCAGTCCAATATACAACATATAATGTGTTAATCAATTAGCTTTAGATGTGACTTTTGGATGGAAACGACAGAGCTAAGCTAGCTGTTTCCAGTTGTAGCCTCATATTAAAGTACATTTAGTTGATGATACTTTTGTACTTTTATTACAAAGTATGATTTTCAGAGATTTACTTGCGAGTACGAATATTTTTACGTAGCAGTATCGCTACTTTTACTTCCTTACAGTTGTGTTGAATTGTCTTCCGATCGTATTACACTATAAGGAATGATTTGATGTAAACTTCATAATATGGCAAGCATGCCCTTGTATAAAGTTATTTTGAACACATCTATTAAATAATTCACGATCCCATCGGCATTTAGAAGCATGCGGCACAGTCTGGAAAAAACAAAAAAATCAATGAAGCTGTGTTTTGTGGTTGGAGTGGAGTTGGTTAAACACAAAATCAATAGCAAGTCTCCAGGACTCGTATGGGATGTCGTAATGTGTTGTTCGTCTGTTCGGTGGGATTCCCTTCCCGACCCCGTTCAGCCCCCATGCAAGCACACAAGAAGAAGAAGAAGAAGAAGAAGCAGAGAGGAGTTTGTATTTTGTCATGTCTGTATTTTTGTCTCATTTTCACAAAACATGTACAGGGGAAGGAAAAGCCTTTCAATAGAACCTGAGGTATTTTTGCGTCAAGCAGCCTAAGGTATCAGGATTTTCTTTTAAAAACTCATCTAAAGTCATCAGTGTTCTTAGATGAGTTGCTATTTACACAACATAGTAATAATAATAATAATAATAATAATAATAATATTTCGATAACAACAATTTTAGCAAATGGGACAGCCTGCATCATCTTTGTTACATGTCATAAATAATTCTAACAACATTTCTTAAAAATATAGGGAGGAGGGTGAGGAGAGGAGAGGTTGCTTAAGCCTCTATCTGAACTTACTGTAGCTGCAGCAGCCCAAGGTCAAAGGTCAGAGATCACCAGAGAGAAAAGCTAATCAAGGGTCAAAGGAAAAATAAACACATTTTACATTATAAATAAATAACCATCTCGCACCAGGAGAGCAAAGTTTTCATTTCTTTCACCTCAAGAATATGAAGATCCGCTTTTTTTTCCTTTCTGTTTTGTTGCGCTGTTTTGAATCAAAGCTTTGGAAAATAAGAAATAAGAGCAAAAAAAAGACAGAAAGAGAGAGAGAGAGAGAGAGAGAGAGAGAGAGAAGGAGAAAGCGAGGGAGCTTTACGGACATGCATTGTGCTGATGTACCAGCAGCTGTGTACCCTGTGCCGGGCTTGGCTCACTGAAAGATCTCCTGAGAATGAACAAAAGGGTGTGTAGGGCCACCTATGCTTTACATGTGTGAGAATATGTGTAAGTGCATACAGTATACGACGTGTGTGTGTGTGTGTGTGTGTGTTGGTTTCAACTTTGGTGATGATGATGGCAAACTGGTTGGTGCTGGCTCGGAGAGGACACTTGGTGCGAGTCTATAGATCTCAAACTTGTGAAAGAGCGTGCGTTTGATGCATATTGTTGTTGTTATGCGAGAACTCGTGACACTGGCGGAAAATGTTTTTACCATGTATGAGCAAAGTATGTCCTCCTCTGCTGCACACTGTCAAACAAAAAATGTAGTTAACGCTTGAGCCCTCGATTGTGATAAATCCATGAATATACACTACAGAGATCCAGTTCCAGTGGGATGTCTGTATCATCCTCCAAATCTCGTTGCCACGTGTGTGAGGGGGTTAACTGAACCGGGTTATCAGAAAGCAGAAAAAAAGTGCATTTCAAAGTCATACATCACTCTCCCCAAAGAAGGAACAGCACATATTGCTTGCTTGAATTTGTTGAATGTGTGTATTTGTTTTTTGAGTGTGTGTTCATAAATACCATACAGCAAATAATAATAATAATAATTCAACAAAAGAAAAAAAGAAATAAATCCACAAAACATTATATTATTTCTCATTACCAGAATGAACCAATACAATAAATTAAAACTATAACTGAACAAAAAAAGTCCATTAGAAGTCCATTAAAATTGCTATATATATTCATATTGTATATATAGTATTTGTCTGTCTGTAGTCAGCCTTTCTGGTGCATGCTCAGTGGTGACCATAGATGGTGACTGGGAGCAATGGGAGGGGTTGTGGGGGGGGGTTTATAAAGGAGCTGAAGGGCCGTTATAGCGAACCCTCGCCACCATCCCGAAATCTCAGTCCCCATCACGCTGTTAACACTGGAAACAAGGGAGTCAGGAAAGACACGCTGTGCTTTAAGGGTTTGGGGGGACACTGCCCGTTGCTACGAGTCTTCAAAAGTTTTTTCAGCAACAAACTGCTGAGGATCCTTCATTGTTCGGATACAGTACCGCCGTTAGATCAAGTCCTTGGGTTCCTCTGCCTTGTGCTGTGGTGATGGTGAGGAGACGGTGCTGTTAAGGAGTCTGTTGTTGTTGTCTGATGTTGTTATGCAGAGTCTGTAGCAGGCAGAGACACTGGGAAGAGGGGGGGGCGGACGTAGCCGTGCGAGGTTGTGAGGCTTTCTGACACTGTGGCGAAGCTTTGGGAGGAAACATGGGGCTTGGTTCAAAATCACAAGCTATACACCCACTGAAGCACACTACATCTGACCGCAGGCGAGAGTTTTGTGTCCCAACTCTGTCAAAATAGGGATATTCTATATAGTGAGGATGCAACATGACACTTGTCCTGGGTCGTTTCTTTTTAATCTGTGACAGAGCTCAGAAAAATGAAGAGTTTCAGTACCTACAGTCCCCCCCTGTACCCCACCCTCCCCCAGACTTTTATTCAGATTTGTATGAGAGTTCAGGATGGCTAAGCACCACGTCACAGACTCTGTCTCTCCGGTGCGAATGCTAGTTCGCTTGCTAACCTTTTCACATTAACTCTCAGCTTGTGTATCTATTTGTCCTTCTCTCAGTTGGAGTCTTTAACACTGTCTTTGAGGGGAGCACGAAAAAAAAAGCTTCTTCTTCTCCCCGTCATATGTCCTCTTGCACTCCCTCTAACCAGGTCCATTTTTGCCCCCAAGGGACATCCCTGATCATGTCCATTATCTGTCAGGATACCTCGATGATCTCCATGCTCCCAGAGAAGCTCGACTGCTTCCCGATCTTCCCCAGCTCTTCTCGGGATCGCGTCTCGGAGATGCCCTCCTCAAACTCCATCTGACAGCTGCGCCGCTTGAACTGCTTCTCTGACGCAGGCCCGCTGTTGTTCGCGCTGTTGGACAGGGTCACTGTGGAGGACGACGACGATGTGGAGTCCCGGTGGTCTCTCTGTGTCTGCGGCGCCGAGGACTTCTCCCTCTGGGATTTGTCTCGTAACCGCACGCCTTCGCTGCAGCCAAACGCCACGTACGCCGAGCTGCTTCCGAACCTCACCGACGACTCCTCTCCTCCTCCGTCCCGTCCTCCTCCCAGCTCCATCTCTCCCTCGCCGCCCTCCACTGCCCCAAAGTGCCAGGGGGCGTCTGTGGTGGGGGTGACTGGAGTGACGGGAGTGGTGGCCTGGACGGTGTCTCTGTGTTTGGTCCACATGGCCCCAGAGCCCACGGTGGGCTGGGAGGGTAGCGACAGGAGCAGGGAGCCCTTTAGGTTCTCGTCCGGGCTGGGGCTCTTGTGGTCCAGCGACAAACTGAGGGACTGTGGAGGTTGGTGCGGTTGGGAGTGGACTGGGGAGCTGCCGGAGCAATGCTTGGGTTTCCTCCTGGGCCTGGATGAGGAAGAACCAGACCTGTGGACCCCTTCACTTCCTCTGAGCCCCAAACCTCCGATGCTGCCCCCGCTGCCTGGTGAGGGGAACGGTGAGTCGCCGGAGCTGGGGCTGTCTAGGACGGGAGACTGGGAGCAGACACCGTTGGAGGTGCCCGTTCCCGGGCTGTCAAGCTTGAACAGCTTGGGGACGTCTTCAGAGTGTGTGGGCACCAGGCTGGGGCAGGTGCTGGGACTGTTAGGGGAGTAGACCGACTTAATGTCCAGGGAGAAGGAGCGTTTAAGCCGGTTAGTGTCCATGATCCTCTCCGCAGAAAGGTGCAGGCCGTTGAAGCCTTGCTGGAGGGAGGTGGGTGACGGCAGCTTGGGTTCTGGCGGGATGTGTGGATCTGCTACAGACGAGTCATAGTTGCTGTGGTGGCCGTTCATCTCGCTTTGCTTAGTGCTGTTTTCTGAGATCTTGTCATCAGAGGTTGAAGTCAAAGCTTGCAAGATATGCAGTTCCTTCTCAAACTCCAGAAGCTGACCCAGGAAGTTGAAGTTGGGGGATATGGACGGTCTTCGGTCCTTTACAAACCTGTAAGGAGGAAAAGAGTTGGAACATATTAGTCACAGGAAAACAGTTTTAAAACGGCAGTAGGCAAAATGTTTTTGGGCAAAAATTCCATAATAACCTTTCAGCAAATTGTAATTCAAGTGTTCTGAGAGATAACTAGACTCATGGCTCTGTTTTCAGGCTTTAAAAAATCTAGTGCAGACTTCGGCGAAATGGTCAAACTAGGCAGCGCTGATCAAATATGAATTCATATTCTGTAACTGTAATGCCTATTTCTCACCAGAAAGTTTGCTCCAGCTGGTGGGCGGTGCTTGGTATTTCCACAACTGATCTCAATATTGCTGCCAGATCCCAAACTTTCTCATTTTACTGCTAAACAGTACACTACAAGATGTTTCTGAAAACATTTGAGTTGAGAAATAGGCATTACAGGGTCAGAACTTACTTTTTGTACACTAACTGTTTCGTAGCAGGCATCTAACAATTTAATTTCTCACGACTGGGGAGGGAGAATGAGAAAATGACGTCTAGCGTTACTTTCAACAGCAAGTTGCCTTTTTACTGGGGCTGACACCTTAGCTCAGCTGGTGGTGGGTGGGAGGAGCAAGCGTACCTGTAGGCATCATCTGATGACAAGCCCATTGTCTTCATGATGTATGCAATGGCGATGGTTGCTGAACGCGAGATCCCAGCCAGGCAGTGCACAATGACTCTGCAGTTTGACACCTTAGCTTTGTCTGTTGTTGGGGGGGAAACGAACAGATATGAATACACATGGTTAGCACAAAGTGTCTGGAGACAATCAGTGTCCATTGAAAGCAAACTGACATTTCCTGGAAGAGCACAGGGGGGGTCACCTTAACGGATGTGTTATTAAACCTGCCACTATTGTTACCTAAGCTGTGCATGAGCGTTTATTAACTGTGACAACATGCGGATATGTCATATTGAATATCACGGCATTAGAGACACTTCTCTCAAGTTTGCTTTGTATTGCTAATCTTCAATCCAAACACGTTATTGTTTTACTACATTTCCGCCCCTCTTACCTATGAATTCATTAGTTTTCTCCAACCAGGGGAGCAGTTTCTCGCAATAGTTGTCATTGACAGGGATGCGCATGAAGTGGCTCTCGCTGATGAAGTCTGGCTTGGGGCAGGTGTTGCTGGCATTCAGCACATAGGTGATACCGTTCTGAGCCATCAGATCCTGCAGAGATAGAGATAAAAAATTAGTTCAAGGTTATGTTTTGTTGCCAGGTAACAATAACAAGTCTTTCAATGACGGTGATAAAATGAGTGAAAAGACGCAAACTTAATTCTACCTTGTTGAGGACGTCCTTCTGTGAGCCCAGGTAGAGGTGTGGCAGGATGCGGGTGGGCCCTACATTAGCCACAGGCAAGCAGGGCTGGGACAAGCTCATAGGCAGAGCAGTGGCAGGTTTCCCTTCGCACAGGCCGGGGAAACAGGAGGAGAAAGCAGCGAAACCTCCTGCAGAGAAAGAAGAGAACGGGTTACTAATGATTTTGCACGCAGCAATCACACACACAACACACTCTACAAAGACTCCCATGAACTCATCGAGAGCACCATTAGCAGACGCTCTGTGGGCTTTCAGAGGAGAATCTGGGCTACAATGTCTGGGTCTTGCTTAGTGCAACGGGAGCATAAAAAGAGGCTCTCTGTGCTTCTGTGTGCGAGTTAGGTTAACTGTTGGGCGGCCAGGAATGTGTGCGTCTGGCCCTTTAAGAGGCAGGCGGCTCCACTTTTGGCATATGTGTGTGTGTGTGTGTGTGTGTGTGTGTGTGTGGCTCTGTTTCCTGCATGAGCTCATGTCCTGTAGCAGTGCATTGCGTCAGGCTGGGGGAATGAGAGAGGCCACAGGTGCAGGGCCAGGACAGAGGCCCAGTAACATCCCCCTGACAACCGCGCAGCACACACACACACACACACACGCGCGCGCACGGTCATACATATGCACACACGTTAACAAGAAGATACAATCTGAAAACATGATCAAATAGTCAACATATGCTCAATATTCACTCTCGCTGTCTGTAAGTCTCCGTCCACACACACATACAACCCACCCCTGCACACACACACACAAATACCCACACTCATCATTACTCTGCAGTACGGCGGTTGTATAACTACAGGGTGGGGGCCAACGAGAGGAGGTGGGGGTGAAGTGTGTGTGTGTGTGTGTAGAGGAGTGGGTAATGACCTCGCTGAGGAGTGTGTAGAGTGGTAGGGGAGTGCTTCAAGGAAACCCTGAGCCCCAGAAAAGAGATTAGGACCTAATCTTAGTTCAGCCCTGCCTGACCCAATCTGGGACCAAATGCACACAAACACACGCACACACATGTACACGCACACACATGCACGGCCACAGAGTGAGAGTGATTGAGACATGACATCACTGTTCTAAAGTAGCACACACAGCACGGCACAGGCAGGACATCGCCTTCCGTTGTAACACACACCCAGCTGCGCTACTCATGTAGCAACGTCTGGCCGACACACACAAACACACGTAAACACACACACACATACACACACACACTGCTGCAAAATGAAGGTTTTGCAAACGCTCAGAGGATAGCAGCTTTGGTATTTTTGCGCTATTTCGCAACACCGCAGCTTCTGAGGCTTCATCCTCATGACCCAGAGCTATTCTGGGTGCACTGTCCCTTTAAGAGCAAAGTGAAGAAGGGTTGTCTGTTTCCAGCTATTAATGGCAACCGGCGGAGCAATGACATCAGCGCTCCACATGGGGGGGTGGAGTGGAGGGAAGGGTAGATGCATGGATGTAGAACGAGTGGTCAGATAACTGAGATACAGGAAGGAAAAGCTTAATGCAAAGAATAGCATGTGCGTATATGATCCAACCTTTTTGGCCTCTTTAGAGTAGACTAAACAGACATTTGTAGTTCACAGTTTGACTTTAGACTGTGCTGGCGCTGTACAATTTCCACAAGAGGCCCTTTCTAGTGATCCTACTATGGGCGGTGCTACACTAGTGTCAGTAATTGATAAAACAGAGGGAGGAAGGGGTAGTTCTTTGAAGGGTTTCTTCCTGGTTCCTCTGTTCCCAAGCTGCTGGTGCACACACACACACACACACACATGCAAAGAAAATAAATGGTGCTACATATAGCCCCCCCACTACACACAGGCATATATACTGTGTCAGTGTGAGGAAGCGGCATGTTCCTGGAGACACTTAAATCAACAGGAAAAGCCTCACGTCACACTGCAGCTATTTCCCTTTCTGAGCGAGGACATTGTTAGAGAGTTGTTAGAAGGACAGAAGACAGGACGTTCCACAGTGGAGACAGAGAAAGTGTGTTTGTGTGTGTGAAGGGAAGTGAACGCATGAATGAAATTACTTGCGCCCTTTGACCGTGTGTGTGCGTCTGGATTAATGATTACACCGGCGTTTGCTGTAGGTGACCTCATCTCGTGTTAAATAAGCATGAAAAATGGCAGGAAGAGTGGCGAGCCAGCGTGTGGACTGGGAGGGTGAGTAAGGGGTTACCGGCACGAAGGGAGGCTGAAGTCAGAGATAAGAGAGCAGGACTGAGTGTGCCTGCCTGCTTTTCTAAGGGCCATTACATTACAGTGACATTACGTCAACACAATTACAAACACCTTCCTTGTAGTCAAAGTTCAACGCGGCCGCCGCAAATGGATGTTAGTCACACAGGAGATAGCGTGCCATTGTCACCTCGTCACCTGAGCCCGCTCTACTTAAGGTTGCCATGACAGGCCGAGGAAGGGCAGTGATGTTGATGACAGTTGGCTCATCGTGTCCCCACTGAGTGCTGTCAAGATGGAATAAAACACGCACAGAGCGTCCAAAGGGCAGACAAACACACACAAGAGCGAGCACCAAATAACCCAAAGAGACATAGCCTCACATTCTCCAAACGACAACGATGACACATCTGTCCATTCCAATCCGAGCGCACACATAACACACACTGTACACTCATACTGAGGTCACTGAAAATACCCTGTGACACACACCAGCCCAGCTGTCTGTGAAGATGACATCAGAAAGTCAACTGGGAGGGATGAGTTCACCTTCAGCGCGGCGTGATAATCAGAGGAGGCTAACAAGCTGCTTCATTGAACTCAAGAGATAAAGCTTCAAAAGTCAGGGAAACTCCAATATGTATCAAGAGGTGGCTTTATGCTCGCCGGAGGGTGTATCCTACTACCCTACAATTACATCTGAAAATTAACACACTGAACAGAAATATAATTTCCAGTCACATGCTGAAGTCGTGACCTTGTGCCACACAGAAATGCTAATTCAAACTTTAATTTTCGGGCTTTCCTGATCACGTTTTGTATCATGTACTTCTGGGAAATGTACTTGGACAGGATGTGACTAACCTAATTTTGAACACACGCTACAAGAAAAAAAAAGAGAAAAAAACATTTGAGTAGAAAGAAAATAACACAACCGGGAAAGAGGGCACTGTGTCGCCATGGGCAATGCTAGCCAGCGGTGACTTCCTTTTTCCGTTTTCCTCTGCCCACTTCATCACTTATGCAACTGCTTATTTTCCTCTCTTGGCCTGTCATAGCTGAAGCACTCAGGCCTCCTTTGTTCGCTGGTTCCCCCCTCCTCTTCATCAGTCATTTCCTACAACTAAATACTCACATTTAAGAGTGCAGGTTATTATCCCGCAGATGTGAAAAATGTTTGGTGGAAGATATTTGGATCAAATTCTGGCTTTTTTTTGTGCTGCTGCTGCTGCTGTGAATCGATGCAGAGAGCTGGAAGATGAATGGAAGTGGAATCCCGGAGATATTGAGCGGACGACCAGAGACACACAACACCTGCCTGGCTGTTATGGTTAATGGGAGCTCTGCTGTTACATCACTGCTGCTGTTGGTACAATTGACTGCCTCGTCAATACAAGCTCGCTCCCTCCCTCTCGCTTCTGTGTGTGTGTGTGTGTAGCTTCCAGTTGCCCTCTTTAACTCGTCTGTTAATGGAGAGGGGGGGACGCACACAAAACAGTACACACACACACACACACACACACATACACACACAACCCTCGGCAGCCTGGGGGCATTGATCTGCCTGAATGAGTCCCCCCGCACCCCTCCATTGCTCTCCTCTGTGGTTCATATCGGGGGAGACATGACGCCATCCTCTGTGCCCCTCCAGCTGTCCCCTCCACTATGAGGGGACATTAGCATCTCAATGTGACCCCCTCCCTCCCCCCCCATCACCACCACCACCACCCCTCCTCACCCTCCCACCAACATGACATCATTGCACACATGTCCCACTCAGCTCCACAAAGGCCGTGCTGCAGCCTGGAGAAGCGATGGGAGTGTATGTGTGTTTTAGGGGGGAGAGGGGGGAGGATAGAGTCTGTCAGACGTGTGTAGATTGACAGACCATAGATGAGGTAGTGGGGATGATGTCATCGCTTTTCACGCTCAGGTTGATGATGGCCGGGAATGACTGAGTGATTAGCGTGTCATCCTGGCTGATGGTTAAACTGTTTATTGTTCTTCTATCTCGGTAGACAGATAGCGGGAGTGTGTCACTTTGATCAACTGCTGTTTCAGCAGCGCCGTGTTATTGCAATACAGGACTGTAAAGCCTCCTGTAATTTAGCCTGCATTCACAAGTCTATTTCCACAGAGACGTGTCGAAGCGACTCGAAATAACCCCGTGACAGACGCAATTCTATTTTCACCTGCTGATTGCAAATGTGTGATTTTTTTGTTTTTTTTTGTTGCTAGCGTTCTCCGAGAGTTTGACTCTTCCAGCTGCAAAACCTCGCTGAGATGGGATGCACATGTGCACACAAAGAAACACACACCTATCAGCGTGAAGTGTGGCAGGTGTGGAGGGCTGCTGTGCCGACTGCTTTGAACCGGCTTTCTGATATGCATATAGCGTCCACATTTGCATAGAAACTTTACAGCCGTATATTTATGACCCAAAGGATCCAACTAGAACACCAGCATCATAATGACTGAATAGGTAGTTTGTGCAAAATGCATGTAAGTGTGTTGCTATATGAAAAGGATTTTTCCTTTCACAGCAGCTCTGCATTGCCTCATCGCTCTGTGTGAAAAGGTGTTATGTTAAACACCTGCAGTGCACACTGCACACATATTGATAACATAATCTCCACAAGACACCATTCTGCAGAGAGAGAGGGAGAGCAGGAGCGAGAGAAAGGCCAAGAGCAGAGGAGAAGAAAGAGAAAGAGAAAGAGCCTTTGTGATAGTTTTACATCTCAATGACCGCAGGCTGAGAGAGCATGAGCACTATGTCATACCGTGGGTCACGGCTCTCATTCTTCCTCCCCCTGAGCCCTTTTTCTCTCCTCTCTTTCCTCTTCATCGCTTCTCGTCTTCATAATGTCATCCCCTTAATCCTCCTTCTTCCCATTCTGTCTCTCTAAACACATTAACTGCGCAAACAAAAAAGGTGGGAAAACAATTAGCGGCATGTATTCTTTTAAGCCTGTTGTAGCAGTAAATCTCACTATTGATCCTGTACACGTCCTTAAAATTCAATTCACGTCTATCTTTCTTTTGCAGTGCGCCTGGACTGGAACACCTCAATACCTGAGGGCCCCTTTGTACTCATCTGCAGTGCACACACACTGTTATCAGGGGCTTTCCCCTTCAACTGTATGCAACAGTGGTGCATTTTACAGCCCAGCACCCAGCCACGTCTGTGTTTATATCACATTAAATCACACTCTTTGTATGTATGATAGCTTCTCAGTACACAAAGGCCTACATCCTCAACATGTTACTCGCCAGGAGGGATGTTCTCACACACACACACACACACACACACACACAGAAAGACACACACACACACACACACACACACACACATCACTTCTCCTGCTCTCCAGATTCCAGGTGGATACACACCTCGTAGTTCTCTCCCTTCCTTCATTCGGCGGACCCTGATCTTCAGCCTCATGTCTGTGTCCTGCAGGTCCGGCCAAAAACAGTCCTCCGCTGGGGTGATCACCACATCCAGAGGCATCCCCCAGAACACACTCTGTGTCCAACACACACACACACACGCACGCACACACACTAAATGGAAATGTTCTGGTGCCCCCTCCTTCAGGGATGGAGCGAGCCACGTAAAAAATGTCAGAACAAACAAACAGGAGTGTTCTCCTTTTCTAGAGGGCTGATTGGGGGTGAGCCCAAAGTCTGTGAGTGTAACAATCCCAAGTAGACCAAACTCCTCAAGTCCACTCTGGTCAGCTGTTCCAGTGTCCAGGCTGTGACCCTCTGAGAACAGAACCCAGTAGAACAAAAAACTAGTCCAAGATGTCTGTGGACGCGCTCCTCAAGTTCACCATCTATGGCCAAAAAATCCCTCCAAATGACCACAAAAATTCTTAAAATGCTCCTGCATCAAAATTCAGTAATTCTGTGGTTTTGTGAAGAATGGTCGCCACACAGAGAGCAAGAGGAAAAACAAAAGTCTGTAATGCCTGTACGTATATATGCCAGCTGTAATGAGCCTGCAGCTGGTCTACAGAGCGCCTGTGTGTCTCTCTGAGCGCTCTCTCTGTCTCTGTGAGTCCACAGCCAGAAGAGCAGCCCACTATTGTTGTGCTGCTTTGCTCTCCCAGTCTCCCATTCGCTCTGTCGCTGGCTTACACTCCTCCCTCTCCCTCCCTCCTCTTCTCTCTCTCTCTCTCTCTCTCAGCAAAGAGGATGACGGAGCTGCACTCTCTCCTCGAGCTCTGGGGGTGAATGAGCTCACTTGCCGTGAGCTCAGACTCTACCCTCCCTCCCTCACTCCTCCTCCTCCTCCTCCTCCTCCTCCCTACCTCCCTTGCACCCTCCCTCTCTTGTGGAGCCAGCGCTCCGTCATAGCTAATGTCTAAGGCATGTAACCACATTCCTTACTCACCCAACAAATATGCGGCCACCTCAGGGGCCTAGCTGTGGAGCAGGATGGAGGCTAAAAGACGCGGCCATAAGGCTGTTTAGTGGACACGTTACACATGGCTACAACACATGCGTATTATCTGTGTTGTTGATAACAGGGAAGAAAGGAAAATGCTTGTCTTGATGTGCATGACAACATGCTTCTTAAGGTGAAAGATAATGTTTTCTAAGTGTTTGTGAACTTGACAGTTTCAATGCAATAATAAATACATGAAATGCAGATTTATGCTTTTCAAATGCCCCATATCATTTTCATATTAAAGCCAAACAAGGTTCTGCACCTTTAAGAAGCTTGATTGCCTTAAATGTACTGTAGCTTCAGAGCACATTACACTCACTGCAGAGGGGGATTAAGACTGTCAGTGTGTTGAAAGCTGATTTGTCTCTGAAGGTGAGGGAATGTGTGCGACTTCACCACGTTTCCTGCGCTGGTTCATGTCTAACGCGCCTGTCTTTGGACATTGTGTTCTCGTGTTTGAGGATGAGAGGAGACAGAAAGAAAGTGAAGCTGTAACAAAAAGGAGGAGTAGGAATAGAGAAAAAGAAACTAAAGCAGACTAAAGAGGAAGGGAAGACTGGAGGTGATGAGAAGACCAAACAAGCTCGTGGTCGGCAGCCATCATCCCATTTGACAGGCCACAGACTTTTGGTACTTTACTATGGAATGACAAACACGTAGGCCACAAGTCCAGCTATGGAAACAAAGGATTCAACATAACCGCTGGAGGAGACTGAATGTTAACACATTGCTATGCAAATACAGCTACTTCCAAGCCCAAATAAGTTAACATAGGTTTGTATAACATGATCAATTTAACATGGCGCTTTGTTTTAGCTGCCATTTTTTAGTTTGTTCAACTTCTTGCTGATAATAAATAGCACGGATTCTTTAAAACAGCAACTGCCATGAGTGAGCCAGTCAAACGTCCTGTCTGACTGTCTGTTCAGTCTTAGGTTGAGACATCACGGTACACTGGTTACATTCAAACCAGGTCAGATGGGCTTCAAGTGCATTAAGTCATCGCCACAGCGAGCCACGCTCCAGAAAAAAAAGGCAAATAAGCTTATACAAGATGTCTAGTTAGGGGGCCAGCTGCACGCTCACTGGCTGACCTCATCTCATCGCTGCAGACCCCTGAATGATCACACACGGGTGAGAACAGCCTTACGTCACCCCTCCGCTCAACTGTGGGTCACTGAGCGAGAGGGAGCGGAGAGAGGAAATAGGTCACTTGGTGATGATGAGCTTTGTGAAAAATGCAGACATTGGTTTTGGGAGGATGTCGAACCAAGAACAAACACGGAGGATTACGCACATGTGCACACACACTTTGTGTGTCATCTGAAGCTGGTTGGAGCAGGTGTGGCACTCCACAGTGGTCAGCTAGGGTTATTACACTTCAAACGCGCCGATCATCATCCCGGTTTGAACGCACACCTCGGTTTGGTTGTTCTGTCCGTGTGGCTTGAAGCCATAAAACCAGCTTTAAAAACACTTGACTTCCTAACACCTGCAAACCCACAGCAGCAGCAGCAGCAGCAGCACTGGAGAAGCCAACAGCAACAAAACAAAGTAGCTGCCGGTGTTTTAATGGTCAAACTCTTTAGGGTTCCTAAAGCAAACACCATGGTCTCACTCTTTTCACACCCCGCTCCTCCTCCTCCTCCTCCTCTAGTCCTCAGCAGGGTAACAAGGCTCAGAATAGTAGGCGTGTTAATTAGAGGATTACAGCCAAGACGCTATAAATGACAGCCAGGCCTTTTTTATTGACTGCACATGTGTGCCCTGCTGCGACAGAAATAGGTAGGACGGTCACTCCGGGCGTCCCCCCACCCCCTCCTCCTCCGCTGACATCTCTGAGATTTAGAGCGTGCTTTTATGGTAGAGGGCTTGTTACTGGGACAACGCAACAGTTTACACAGAGACCAGCCAAAACAGACAGGGAGAGAAGTGGAGATGAGCATGAAATAGCGGTGCAAGACAGAAAGAGAGAAGGTGTGTAAAGGCCAAAAGGGGCCTTAGAGACCAGAACAACATGGCACAGCCGGTCTGCTGCGCTGGAAGTCAGGCGTTGTGAATGGTGCAAACAGGAATGGAGAACTAATGTACAGGCAATGAGGCTGTTAGATTAACATGTGAAAGACTTTATCTGCACCTGATGAGATTACTTTTTTATCATTCTAATCTAATTTTGTGTCTGTGAAGTTGAAGTGTCGTGAATGAAAATATATCATTTACTGCAGTAATATTGAAGTAATGGTACTGTAAACTGGATGTTGCCTGCTATCTTCTCTCTGATCCATTGTCTTCACTCTTTTACACTTTGCCTGCAATTCTTTACTATACTTAATATTTACTCAATATTATATATGCATTTTGTACAGTAGTAACTTAATATTGTAATTAGGGCTGTGTATTTGCAAGAATCTGGAGATACGATACATATGATACAGGGGTTACGATTCAATATATTGCGATATATTGCAATACTGTAAATAAGTTGATATATTGTCGATCTAGATTTATATTCTATGCAAAAACCTACCATGTAAGTTTGTGCTAATGTCATAATATAAATAAAATACTTTTCATTTAATACATTTCATCAACGCCCGAACCAGCGCTCACTCCCTGGTCAGACAGGCAGCGACAGGAGCGTCATCCGACACCACAGATCATCTGTCAGGATATCAGGGGAAAGAGAGTCGTCATTCTCCGGATAGGGCAGGTTAGGGTGATGAGTTAATGTGTGTGTGAGTTCAGCTGTGTGTGTGTGTGTGCAGCCATGTGTTGCGGCCATGTGTGAAGAGGATGCAAGGTGAGAGGAAGACAAGAGAGGACATTGCTGAGGGGGTCAGACAGGACCGGGTGGACATTTATTTGCTCCAACATACGTAAACACATGCATGTGTGCACATGCGTGTGTGTGTGCGTGTGTGTGTGTGTGTCTGTATGTGCATGTGTGTATTGGTGTGTGTGTGTGTGTGTGTGTGTGTGTGTGTGTTGATAGTGCTGGTTGTCAGGGGATCAGTAACAAGGCTGCTCTTGCAGTGATGTAATGCCTACAGGAGAACACAGCTGCCATGCCTGGGGGGTGAGGTAGTCACCAGGGGAGGGAGAGGGGAAGATAGATAGATGGATGGAGGGATGGATGGAGCAAATGAGGGTGGGGGAGGAGAGGAGGGGGAGATTAGGTAGCTGGGGGTGCTGGAAGTAATCGGGGGGTGTTTGAATCCAGAGGGAAATGGGAGCTGAAATGATGTAGTCATATTGCAAAGGGACATTAGTGATGCAGTGTGTGTGTATGTGTGTGTGTGTGTTTGTGTGTGTGTGTGTGTGTGTGTGTGTGTGTGTGTGTGTCAAAAAGTGCAGTCAAAAGCCTGGACTGATTCTAACGCTAGTAAATTTATTCTTTGATTAGATATTGATCTAAATCAGAAAATTTTTCTAATTTAAAGGTTTCTATTAGAACATGTTTACATGTTTTAATTTTCAGAATGCCTGGATATGCGTGTATCTACCCTCTGTCTGAAACACTCCGTTTGAGCACATTTCAACAGAATTGGATTGCTAGGCAACAGCTTGGGTTCATGTTTACTTCCTGTCAGCTGATGTTATTCATTTAGGCTTAACCCACAATCACATACGAAGCACTACATACTCAATATGTGTACTTTCATTCAACTTTTCTGTGAATAAACAGTAGCATGTATCTTTTCGGACGCACTGAGCAGTATTTATCTCGTCACTTCTCGTGACCAACTTCATGTGACTAAAATGACTGTTAAATTGAAGCGTTATTGACGTTACAGAGCTCTCCGTCAACGTCTGTTATGAACGTTGTCGTCACTACCGTGTTGCATTTTGGGATATTTATGCCGCTGTAGTGTCCAGCGTTGCATACTTTAATATTTCACTGGAGATAGTATACAGTTTGTGTAATATTGGTTTCATACTAAGGTTTTGGACATACTTAAATATCTCACATACTGTTTTAGCATACTAAATGGCGTGTTAATATGGAATTCCGGCCACCATTGTATATTTATGACATCACAAAATTACAGAAATCTTAACAGCTTGTGTTTTAAAGGCACAGTTTCTGAATACGGGCTGTGTGTATTTGTCCATAGATTGAGCGTTTCATTACTTTTACAGTATTTATATATAACCTGCTATATAATAAAAAAGACATGAAAATCTAATTTTTTACAATATGTCGGGACCTTTAAGACTATATTTTATTTAGGCAAATGTCTTTATTACAGGTGCATTGAGCAAAAAAAGAAACATTTATATTCCCTAAACTAAGGATCCAAAAAAAGTATTGTTTTGGTTTTGCATTGCATCAAAAATTTCACACAATATCCAGCACTAGTGTATGTGCAGTATGAGTGTGGCTTCCCATCAACATTCATTAGAACTCTCTTCTTCCCGTTTTCAGGGCAGATGATGACGTCAAAAAGAAAGTGAGGATGTGAAGACGAGAGGAAGATGGAAGGGAAGTGCTACTTAGATGTAAAGAGCAGACGGGAGGAGGTGGGGGGTGTATGCGATTATTAAGGCAGCACTGATGTACCACTTGGCCATGTGTGTGTGTGCTCATGCATGCCGTAGTTTCATCTCTATCTGTGCAGCCTGGAGGGAGGTCGGCACGCATCAGTCATGCAGAAGACCCCCTGCCCTCCAAACAACTTAACCCCCTGGAGGAGCTCTGCACCCCGGGGCTACTGCAGCAGTAAATCTACCTCACTGGCAAGAAATTAGTTTACACACACAGATATATATGCACACACACACACACACAAAGAAAGAGAAGAGGGTAAGCTATCAAACACACCAAGGGGGGCTTTCAGGACCAGACGGGCCCTCATAAACCAGATGAACTACTTAAAAATCCCAGTAGGAGATGCTCAGCGGTGTGTGTGCGTGGATAAAAAGGGGGCTGTTAACACTCAATATGAAATGCTGCTGGCCACCGCAGGCATGTGCTTACAGTATATGTTTGCATGCACACAAAGCCTGTGCATTCACTTTGTGTAAAAGTGTGAGTGTATAAAGTGAATGTTAATTTTAGCCGAGAGTGAGATGGCTAACAGCTGTTTTGTGAGGTGTGTATAGATGCATGTGTGTGTGTGTGTGTGTGTGTGTGTGTGAGAGAGAGAGAATAAAGAGTGAGTAAGAGCCATGCACATTAGTCTGCAGGAATGAAAAGATGAAGAATGTGTGTGTGTGTGTGTGTGTGTGTGTGTGCGCGCACACTCTGCTTTCGTCTAATTTCCCCAGAGGTGAGTTTGTCTACACAGGTTCACTTGAGCATAACGGATGGTTGTTTCATTCTAAATGCTAATGGCCTGAGCTGGGATGCACAGGGTTTCCTCGCAGCACTTAAAGGCAATAACACCCTGAAAACACACCTCAGCCCTCACTGTCTCTCGCATGTCTTGCACTCACACACACACACACACACACACACACGGCAGCAGTGTAATAACTGCGCCGCTCCAACAGAGAGGAGCTGACAGCGTATCAGTTTGTTTTTAATGAGTTTGTACCGCCACTACATGCAGACTGACAGGCAGGTCTCAGATCAGTTCAGTGTTAGTTAGCTCCGATCAGCGCAGCAGGCAGGCTGACAGGCACATAGTCCTGACACCAGCGCTGGAAGCCAAGCCATCTGGTCCTCCGTTGGTAACACACGCACGCACACACACATACTACAAGTGTCTTGTCTACCTGTCTCATAATATTAACAGTCTCAGACTGATTGTTTCTCTGTGGTCTGTCTGTGTCTGTCGCTGACTGGTATGATCCGTTTCCCCCCAATATTCTTTTACACAACAACTTCTATTATCTCATCAGCACACGCTGCATGACTCATGGCACAACGAAAGGCGTGAAATGTTTAAAAAAAAATGTGACTGCCAGTTTTTCCACTGACCTCAAATGCATATCAGTGCTCGAGTAGTAGTATTTTCAAATAATTCTTTTCCAAACAGAAATGTAACTTAAATATTTCTGCTGATATTCTAGTGATATAAAATTTTAATTAATTAGAGCTGTAACAATTAAGCGATTTGTTGTCAACTACTAAATTAATCGGTAACTATTCTGATAATCGATTAATCGGTTTGAGTCGTTTTTTTGAGAAAGAAAAGGGCAAAATTCCAGCTTATTAAATGTGAATATTTTCTGGGTGCTTAACTTCTCTATGACAATGAACTGAATATCTTTGATTTGTGGATAAAACAAGACATTCTGAGGACGTCATCTTGGGCTTTGGAAAACACTGATCAACATTTTTCACCATTTTCTGACATTTTATAGACCAAACAACTAAGCGATTAATCGAGAACATAATCGACAGATTAATCGACAATGAAAATAATCTTTAAAATTCACTGAAATACCAATACCAAATAAAAGTTTACGGAACAGATTTAAAAAAAAATATATAGTATACATAAAAAAGACAAACTCTGCGCATTAATTTATAGAAAGTGAACACATGACTGAACTTCTGGTCATTCAGCAGTGCCCTCTCACACACAGACATGCAGCAGAAGTAAGGCGTCACACCCTGGAGACTGCATTTGGGCGTACAGGACATAGTGACAGCGGCTATCGCAACACCCGCGGTCAGGGTTGGCTTTCCTGCCATTACAGACCCTGGAGACTGTGTGTGTGCGTGATTGTGTCACATCCACAATGTTGCAGTGACATCACTCCGCCAGCTACAGAAGAACAATAGAGAAGAAATGACGCGATGCCGTGAGAGGAACTGGGCAAGCTGTTTCTGTGAGCGCCCTGCCAACGCCTTTATGGTGCTTTTAAAATTATTTTTAAAGCGGGATGGTGGGACTTCTGGACTGTTTTTTTTTTTCCTAAGACACTGTTAAAGTACAAATACACACAAACACTCCCGACACACATTTGTATACATACATGCTGAGTTCCCTAGGCGTCTCCCTCTTTCACCCCGGGGAGCCCTGATCTCACATTATCAGAAACAGGAAATAGTTACACAACAGAAGTGGGAAGTGGCCTCTCTGTAGGCTGCCTTCATGTATGCATGTATGTGTATGTGTTTGTGTGTGAGTCACTGTGTGTTTGTGTTTATGTGAGCGCAGAGGGGGGAAGATATCAGGAGGACCGGGAATGATCACAAACTGCTGCATTCCTCAATCCGGGGCCGCTGGCTCGCCTGGAACTCCAAAATTAGCCTGTTGCTGTGGCGATGGAAAAATCTCCCGCTTTTATCAGGAAGCAGTGGCAAGCCCCAGAGGTTCAGCCCCAAGGTTTGCGTGTGGTCAGCATGAAATCACAGTAATAAGACCTCTGCTACACGTCTGTGTACATACCAGTAAAAGTGTTAAACCGCTGAGGATTTAAACTCTCTGCTCTGCTACAGGCTATTAATCTACTCATTGCCAATGAGCCTAGAAAAGAAAATCCCTCTGTCTTTTTATGGAAAATTATTAGCAAACTGCACATTAAAATAGATTTTCTCATACTGTAACACACTTCAGGTGGCTGCCAAGAAATAGAACCTCATCCACATGGCGGAGGTGCAGTCTAAATCTGATTAAAATGGCTGAGAAACAAAAAAAAAATGAGGTAAATAAGGAAGCAGCGCTGCGGTATGCCAGAGATAAAGTGCATCAGCTTCAAAGCATCAAGACAGCACGGTGATAAACAGGAATCCACCATTGTTCCAGGGAATGACGCTATGACAGGAGCGGCGGTGGGCAGTCCGAGCACGAATGGAATCTGGTGGACGAGGGCCAGCTCTGGGTAGGATAAGCCAGCATCATTTATAGCTACTCCTTTCCCAGTTTCTTCTTCTGCCCTTGGAAATTTCCACTCCACATGTGTGTCAGAGTCATCAGGATTAAACGCTGCAGTGGTAAACTGATGGCGCAGCAACCAAACTACCGAGCGCTTGGCCCAAATTCACGGTGAGGTTCGAGTTATGAGGTGCTGATGTTGGGTGGGGGGGCGAGGGAGGCGTAGCGCAGAGAAACCGGCCCTGGGTTAGCATGCTGTTCAACTTCAGCTCCTGTTGACCCGATGTGTTGACACTGCCTAGGTAACAGTTTAAACAAACTATTTTTATTCCGTGCTGGATGAATGCGCGACGGGGGCGGGTTGGGACGTTCAAAAGGCTTCTAGATAGATTTCAAATGCAGCAGGAGCCAGAAGGTATGCACTGTGAATGGAGTGTATACACAAAGCAGCTTAAACAAGTATGGAAGAAGTATTTAGGGCACTGTGGTACAAGCACTGTCCCACAGGAGTCCTCCACAAGCTTTACTTAGTATAAAACAGGCAAACTGCATCTTGCGATTCTCTGTATAAGATCTACACTTTGTTGATTTTTGTTATTTCAGTCATGCTTTACAGCTTTTTTGTTTGTATCTTGAAACAAACACAAGTATTTAATCTTTCTGTCTTTAGTCTTACACAGTTATTTAATGTAGCTGTGATATTAAGGGTTATTTTCGGGGAACACTGAAACATATCCAAGACTTTCTTTTCTCTGCATAATTTGAGTTATGCTCAAATTTTACACTGATCTTCTTAGTTTGAGGACCTAATAGTGCATGTTGTTCATTCTGTGTGCATACAATACAGTAAGAGATGAACAGAAATGTTAGTCACTTTGCTTATAAGCACATCTGAGCTTAAATATTGTGCGTGTGTGTGTGTCTGCACTGACGTCTCGAGCTCTAATCTTTATCTGCGCTGCTTGGGATTTATGCACATCTCCTATGCATGCATCTGGGGGAAAATGTCTTTTTCTTTCCTTGCGTGCTGGAGTATATACGTATGACTGTGTTCCACTTGTGTGTGTGTGTGTGTGTGTGTGTGTGTGTGTGTGTGTGTGTGTGTGGCCCCTCCGAGCCAGCGAGGGACTCTGAGTGATGGAGGAGAAGGGGAAGAGGAGCAGGAGGCAAGCAGAGCAGTGAGATCACGTCATGGTGGAAACATTTGGCAACGGCTCACATAAACACACACACACACAGACGCATAAACACGCACGCATCACACCGTGCATGCAGACACACACACCACACACACACATGCTGGCCTGTTTTTGTTCTCCGGTTTTTGAGGCAAAGAAGGGGAAAATGACATCAAGCTCATCATGTGAGGCCAATGAGACAGACGAGGGAGGGGGTGAGAACACTGGCAGAAACAGAACATTGTTACATAAAACTCAACTCGGTACAGGCCTCCTCTGGGCCCTGTTATCATATTATGTGTGTCCATATGTGCACGCATTTGCTCGCTCGCAGGAGTTCGTGCGAGTTAAGTGTTTCGCACGACCCCTCATCAAGGTGCAAGCCTAAAAAAAGAGCTCATTACATACCTGCAGAGTGACTGTTTGCAAGAAAACAGAGCATTGAGCCGCGGTGCAGCTCCAAGGCTTCTCAAAGTCTGCAACACTTTTCAGAGCAAGGAGGTGATGTCATAGATATTTTTGTAGGCCTTTTTCTTTGACCTTTGTGCTCCCCTGGTGCTGGCTGGGGTGGGGCCGGTGTGTGTGTGTGTGTGTGTGTGTGTGTGTCCTTGTATGTTTGTGTATCTACAGGCCAGGGTGAGAGCACCGAGGCCACTGGCGCCAGATGTGACGACCGCAGGAGTCTGGACCTAAAAATAGAGCTGTGTTCTCAGCACCGTGAAACAGAGGAGAGGAGAGAGGAAGGAGGAGGAGGAGGAGGAGGAGGGGAAAGAGAGGAAGAAACAGGGGAGGAAGGTAAAGGGGCTGAAGAAGGAGGGATGGAGAGGAAGGCGAGGTCATTGAGAATAATGTGTCAGATCTCCCCGGGGAAGGTGAGCTCACCTCCTAATGGCACCACTGGCTCCTTCTCAATGAAATCATTGATCTGCTGGAGCTCCCCACGGCGTAATGGAGAGGAGGGGGGGAGGACGTGCAGAGAGGGCAGGTTAGGAGGTTAAGAAGAGGGGGATGACGGAGAAGGTGGAGAGAGGAAAGACGAAGGATGGAGGAAGGGACCTCAGGCACACAACCTCTCTGACCTGCACTGTGGCCAATCACAACACACCCGGAGGCGCAGAGTGGTAAACAACTGTCACTCACTGATCATGTCAACCTGATCTCAGACACACAGGTAACTACAGCAACTTATGTTCCCGTCCAGCCCTAAAAGGACTTGAGATGGCGCCGTTGGCAGCAACTAGAGAGAATGCACTTTCTGTAAGAAGCATTTGGCAGTTTCTAATCACATAAAAATGTGTGATCCGTGTCTCTCTGGAGAATCCTGCGCACACTTGCACTCTTCAACTCTGCAGGTGTGCATGCACATCTGTATGAGTGTGATTCAGAGGATGTGGAGACTTGCTGCTGGGCTGCAGAAGGAGAAGAAGAAGAAGAAACCATAGAGCGAGACTTTCAGCTCTGAGGAGGCTGACGAACACCGCACAGGGTCGGCATGACGGCCTGTCTCAACTGAATGAGCTCTCCGACCACACACGCTCTGACTGACAACGCATGCACACACATGAATGCACATAAATGCAGCCAATTGAACACTTGTACCCACACACACACCCACTGGACCCACATGAACACACACACACACATTCAGGATGAAATGAGGAGTATTACCTCATCTCCTCAATGGCTCTCTTCCTTCTGTTTTGTCTTTTTCTTTTTCTCACACGTGCACTCGCAAACATTGCCTCATGCGCGTGCACGCACTACTTCATATGCACATATTCATGCACACATGCGCACACACACACGGACACAAAAACACACACAGTGACACAAACAGACCTCCTTATGTAGCTCATTGGAATGTCTCTGTGAACGGTTGCATTGTGAGATTAGGCCTCCCACGATTACCTCACTTCTTCAGCTTCTCTCTGATGCACACGCACGCAGACACACACACACACACACACACACACACACACACACACACACACGCACACACTCAGGGGCCGCCGCCCCGTTGTATAACAGCACAGGAGAATGACACATAACTGAATTGACCTTTGTACCTCCGTCGGTGCAGTCACACCCTAACCTGATCTCATCAAAGCCCCGGGGTACACAGCAGCTCCTGTATGTGTGTGTGTGTGTGTGTGTGTGTTCGGTGTGTGCCGGAGAAAGAGAGAGCGAGCGAAAGAAAATGGGAGAGAGGCACCTTTCATCTCCTAATACCTCTCATCAGTATGTCATCGCCATGTCTCGTCCTGTGTGCTTTTGCATCGAGCTGGCAGGCTGACAGCGTGGGAGTCGTAAAAATCTGTAAAAACCAAAACTGCGTCTCAGTTACATACTAGGTACTAATACTACAGTACGCATCGTACATAAATTATCACAGTATGCTGTTTTTCAGTTATACAAGTACAGTATATCGATCAAACTTTGGAGACTACTGCCAATCGAACTTGAGAAAGAGGAAGCAAAAGATTTAATACTTTATTTTATGTTTCCTTTCTCACCACCATAAATGTTATATTTTTTTTCCCAAGTTCTGAGCATCTAGGGGAAAATTTCCCAGCGTGCAGTACTCAGAAATAAAGCGAATTCAGTATGAAAGTATACTTAAATCTGACTTGTCACTTTTTAGTGTGAAAGCATCACACATTCAAAACCTGGTTAGTTCGTACATAGTATGGCATGTGACACAGCTCACATGTCACCAAGCCTGTTTGGCTGTCAGATCTACATACCTGCTAGTCTGGATTACATCTTGAGGACACATCACGTTGACCGGTGAGCAGCTAGTTCTGCTACTAATAATCATATTCATTATCAGCTAATCTGAAGATGTTTTTGGTGGTTAGTTGATTAATCATTTAGTCTATACGTATGAGAAAAATGAACAGAGGAAAGCAGGAAATCATCACATTTGGGAGTTTGGAACCAGAAAAATGACCTTAACGATTAATCCCTTATCAAAATTGTTCTGTTTTTTTTTTCTTCAATTCATGATTTGTTTTGAATTATGCAAGTTTGTTAATAATTTCCAATGCATTCCCTTAAAACCAATAATATTTGATCACAATTATGAGTACTAATGTACGTATGTAAGAGAATATGGAGAGAGGAAAGCAAGAAGTCCCCACTTTCGGGAGTTTAGAACCAGAAAATGTACCTTAACGATTAATCCCTTATCAAAATTGTTCTGTTTTTTTTTTTTGCTAAATTATTAGCAATGTTTGTATTATTTTTATTTAATTTATTTGTTAATAATTGTTTTAATTAATTAATGTTTTGTTTTTAATTATTCATTTTTTGTTAATAATTTCCAATGCATATCTTTAAAACAAATTACATCTGATCACAAAAAAAATTGTTCTGTTGAATAACTCATCATTTTAGTACTCATAATCAATAGTAATTGGGGACTGTAAGTTAAGTCAGTGCTCAGACGCCAATGCAGAGAATCTTGACACGTCCGGCACGTACCGCCATCCTTCACCTCTAACTCATTTCCTTGTGCCCTTTTCTCTCCTTTCGCTCTCTCTCTTTGACCCGGTCGTGTGGCGCTTTAGTAATCCCGCGAAAAACACTGGCAGATGGCGCTCGGGAAGATTAGGAGCGGTGTTGCACATCTGCAAACTCCACACACACACACACGCACACGCACACGCACAGGCACACGCACGCACGCACGCACGCACGCACGCACGCACGCACGCACGCACGCACACACACACACACACACACACACACACACACACACACACACACACATATATCAGACGGATGAAATACACACCTGCCAACCTGCATCCCTTTCCCTACACCTTCATTTCCTCTGCTGTTCCCTGTCAGCCGATTCTATAATCGTTTTTTGCATTTGTTCTATTTTCCCGTTGTACTCATTTCCAGTTGTCAGCTTTTACAGTATTTCCACAAAATGTGTGCGCTATGAATAAAATGCATTGTCATTTTTATCACCACCTCCCATCCTCTTGAAATCATTCTCATCCAACTCTCTTTTCATCTGCAGAACATGAGTGCATATCCCACTCTTTCCCTCTCTCGCTCTCTTTTTCCCTTTTTGATTATAATTCTCTTTCTATTCTGTCTAAAACTGGAACATGAGGTTCAGATGGCAACATCAAAACATTTCATCCTGGCAGGCCTACATCAGAGCCGATGTGACGCATGACACAGCTACGCAGTTGGCATCGGCTAACACACCACCTAGCTGCACACACTAGCAGGCAGTGTTGTCTTTGGTTTGGCTGTGTGCTGCAGATTGGTGGGAAACACGCAAACTTTAGACCCACTGGGGAGGCAGCTGGCTCCGACCAAGCGATGTTCTCCTCCTCTACAAAACACACACACACAAATACACACGTTCAAACATGTACACACACAAAGTCTGAAAAAGGCAAGACACATCAGCCTGAGCTCCGACTGGGTGAGATCACTGCTGTGGTAAAAATACTGCTGCTGTCCTCAGAGAGACATGTTTCTCACAAACACTTTCACACAGTCAATGAAGTAATAACGCAAACATACTGTGCATTTGTACGTACGCAAAAATACACACGCACGCACAAACCTTTTCCAACTGCTACCCCCACCACATCCTGCGTGAATATATATTTCAAATTAAACACATTCGCTGCCCGGACTACTTGTCTCATTCACAAAAACAATGGCCCTGTTGGGACACGGCTTGCTCCATGATATCATCCGCATGTAGGAAGCAGTTTGCTTTCTGGGCCCGAGTTATTGATTATATAGTGAATGGAGAGAAACCTAAGAGGAGTCACCGATTGTTTTTCGATCAATACGTTCCCAGTGCACGCACTTAGGTTGTGTAACACGCCATTCAAACAGCATCCTTCCTGCAATGAATCCCCCTATTTTATGGACAATTGAGGTCATTTAAATTTAGCTTCAAAATGTGAAAATATAAACCCACTTTAGAGATGTGTGTTTTTTCAAGACTGTGCTCTAATCTCCATTTGGCAAGCTTCTGTATAAGTAATAGTTAAGGCAGAAAATCCTCTCCCCCCCGAGATAAAAAAGCTCAGTGATTATTCTTTTATTTACCCTGTCCATCCCATTTATGGCTTCTTTTCTTTTCATCTCTCCATCTGACCCTCATTCCTATCCCCTCCCACCCGCATTACCTCCCACTTGATTTGCAGCAATGTTACGGTGTGTACTGTACGCGTGCCTGTGTGGTCCGCATACGTGAGGCTGAAAGTCAGATATGAAGTCATCGCAGGAATTATTAGCATCATAAATCTGAGGTTCAGTAGAGGGGCAGTGGGAGAGGTGGAAAAGAGAGAGGGCAGGGAATGAAGGGAAGAGGGAAAGGAGGATTACTGTTACTGCAATTTTAAACTACCTTGAATCTTTAAGAATGTGAGAGGGGGAGTAAAGCCAATCAGAGCCAGGAACGAGAGTAAAGACAGATAAAGAAAGGGAGGGAAAAGAAGGGCCTCTAACTGTTATTATCAATTAATGCATCCATCAGGTTTTAGCCTGTAATTTATCAGAAAATAATGTTACATGCCTGTCCAAATTTTCTACAGCCCATGGTGATGTCTTCAAATTACTTGTTCACTTACTCAATTACTTGTTTACTTGTCCGTAAACTTTCTGTTATTCCATCTAAACAATCCAACAAAATCTACTTCTGAAAACATTTTAAGAGAGAAACAGGCTATGCCACTGCTGAATCTTGTTTCATTTTAGAACTAGATCGCCTAGTTTGACAGCTTGGTCCAAGTTTCGTGAGCCGGACGCATGGCGCTGGACGGGCTCATTTGAATAAATGACTGTTCCTACCTTTTTATTTTGAAAGAGAAACGGCCAATAAGGAAACTCCAACACTCGGCCGACCAATCGTGTAACTTCATCACTCAGTCAGTCACTCAGTGACAGACTTTTGCGTTTGTAGGGCCCTCTGCGGTCCAGCCCAAAAAAATACTATCCTCTTATGCTTGAGGTGGCTGATGTGTGAAGAGTTTGTTCTCACACTTTGAACCACTGCAGCCTCTAAAGCTGAGTTCACAGATTCTTTGTACCCCAAATAGAACGACATCCACCCTTTTAGACCACAGGCTCCTTGCTTTTGTTGATTGTAAAACAAAGAACTGAAACCCATGATTTAAATAGTCTCCCCCGTACATATATTTTCTAATTAGCATCATGTCTCGTCAATTAAAATGATTTAAGAAGCATTGTTCAAAAGCCTGGCAACCATGTCCCCTTCTCGTCTCTCACGCCATCTCTCTCGTGAAACTCTGCAGCTTCCTTTGACACAGGAGCAAATCCTGCAGCGCTCATCATCCGCATGATGTCATACACAAATGCATGCAGGCACGAATGCATGCATGTGTGCACGTGTACATGCAATGCCCCCCATCTACCCACCCACATATACGCATACACACATCAACATCAAGTATGCACAGACGCAGGCTGCTAGCTCCACTGACCCCAATAATACAACCACCCAAACAACAGCCAACGCCATTGGCTGAGTCCTTCTGGGGAATATTCTCTGCCACTGTTGTCGTGGAAACAGCAGAAGAAGCGGGGACAGAAATGGAGGAAGTGTGATTTTTTTTCTCCTGATGAAACGTAGCGAGAGTGAGCTGAGGAGGAGGGAACCGCTGACAAGGGGTCTTTCATTAAGAAGGGTATGATGTCTGATCAAAAAAGCTGAGGAGGAAAATCCTGGCTTTGGAGACAATCAGCGAGTGTGTGTGCATGTGTGTGTGTGTGTGTGTGTGTGTGTGTGTGTGTGTGTGATATCGAACATGGTTTTGTGTGTGTGTGTGTGTGCATACAGTACATGTGGGTGTGCCCAGCCTAAGCATGTGTTCAGTACATCTCTGTGACTAATTGTGGAGCCCGGGTGCTTTGAGGCAATCCTCGACATCTATGAATGACTCATGAAAAAGCGTTAATCTCCCAGCAGAGCGAGAGAACTGAGAGGAGGAGAAGAATGGGGATGTGGGGGGATGCGGAGAAGAGAGCAGAGATTTTTGCCCGAGCAGCATGCTTCTGCCGTCTCATTTCCAATCCTGACTGAGGCAGATTACGCTCCCCCATTCTGTGCTGACACATTTGGGACGGACTCGTAAGCCTCTGCTGGTGGATGTGTGCGTAATGTCGTCCCTTTAAAAAGCTGCAGCCACCGCAATCGAGATGTTATTAACTCAACGAGGCTATTAACAGTCCTGCTGGGGCTCAATTATAAGTCTTAGTGTGCTTAGTGGACACTATGACAGGATAATAACTGTGGTAAATAAGGCCAGAGGATTGAAGTTAAGCTTCAGCTTTATTTCAGTGATGCTGGGTAAGAGAACGACTCCGGGGGAGCTTAAACATCAAAGAGTCATCAGAGAGGCTTTGTATCTGAGCTTTCATACTTCCTCCTCTCCTTCCTATCTCCACACATACCTGTGAACCTGTGAGGGGGTGATTACTGCCAGTTAAGTTATGAGGAACAACTAGTATAATGTGAGGAACATTTGTTGAGCTCATCAGTGACATCTGCTGACCAAAATGTGGAATGACACAAATCAGGCTGTTGGGGGGTGAGGTGAGGAACACCTGCCTGCTGTACAATAGGAAGTGGGTAATAAATAGAGAAATGTCTATTCTAGATGAAGGAAAAACAAACACCGCCATCATCACACTCATACTCCACACACTCTCACGTACCGGTGAGCAGGGAGACTTTGTGGAAGGTGCCCTCCAGCTTCCCCATGAGGATGTGCACGAAGCCGTCTTTGGACAGGTGCCCCGCCTCTTTGGAACTCTGGTCATAAACCACAACTTCCTGCTTCCTGCCCAGCTCCACCTGCACAAAGGATAAACAACAAGGAAGAGAAGAGAGTTATGTTTCAGTGCTGCCATGGAAAGTATGCCAAGCATCCAGCGCCAACAAGGAAGATGGGGGTTAGTTAATATGACTGGAATTAGAAGAATCTGATACTGGAGAGTGTTATTGAGAATTCATTGCATCACACAGAACAGTCTGTAAAATAAACATATATATATTTTATCAGACCAGCTGATAATAAACCCACATACACATTTTTTTTTTTTAGGGGGTCTTTAGGGGGAGATAGCACGTCAACAGTACATGACACATAGAAGTGGTGTACGTCATTCGAAAGCTGGGAACCTGAAGATTAATTTGTGTCAAGTTGTTCTAGTCATAAATCAGAAATAAACATGAATGAATGAATGAATGAATTATTAAAATAAATTGTGAGAGTGTATAAGGGTTTAGAGCATTATGATAGAAGTATATGATAGCCATTCCCATGCTCTATTATGTCTCATAATTTGTTGAGGCAATTTTGGGGTTGATACCATTTGTTGCACAGATTTGGTGCAAAATTTAACCATTTTTAACCACTCGGGAATTTACCAAAATGATCAATAATCCCTTAAAAATATCACATTAAGACACAAAAACCTTGAGGAACACCATAGAAAAAGCCATGCTGTGAAAAACGTTTGAGTTCTACAAGAATTGCATTTTTCGGCGATTGGATGGCGAGCACTTCTGTTCTGGAAACTGCTCAGAAACCCCCTTATTGTCAATCTACCTAGGAATGCCATCCCTTCTCTGAATGCTCTAGGTCTCTAGTTTGTGGCTGTAAAGTTTCATGAGGCTGTGATTATCCTAGAGGTCACCACAGGTCATTTTATACAGTGTGTTCAAGTTACAATGAAATGGCTACTATGGGGACTAACACCATCACACATGAATACAATTGGGCTTATTGGATCCACAAGAGTCTCAGCTTTACAGTCATACTAAATGTATGCAACTGTCTGACCCTGAGATAGTTTCTTCAAACACTTGACCACTCTGTTGCCCTAATAAGCAGCAATAAGAAAAACAAAATGAACTCAGAAACACACTGCTGGGAGTTATGACAATAAACACTGTCTTTATGGATGCTAGTGACTGCAGCACTAAGCAGGATGAACTACAGATGATGCTAGTGTAAGTTATGCAGATAAACCATAGGGTTATGTATAATGCATTAGAACATTATGCATTAGTTTGCACAGTGCAACTGTGACGGTAATATTTACTGTGCAGAGAGGGTTTTTTGTCGTAATGGGAGGTAATATCAGTAAAATCATAATGTTGCGAAGGGTGTGGGCGTCCATCAATGCATCAGTGTGATGCTGTTTGTATCAGAAAGATGAGAGGGTATGAGCATGCGCCAGAGTGTGCCTGTGTGTGCCTGTGTGTGTGTGTTTGAATGAGAGCGTGTGAGCATGGGCCTGCGCACAAGCACACACACCAGCCAGGCTGTGTTGTTCCCCATGTTGTCAGGCAGGCTTTGGTCACATGACCATCAGGCAGCGCCTACTGCAGCTATGAATCACTGCATCATTGAACCGCCACTGGACAGGAGAGGAGAGAGGGGAGGAGGAAGGAGGGCGAGCGAGCGGAAGGGAGGGATGAAGAGGGTGGGGGTAGTGGAGTAGTGGGGCAGGGGGAGATGGAGACGAGATGGAGAAAGATGCAAGTGAAGAGGAGGAGAGGGAAGAAGAGAAGGCGGGCGGAGGAGAATCAGAAGATGGAGGATGAGACAGGACGACCCACATTGTTTACCTTAACATACATCTTCTGAAATGTGCAGCTGAATAGCCGCTAGCTTCCAGGCAAAACTGCACTATTTTTACGCATGGCCACCCTTTCCCTACCTCGCTCTCTGTATGCTGAGAGGCACACTGGGGATGATAATGTAGTTCATGGTATACACAGTCAGCTACACGGTGTGCATAGAGTGTGCCTGATTATGTTTCTGCTTGCAGAGCAGCTGTGGCACAGCGCCTGGGCAGACAGCCATGCAGGTGATTTAGACAGGACAAGGTCAGCCTCTGAAGACCGGTTACAAGTAACTCTGGTCCAGTAAAACCCGGTTTAGCTCTGCTCGCCTGCATCCAGCACCAATACTGAAGTAAAGGCATTAAAAGCTGAGGCAGAAAACCTGATCTGTAGCATCGATTGTAACTTCATACAACTTGCTTTTCTGGTGTTCAAGATATTATGATGACACACCTGTGATGCCTAAAGAGGTTACCACTAACGTCTTCAAAGTTTTATCTGTTCACGGTTTAGAGAGGGGCCCTGGCGGCCATAAAATGCTCCGGGTTTGAGTCTGGCTGGGGAACTTTATTACATGTCGTTCCACATCTCTCTATCCCCTCGTTTCCTGTCGTTTCTCTACCCTCGACTGTATATTGAAGTCATATAATACCCCCCCAAAATATTTTCTTAGACTTCTAAGAGGACCTATTATGCTTATTTTCAGGTGAAGACTTGTATTTTGGGTTTCAACTACAACAGGTTTACATCATGGATGTATTAACAGAACTGGATACAGTGTTGGAGGCGGGGCCCCATTCATTCCTATGAAAGTTGCTCAGTGGCACATGGAGAGAAAATGACTCGACTTCCGCCCAGAAAAGTACCCAGATCTTGGGAACATGGAACATGCGCAGCAGCGTCCGCTCGGTCACATGACTCGGTCACGGGGTCCCAATGTCACGCCGTCGTCACGGCTTAGCGCTCCAGCCTCGGTCTGGGTCTCATTCACATGAACAGAGGAAGGGAAATAACTCTGGATTTGGCTATTAATGCGTTTTACAACTTTTAAAAACATTTTTTTTTAAATAAGGGCTATTAGAGTGTCCCCACTGGGTAGTTGATTCACCTCAAAAAAAATTATCCACTGAGTTACAGACCTCTATTTCCCAATGTAAGTCTATGGGAAAAAGTATTTTTGGGCCCAATGGCATCACGTGACGGACACGGAAATTGCAGTACAGCCGTTTGGCCACCACGAAAATTGGGATCAACGACCGGCGCTCTTCCTGGGGACTTGGTTTACATGCTTTAATGTTCAAAAATACCGGTCAGTCTGCTCTGATTGGTCAGCTGGCCCACTCTGTTGTGATTGGTCAACCGAACCAAACTCTTCGGACTCCGCTCCAGCGCCGCTCTAACTAGGTTTGTTTGAGGGTGTGCAAAAACTAGCAAGCAGGTATTATGCAAATGTGTTACATGGTGACATCACCACGTTACGGAAGAAAAGGCGGGACTTCAAGCAAGGTGTTTCAGGCAGTTCAGGAGCAGTGTTTCTGTGGGGGAGAGTAACTCCCATTGGCCTGGACTTTAGGCTTTGTAACTGCAGACTTTTTACGTGCACAAACAACGATATAACGGAGAGGGGGAAAGCACAAAAGCATAATAGGTCCTCTTTAACACAGTAGACCTGCGATAGTATCTAGCTCAGAATATGCTTACATACAAAATACTGCACAGCCAGGTGGCTGAAAGCATTCGTAAGTGAAATATGTCAATGCAATGCTATGCATTTAAAACATAGGGTTTCCTAACTTTAGTCTTTACCTGCCCTTAGCACTCATTTATGTGTTATATTTCCTTCTTACATGTCCATCTTCATGCCATGTTTTAAATCTCCTTCACCCTCCATCTTTACTGACCCTGGATAATTTTGGCTAATAATCCTAATGGGATCAGATCTAATTTGGGAGCCTGATCTCGACGCTTGAGGATTATAGGCCTTTAACTATACATACATGCACAGCACAAATACTTGGCTTGTTTGTCAGCTGCACGGTGCAAAAAGTTTTGCCTCTAGGGCAAAAACAAGCAGTGGGTGATACCTGCTTAATGATTTCATAACTTACACTATATGTGATGTACTCTATGTCTTCTGTTTATGCTGTCTGTGAAACTATTCTGTACTTACTACATGACAGACCTAGTATCTCACTCTCTGGAATTACTACTGTAACTTGCATTTTCTTGAGGTCCTTGGGGTTTATAATGATTTGTTGGTTACAAAAAAAAAGAGGAATATTCAAATTCAACTGGAAAGGATGGAGTTAACAGACGGTTTCATCTGTATTTTTCACTAAATCCATACCAAACGTGGAGGATTCATTCAATGTTTCAGCTAAGAGGATGAAATTACACCTCCACTCATTCCATTTGAAAGTGTGCAGCATCAATATTTAATAAAAGTGTATGAATGATAGTTAAAAATAGTATGATATACTGTAGATCCTGCTTAGATGATGCACTAAAGCTACACATCCAGCCTAGTATGTGATATGCATAGAGTTTGCTGCAGTGTTAGAGGTCAACGACCCGAGGGAGCGTGGGGCTGGCTGTCAGACTGCAGCAGTAGTACAGATCTCTCATCCCTCTGCAGTGCTACAGCATCACTACTACTACTGTGCTCTACTGCCCAGGCGCTCTGACGCATGCACACTGCAGGTAAACAAGGAATGCCACTGGCAGAGAGAGGGGAAAAGGAGGGGCCATGGAGACAGAGAAGGGGGGAAAACCAGGAGGATATGAGGAAAAGAAGGGAGAAAGGAAGCCCAAGAAGGTGATCAGAGAGAAAGTTGAAGCAGGATGATCGGAGGGATAAGAGGGAGGAGGAGGAGGAGGAGGGTGCAGCAGAGAGGGACAGAAGGTGGCGTTGGCAGACCAAATGCTACGATCCTGCAGCACCCCTGAAGGCTGGCATCACAGCAGGACAGAAACAAGGATTGGTCAAAGGGGGAGAGGCTATTTTTCTCCTGTCATTTGCAGAGGGAGACGGCAAGAAAGAGTGAAGGAGATTGCAAGGGAAGCAAGAGACAGAGCTGAAGAAAGCCAGTAGGACAAGTACTGAAAAAACAAGAAAATGTGGGTGTAAAAGAGAAAGAATGAAGGTGTTGGGCAAGAGACAGAAGTCTCTGCTTGTTTCTTACTGACCCTGTGTTATAAAATATAAAAGGAGTGGGAGAAAAACAAGGTCTGACAGAAGGCTGCGAGTCAAGGCTTGGCCTTACTGTCAAAGCTCCTCTATAAACACACACACACACACACACACGCACGCAAGCACGAACACACACACACACACCATGAAACATAGATGACGGGTGGCAACAAAAGATATCTATGGAATCGTGGAAACACAGCCCCGGAATATGGTAAGTGTTTGCGTAAGAAAGTAAAACATGGTTTCCCCTGACCTCAGCACAGTGCCACTGACCAGTGACAAGGTCAGTGCTGAGCAGGACAGTATGTGTGTTTGTGTGTGAACTGGCCTGTGACACAACATCAGCACAAACAGTCTAAAAATGGCCCCGCATTCCTGAAGCGCAGTCCGGGTACTCTCAGTGCGTCCTTTCTGGGATGTCCCACGGAAAACCAGTAAACTGCAGTATGAACTCGCTTCAACTAAACAGTGTTTTCAGCTCAGACTGTGAAAATAAAGCTGTTTGGAGCCTAAGATAAATAAAAAAAATACAGTGTGTATTTTGAAGGCACAAGATGGCACTGTGTGCAAAAGTCTGCAGTCAACACTATACAAATCACTCTTTCATTCACTTATTATTGATTGATTTGTAGGCACATTTTTACATGCTTATTATGTCAATGTGGTTACAAACTGGCTTAATGGTTGTTGGGCGCTCCCAAAACATGCAACACCTGACACTTCAGTACATTACAACCTAATAGAGGACCTGCTGCAACAAGCAGTGACCTCTCCTAGCAGTTGATCTGTCAGTTTGAGACTCCGCCACACACGGTGTGACATATACCACTCGCCGCTGTAAAGATACCCCCCCGGGGCCAGATGATGTCATTGACTGGCACTGGCAGCTGCCACTTCCATGTATGCTTGTGTAGGTGTGATATGTGTGTCACAGATTTCTTGTACTTCTATCCTTGTGAGGACCAAATACAAAGTAGTTCTGGGTTTATGTAACAGGTTTGTGTTTAGACTTGGCATTATGTTTAGGGTTTAGATTAAGTTTAAGGCCTATGGAATAATGTTCTTAGTGGAAAGTCCTCAAAATTACAGTATTAAACATAGACTGTATATATAGATGGACAACTCGTCTCCACTTCCTCCCACTGTACAAAAGTAAAGACAAAATATCCTGTACACGGGAGCCCACACACCCGACCGAGCTAATCATGAGCCGAGCACGGCTGCAGCTTGCTAGCGTGAGCCACCTAGCTGCTACGTTAGCACCACGGCAGCTGTTTAGCTAGAAAGACACAATGATTAACCATAATATCTCTATAACTACATTTATGATCAAAACAACATGTTCATTTGTTTGGTGTGTACTTGGAAATTTTAGTTAGGCCCATTTCCCATCCTCTAACATGGAGCGAGACCTTATGACCTATACTGCAGCCAGCCACCAGGGGGCAATCAAGATATTTTGGCTTCACTTTTGGGGATCCGTCCTGTCTCCATCTTTATATTCAATTCAATTCAATTCAATTTATTTTTGTATAGCGTCAAATCACAACAGAAGTTATCTCAAGACGCAATACAGTGTACGGTTTTAGACAAGGATGTGAAAATGTGGCAGGGCTGTTGAAAGTCCCTGATGACTCTGTGCATGTGCAATGTGAGGTCATCACTGATCGTTTAAGAGATGTGGTCGCCTGATCTGGTCACACCCTCACACCACTGAATGTCACAGTACCTTTAACACACACACATACACACACACACACACCAGGCCCCAAATACTGTAGGTTACACATTCAGATGTAAGTAATGTCTGGAGACATTTACTTACACTGTCTACACATGTCTCTGACTAAACTGGTGTCTACAAAGAGCACATGCATGCTGTAGATCCGGTTATACCAAGTCTTCCTCCTCAATTTGCATACAATAAAAGCCACATTTCAAAACATCTATGAATCATTCCCTCCATCTTTCATTTACGTCCATGAACTAAAAGTCTATTTTAACATAAATGTTACTCCTTCTTCGCGGTGTGTGTCTATGTCAAACAGTAGGATCTTTAAAGCAAACAATGATTCATGCCATGACCTCATCAAAGCAAACACATGACATATCCGGCTCTGTAGAAAAAAACCACCGACAGCTAAAGCGTCTTTGTTTGAACTCGGCAAAGGGAAAAATGTGAATGAAACATACAAAAAAAATCCCAGAGTTTGCCCTCTGGGTACTCTGGGAAACAATCCACGCGGTGAGTCACCGACTAAGTTCTCAGTTCTGCTGCTGCTGTCAAGACAGATGACACATGAAACGCTCATGTTTTTGTCCCTCATTTTGAAATGGTGTAGTTACTGGAAACGTCTTGGTACAGAACAATACTATTATGAAAACTGTACGGTGTTTTCCAAAGACATTACCAGGGTCTTTTCCCTGTGTCTGGCACTTAAATAACAGGCAAGTTTATTATTACACAACCTCAGGAATACTCGCCCTTGATTCTTTAAAATGATCCACGTATTTCCCATCGAGTATCATTACAGCCTTGCGAAGAAGATAAACACAACATATGGTGCGTCATAAGTGGAATTGATGGGGGATCTTCTTCGTTGCATAAATGCATTAGTTGGTCACGTGCGGTCTCCCCCTGTGCTCGGCAGCAGGGGACTCAGCCGATCCTACCAATTAAGATCACAGACGAGATCACAGAACCATCGCCTGGCTCTCTTTATTGCTGCGTTGCCATTATACCAAACAACAATAATTGTGCTACTGTTTATTATCATCATCATGACTAATATGTTGGCACCACAACACTTGCAGACATAATTGTGTAATTACAGGTGCGGGACTTTACTGTAAACAATAGCGCAAATAATGAACGCATGATACAAACGGCAAGCCGCAAGATTATGGCTGCAACTAAAAATTATCTTTATTACATATTAATCTGTTGTTTATTTATCTTTTGGTTTATACAGTAAAACAACAAAATAGTTTTAAATGCCACGTATCACAACTTCCCTCAGCTAGTGTTCAGTTAAAATTGCAGCAACAAGCAGTACAGAAATTAAAAGTATTCACTTTACAGTTTGACAAAACAGAAAAAGCAGCAAATCATAACATTTGAAGAGCCCCGAAATATTATGTTTTTCTTGAAAAATTAATAATGATTATTTGCTTTTCAAATATTGTTGTTGATTAATTTTCGGTCAATCTGATTGTTGATTGTCGTTGACTAATTGATTCAAAGCTACACCAGTGTCATTGATTTACCAACCCAAAAGATCAGTTATCAAGTAAAATAATATGCACCGATCCAATTAGTATCAAGCCAATTCTCAAATCTGATACAAATACTCTCTTTATCCCAAATTTAAAATCTGTACACCACACTGCTTGGAACTCATTGTAATACGATTTTTATTAGTGGAAACAATACATTTTACAAGAACACTGACAAACATTAAAATTAAAAATGTTTTAAAACTAGGGCTGTCAATCAATTAAAATATTTAATTGTGATTAATTGCATGATTGTCCATAGTTAATCGCAATAAAAATTGAAAATTAATCGTAATTATTTAATTAATAATTAATTATTCTTATAAACATTGGAGTGGGCAAATATGCTGCTTTATGCAAATGTATGTATATATTTATTATTGGAAATCAATTAACAACACAAAACGATGACAAATATTGATCCAGAAACCCTCACAGGTACTGCATTTAGCATAAATCATATGCTCAAATCATAACATGGCAAACTGCAGCCCAACAGGCAACAACAGCTGTCAGTGTGTCAGTGTGCTGACTTGACTATGACTTGCCCAAAACTGCATGTGATTATCATAAAGTGGGCATGTCTGTAAAGGGGAGACTCGTGGGTACCCATAGAACCCATTTTCATTCACATATCTTGAGGTCAGAGGTCAAGGGACCCCTTTGAAAATGGCCATGTCAGTTTGTCCTCGCCAAAATGTAGCGTAAGTTTGGAGCGTTATTTATCTTTATTCTGTCCAGATATCTTTATCCCTTAGGTTTTCTAGTTTCATATGACAGTATCTTCACTCTAGCAGAGCCCACTACAACCTAAAAATCACAAGCTGCGTTAATGCGTTAAAGAAATATTGGCGTTAAAACAAATTTGCGTTACGGCGTTATTATCATGTTAACTTTGACAGCCCTATTAAAGAGGTTTTAAATGTGGATCAGTCACATCTGGCTGATACCACAATCGACCGTCGGATCAAACTGATTTTTGACTTTACATTAAAAATGCTGAATCACAGCCACATTTATGGCTCTATTTGTCTCTCTCACAAAAACTACAAAAGACTTGAAACATGCTAAATTGTGATTATAAATATGACTCTCTTTGAGTAGGCTGCTGCTGTATTCTCTCTACTACTCAGGATCCCATTGGCCTCCGTGGCTGCATATACAGGAGAAAGGGTGCTTCCCGAGGCTGGCTGCTGGTAGTGAAAACCTCTGGTCCATCTGTCAGGCCTGCCTGGCCGGCTGTCCCCGTCACAGCAGCAGGGATTAGCCGGGCTTAAGCCAAGAAACCAGCCGCCTGCCCTCCAGCCTGTCAGAACAGGCACGAGGAAGCCCCGTCCCCGACTAAGCCTGTGCCATCCCTAACCCAGCAGAGGTCCACCACCACCTAGCCTACTGTATCCAGCTCTCTCTGACCTACATTAATAGTGAGCATTAATAAAGAGGTTATGGAGGGATGGGATGTGAAAGGGAGAAGAAAGAGGACACCATTTTGATTGCCACTGCGCTGGTCATAGATGTTCATTCAGCTCAGTTAACTGAAGCGTTGGGAGCCTCTATGAAAGAGGGTGAGTGCAGCGCCTTGGGGGATGCAGGCTATTAGTGCTCAATGGGATGTGAGGCGGGAGGCAGCCAGGGAGGAGGCGGAGGCAGCAGCCCAACCATGAATACCCTCAGTGCTGCTCTCCCGCTTCCTGCATTCACTTCCCCAACAAAGAGCCACAATGGTGTCCTTTGCTGTCTTGGCTGGCTGAGGCGGCTCCTGGCGATGCTCAGAGCCATGTGGGGGGTAGGAGAGGATGGTGTTTGTATGTGTGTGTGTGTGTGTGTGAGGGGTTAGCTGGGAGCCGGCTTTAACACCGCACAGCCCGTCTGCACGTGCCCAGCCCGCGGCCTGCCAGTGGCCGCACAAAAGGGATGATGTCATGCTTAGCCAATAACAAAAGAGTCTGGGTCCGTCGGGCCCTCCTCTCTCACACGGCTAGTTCCAGCTTTATCCAGCCTAGCATTAATCGCAAGCCTTATCCTCTTTACTGGGGGTGGGGAATGGATAATAACAAACCAGCCATGGGGCAACACGAGATATAGGGAGAGGAGGAAGGAATAAATGATGAAGGCGTGGGTCGGCGATGGGAAGCTGCAGGCTGTGGTTGTGGGAGACGGACAGACGGACAGACAGAGCTGTCACGAGATTGAAAGTGAGAGAAATCAGGAGGAAGCACGGCTCTATGGGGTGCCACAGTGTGAGAGCTGCCAACCACAGGGCCCCACACAGAGATGGAACCAATAGCATAGAAACACACGCTCTCCAGCTGCAGCTTTTTTAACATCTCCAGCTTTTCTTTTGTTCTTGTTTCTATCTAAATCCGTAGACTACAACAGTAGGTCATGCATCATCACCACCCAAAAATAAAACTGAGCAAAACTGGATCTTTTTGGTCGGGATGATCACACATTCTTGCAGGATTTCCCGTGTGGCCTTCAGGCTTAGCAGCATCTTTTGTATCCAGGTACGTGTAACTCAGGCTGGCAGAATGCACCAATGCAAGAGGTGTTACAGAAGATCCTTGTCCAGTTAATAGTGGCACACTTTGAATGAGAAGAAAGGTATGTGGATTCAACTGCCAGAAGCCCTCGCAGTAAAGCTGAATTGAAACTAATTGGTATAACAGAGAGTCGGTGAGAAACAGCAGGCGCACGGGGACTCGCAGCCAATGTACCAATTATATGGACGCTATTAGCTGAACCGAAGGTCATTTGACGTGAGAAAGTAACAATAATCCACAGTTCTCCTCCATTTTACCACCTGACCATGAGGAAAGTGTCAGTCACCTACAAGCATGAAGTGTAATCCAACAAGGAGCGGCAGAGCAATAATCTCAAGCAATAATGTATAATTATTTGCCATTTGGTGGACGGGGCGTGCTTTTTGGCGATTAAAGTTCTTTAACTGTGCACAAAATGGAAAATACAGAGTCAGTTTGTTCACTACAACTCCAGGACTGATGCAGTATATAAAGGACATAAAATGGTAGCAGGTCATAAATCATATTCATAACTACTGTAGGTTTAACAGACTGAGATGCGTTACAGCTCAGACTCCTGGCTACCAGGAAGTCAAACAACAAAAGCAGTTTATGTTGCCATTCAAGCCCAATGTGTCACACCCAAGAAAAAAAAATTCTATCACCTGTTATGTGTCATCGGCCTCTATGAATCAGTGTTTTATTGCGTTGGGCGTAGCGTGTTTAAAAGTTAAATGAAAACCTAAAAATAACAGAGTGAGTGCAGCGAAGGAAGAGGAATCTCATCTACCATCTCCGCAGCTTTGTTGATGTGTTTGTCCAATCGTGTAAAACTGTTGGGTGATGTCTGTTTGCACGCGCATACTTCATGAGGGCACATCCCACACATAAAACACACAAACATCTCCCGCCCTCCCCTCCCGCTGAGGTTTCCCCTCTCAGAGTTCCTTCAGTTTCACACAGCGACTAAAAATACAGGAGTCAGCGTGCCACGGGTGGACAGGCCATGGAAAAGAGGCTGTCATATTCAGAGGAGAAGTCATGGAAAACGGGAGGATCCGATTTCAGGGCCACTGATAAGCAACAAACCTACAGTACGCCCGCCAAATATAGCACCCACTGATGTGGTGCAGGCTTCGGCTGAAGCACAGAGGAGGCCGATCTGGAACCACAACAGTACACGGGTGAGGCTGCTGGAAATATTCTGAGATGTTAGGGAGGCATTGCTCAAAGACACTTCAGCAAGGTGAACAATTGTTGACATAGGAACTTCAATGTGAGACCTCTGGTTTAAGGAAAGTCTCTGTTCCTACTACCCCAACTTGTTGTAAGTATGTCACAGGAAAATCTTGTAAATCCCCAAAATCTACTACAACCCTGGCATTTAAAGTCGAATGATCAGATTTTTAACTGGGTGTTGTTGGTCTGTTGATAAGGGAATTTACTTAACACACAAAACACCACATTTAAAAAATGACAGATATCAAAATCTTGACTTGAGTCATAATATCAATGGATTCCTGCTGAAACTTTAAAAAACTGTATTATACAGTATTTGCATTGGGATGGAGAATTACAGGAGAATATCAACATTCTCATGTCCGTGCAGTTAATATAAGGCAACAACTAGCTATGGCTGTCAACAAATATTCTAAATTCGAAAATATATTCGAATTGACAAAAAAATGATATTCAAATGTGAAAATGAATATTCGATTCGCAAGTAGGAAACTTTCAGGCGATCTACCTCTGTTTTTATTTCTGTAGTGAAATGAGGAGGTATCTTATAGATACCTCCTCATTTCAACTTCACCAGCCATTCCTCATCCATTGCGGTGCTTTCAAAACGAGCGACAGGAATAAATAGAAACCAGGAGTCTGATAAAAGTTCTGCGTGCCATGCTGCGCAGTGCAGCCAGTTAGGACACGGTGTCATGAACATAATGTGCAAAAATAGATAGTTCGAACCTATGTGTTTTTTAGATTAAATATTGAGCGTAATTTTTGGCAAATTTTGACAGCTCTACTGTACAACCAGCAGCCACTTAACTTAGCAGAAAGACTGGAAACATGGGGAAGCTCCAAAGCTCACAAATTAACACTTTGGTTGTTTAATTTGTGCAAAAACCAAGAAGTAAAAATGACGATTTGCCATTTTACATGGATTATGTACCAGATTATTAAAATGAGTGTCTTGTTCTGTTAAGCAAGGTGAAAGCTTGCCACACAGAAACTTTAAAGGAAAGGCTCTCTAATCACTGGCATCACATCCTACCACACAAAAAGCATCAGCCTGTCAGATCTGCTTACCTTCACCTTGCCGTTCGGTTGCAGCAGCTCAGTGACTGACACCTTGTCCTGCTGCAGTCGCCTCTTCACCAGCTTGGAGCAGCAGACGTTGACCGCACCTTGCACGTGCGACGCATTGTACTCAGAAAACGTCCTGCTGTCAATCACCAGCAAGCGGCCCGTTCCTCTCTGGATGAGGCTCGCAAGTCGCTTGATGTCCATGGCGCTTCGCTTAGTCGGCCCTTTCTCCCCTGCCATGATGTAGGATGGGCGGAGTGGTCACAGAGGACACGGAGGAGTACGGGATGGGGCGTGGAGGAAGAGGGGGTAGATGAGAGAGAGGGAAAGGTGGAGGAAGAGATGGGGAGGAAGAGGAGGAGGTGAGGTCAGTGGAGGAGGGCTGCCACTGGAGCAGGCGCTGAGAGATCCATGGTGCCTGAAAAAGAGGAGACAAGGAGAGAAGCTTCACGCCAGTGCAACAAATAAAATCATTCGCTCCTAAGCGACGATGACAGGATTTATGTCGTATTAATTTCCGAACCACACACAAGTGCACATTGTATTTTTATGCACTGTATTATCTTTAGCTGGCAGACTTTGAGCACCTTGAATATTAAAAATAGCTACAATGCTTAACACAAATATAAAAGTTATTTATAGGCTCAAAAGCCAACTGGATCATCCGCTGGGATTTATCAGTCCCGAGATCTGAAGGAATATCACACATCCAAACACAAAGCCAAAGACTTAAGATAGACATGCACAACAATAAAACGCGTGTGAGTGTGCGCGCGCCTGCATAAGTGTGTGTGAGGGTGGGTTGTTGTTGATCGAGGGTCTCTTGGTAGCTCATGAAACAGGAAACTGAGGGCGTGAGATAAATTAAGCTAGGGGATTTCAGAGAGCAGGTCTGGACACAGGCAAAACGGCCCGTGTGACATCCTGTGTATGTGTGTGCGTGTGTGTGTTCCAGAGAGCCGTCCATAAACTTGATGAACTGCCTCCTCCTACCTATCACTACTAATCACTCTGATATCCCCCCTGCTCACATTCACCTACATTTAACATGATACGCACACACATGCAATCATTTATCGGGGTTGAGTGATCATTGGCTGCGTGTGAGGAAAATAGTGTGCGAGGCGACACATGACCATTACAAAAAAAACAGTGTCATTCTTTTCAACATATAAACAGAAACTCTGTGTAGATTGAGGAGCAGTTCCTTGGTTAACCAGGTGTCATGCGACAAGTGAGAAGGTCAGAATGTGAATGCAGTCGCGTTGTTTTATTCATCTACGGGGCACATGGTGTCATGAAAAATGAATGGGCCTCCTCTCATTTACCCCAAAGCCTAAATGGAGGTTTAAACCTCGGCTGAAAAGGGAGAGTAGCGGTGTAGAAACAGATAGCGGAGGGAGATAAAGTAGAAAAACGCAACAGCCTTGGCATGAAATTAGTCATTTCAGCAACATATTCCTAAATGGAAGAGGGGAAATGGAAAAAAAACAGCAAACAATAAAAATAAGGAGTCATGTTATGCTAATAGAAGCAGAAGAGAACTGTCTATGTGAAGCAGAACAGCGGTGAGAAGGTGGGCGAGAAAACAGAGACTGAGAGAGAGGAAATGTAGAGAAACTGTGTCTACTGATCGGTAGTGTCTTGGGAAGACGTCCAGGCAGCTCTGCAACTTTTCACCTCTGTTCTGACACCGCCGCCGTGGAGAGAGAGAGAGAGAGAGAGGAGGGGGGTGGGGGTGTAGCAAAGGATGTTATTCAGTGAGGATCTCTCCAGCCTAGCAACTCAGCCAGCTCAAGGTAAGGGAGGGGATGATTGTGAAGATGGGAGCAAGGAGGAAAGAGATGAAAAGAAAGAGACACATAAAGGGAGAAGCTGAGACGGGAAGGAGAAATCGGCCACACTCGTAAACTAACTTGCAAACGACTGCACCAAACTTAAGACGTGGATGTGGAGTACAAAATGACATGAGATGTGTTGCAGTGTCGTTCATAACAGCAAATGTCATGCATCATTCCACTACAGATCAACAAAATAAATCATTTTCCCGTCACCCACACGGAGGCCTATTATATCTCCTATAGGCTGCTGGCCAAGCCTGAACATACATGTACACGTGCTGTTGCTGCTTGGCAACCTGCCTGATGCAAGAGCAGCAGCCCAGGAACATGGAAGAACATCTAGATAGACAGCAGCAACTGCCTGCACTGTAAACACACAGCCTGCTGTCGCAGAAAGTAGCTACACTGGGTTTGCAGACACAAACAAGGCACAACATATCCTGGTTAAATAAAATATAGGATAGTAAAGTCAGTCAATGAAGACTGAAGGTATAATACTCTGCACAAACACAATGCAGCGTAGTGTATCTTAAGAAAGCAACACAGACAAATACGTCTAATCCAGCTAATCTGATCTAATCTGTCTGTCTGTCTGTCTGTCTCGTCGTGATGACTGGATGCGGGTTTCTGCATTAACGCTTAAAGCAAAGCACAGTTTTGTGACCTGCAGCGACACACACATACTGAAACATTCCCCACTTTTCCCACAATGTGCACCCCAGCAGCCCTTCTGCAGAAATATTAAGCCTTGCTGCAACGCCAGCGCTGCCCTACTACATGCTACATTACGACCTGCCCCATCACCTGTTATATCATACCTTATATGGCGCCGAGCCCTTTAGCCGAGCAGCTAACACCACAGCTTCCAGGCAGGGGTGTGAATCTTTCTCTCTCTTTTTCTGTTTCCCTTGCCGCTGCTGAGCACAACATCTGACGCTGCATATGTCTAATGGCGACTGCTCTCCCACCACCACCCGCCCAGCCTCTCTCTCACTTTTTCCTCTCTGAATCCCTCCTTCCTCCTCTATCACTCTCTTTCTTGCTCTTGTGCAGTGAACGGGGACGGGGAGGGGAGGAGTGTGCAGGTTTACATGTGTGGCGTGGTAGTGAGAGGGAGAGAGTGGCGCTCTGCATCTTTCTACGCCGCGAGACAATCGTCCTACGGTAGCCTCGTTGTCAGTGGACCCTGTTTGTGTGGACAAGGATGGGAATGAAGAGAATAGGAGAAAGTCAAAGGAAAGGACACAGAGAGAAAGATAGAGACACAAAACATCAGAATATGGAAAGGGGGGGATTATAAATGATACAGAGAGGGAGCACGAACCTCAGTGCGCTTACTCAGCATAACAACAACAACGCGACCCCTTATGCAAAACCATCTTTCTTCCCCTATCAGGAGCAAAAACAAACAAAGCTCCGCGCACTAAAATAGGCAGCAGCCAGGAGCTCGCTGTGAGGCTCTGGCTGAACAGAGGAAAACAAGCCGAGAGGAGAGAAAGCAGAGACAGCGTGTACAGGCCCGGAGCAGATTCTGTTGTTGCCATAGAAACAGCCCGGTTGGAGTGAGCAGGGGGCACGGGGAGGGTGGTGGTGATGGTGATGGTGATGGAGATGGTGATGCTACTGGTGCTGATGCTGGATCAGGATACAAGAGAAGACTTATAAAAAGAGATTCTCACAACTTTAGCTGTATGACTACATTGATAGTTATCAAGAGATTTGTTCTCTGCTGGTTCGGTCTGACCCGTTCTACTCTAGTCTGAGAGAGCAAATGTATTAGCATAATTTTTTTTTTCTATATCTGTCCTGAGCTGCTTGAAAAACAACATCCTTGTTCTGACTGCTATTCCAAAAACGTAGTCCACGTGCAAACATGTGCACATGTCCAAAGATGTAGGCGAACGAGGATGTGCACCTTAAAGATGAAGTAATGCGGTTACACCTTGACGAGGCTGAAGGCAAAAGAACCGGATCAACAGGTTCATTTTGAAGGATATTTCAAATCTAGTTGGGGAATTTGAATATGTGAATGTACGTACAGTGCTTCAAAAAGTACTGGAACTTCCAGTTCATCAAAAGCACGAGAACCATGAACACTAAGCACATGGATTTATACAGAGCTTACACATCTAACCACAGAAAAAAAGTATGACGCAAGTATAACCATGCCATTCTCATGTCTAACCTGCTATAAAAAAAACTTTTTCTAAGAATACAGGCGCACAAATCATCAACAGGCTTTACTGTCACTCTCTTTACAGCTGATAACAAAAGACTAATAATGAAAAAAAAAGCTCCTTTGTAATAGGGCAGTAAAACAAAGTTGGGGAAGTAAATTTATCTCCATAAAATGGATAAACCATGCAGACATATTCATTAAAAAAAACCTGAGCTAAGCATGATGATGGCTCAATAGTGCCATATCATAGATAGACTGCCATATCAGACATCAGTGAGAGAGGCAAACACAAAGAGAGCAACTGGAGGGCAACCAACGCTGATGTAATACCACCCCGGACCGGTTATTCATTAACTCCCTGCATAACGTCACCTGTGGCCACAGCCTCGAGTAAACTGATATAAAAGCTGGCTCTTCCATTCATTCAATGAGAGACATGAAATGTTTGTTTAGACCACAAACAATGACATCATCAGAGCATCTCATTGCCCTTTACTCTGTGACGCAGGCTCTTTCTCGTGAACTAAAAGCTTACATCTGCGTGTGTTTACACACTGATTCTTTTGGCTATATGTGACCACAACAAGGTACTCTGCAGGTATTAAAGCCACCAGACACCATCAACACAAGGCTGCTGGAGGATTACACGGTCACCAGTTTGTAGTGGAGAATTTAATAACAACAATTACAGATCACGTTTGGGTATGCGGACATGCCTTAAAAAAATTGCAGGATTCGTTATTAGGTAACTAGAACTAGTCCAATAAGAATACAAAACAGTTTTATATGTTTTATATCTATGAGTATTTCTAACCTATTTCCTGACAGCTTTGCGTTACATTATCTGATTTCTATACAGATAAGGTGATATTTCTTTGAAATGAAGGAAAATAACCTTGAGTATAGAACTGCAACAACAAAAAATATTTTCATTATCATTTAATCTGTTGTTTTCTTTAGGGATGCACCGATCTGACTTTTTCAGTCCCGATACCAATAGCGTTACCTGGGCTTTGGGTATCGGCCGATATCGAGTACCGATCCAATACCCGTGTTTAATTTATAAGCTGTATGCCTCACTGTGTGGACGTGACTGGGATCATTCTTTTATGTGTAAGGCAACATCAGGCTTTAATATTGCTAAATACATAGATATACATTTACTGAATTGTTATTTATTATTAAAATAAGAACTGGTAAGAAATCTTCAAAATGAACAGGAATCACATTCAGGTGTAAACCTTTTAAATGCAGCAACAAATTGGTCAATATTTAAACAGTAATTAATACTCCAGTATATAATGTATTTAAACATAAAATTGAATTGAATAGATTGGCTCCATCGTCACCGATATCTGATCGAGCTATTTGCGTCGGTATCTGTATCAGTGCATCCCTATTTTTCTTGACTAATAGATTAATCGCTTGGTCTATAAAAGGTCTGAAAATAGTGAAAAATGTTTCCTCAAACTCAAGGTGCTGTGTTAAAACGGCCTGTTTTGTCTGACTAGCAATCCAAAACCCAAATATATTTAGTTTACTATCACACAAGACAAAGACAGCCAGCAAATCCTCACAAGAGATAAGCTGGAACTAGAATATTTTGTTAGTTTCTAGGGGGGAAAACAGTTCACGGTTAATCAATTGTCAAAATAGTTGCAAATCAATTTTCTGTCAATAGACTAATTGATTTATTGTTCCAGCTCTAGTTGAGTGAACTGAGGATCCTGATAGCAGCTGCAACTCATCTTAAATTTGATCTAAACACTTATTTATGAATGCCTACTATATGTGGTTGATAGTAATATATTCGAGCAGCTGGGCGTAAATAATAAATGTGTTGGTCACAAATAGGGTTAGTAGAGTGACAGGCCTGGAGTGTGTGTAACACAGAAATGGCATACATGAGTGGTGCTGTTATCATGTAATTTGGATAAATCAATCCCTGGTCGGAGGAGCCCTGGTGGAGCAGAAGCATCATCATACAGTAAACAACATAACCAGGTATAAAGCCTTCTGGTGCCCTCTAATCAATACTCTCACAGTAGGCTGCAGGGTCATATAACAAGCTGGGACTACCCCGGACTCTACCATAACAATAATCACGACATGGATACTGATGCAAATAATACCTGACAGAAAATACACTGTATGGCCTATAAATAGTGCATAGTGTTATCACTATTATGTAGTCATATTATTTCTTTATATTAATGTTGTCTCTAAAGGTGGAGGCTTCAGATAAGCCCATTGGTTTTTTTGCCTCTTCCTGCACTGTACATTATTCATTTTTTTTGTTGTTATGTTGTATAGTCTTAAATTGTGCAAAACAAATAAACAAAAAAACATAAATAAAAAATGAGGAAAATCCATTCATCTTTTTCATATGGAGGCTTCAGATAAGCCCAGTGTTTTTTTTGCCTCTTCCTTCACTGTATATTATTCATTTTTTTTTGTTATGTTGTATAGTCTTAAATTGTGCAAAACAAATAAACAAACAAAAAAATAAACAAAAAAACATAAACAAAAAATTAGGAAAATCCATTCATCCAAAAACTGCATATTCTCAAATATTGGGATAATAAAGACACAAAGAAATACAGGCTATGTGGCCTGTTTGATAATAATGATGATGGAGGATGATCGGTGGTATAGCGCACTATAATAAACCGACCTAGATTAGAAATAAGAATAGAACACAATGCGGACATCGGCCATTGCCTTGATAAAACGTTGCATAAATAACATAAAGTATGTTAAAAATACACGTTTATGGAAAAAGGTTCTTGTTGTTTGAGTGGGGAAACCTGCCTTATAGTGTTGTTATGACGCGTGGATATGTCCGCATGCGAATAATGAAACCATTGAAGATGAGATGATTAAATTAAACACAATATATATATATATATATTTATATAAAATATATTACCTACCTTCAAATATTGCACGGTAAACGAGTTTGTCAAAATAAAAGCATCAGCCTGGACGGGTTTAATTCCCTATAATAAGACGGGCGCGCACATAAAGGGGGAGTGCGCGCTGACAGACTCGCCGCAGCAGCAGCAGCAGCGCGCGGGGGGGGGGGGGGGGGGGGGGGGGGGGGGGGGGGGGGGGGGGGGGGGGGGGGGGGGGGGGGGGGCACGAGCACAGATAGCAACCGTTGCTAACGTATAAAGCTAGCTCTGTGCGTAGCAACCAGCAACGCACTTCTTCTTAACAACACTTCTACTACTAATGAACACTCACCTCCACGCAGCTCCTGTGTGTTATTCAGCTGTCCTCCATGTATGTGTGAGGCAGCGGTGTCTTCATGGTGTTTCAGCGGTGTTTACCTGGCTGTGTGGCGGGGCACGGTGCGGCTGACAGCGGCTGACAGCACCGGAGACAACCGAGACATGAGAGCGAAGTGACAGCAGGCTACAAACCGCTCTCCTACAGCCGTTAGACTGGTAGAGGAGCGTTGCTAGGCTATAGGTAACGGCTAAACGAGTACTACTGTGTGTGTGTGTGTGTGTGTATGTGGAGGGGGAAGAGGAGGGGGGTTACAGAAGGTGCACTTTAGCACTTTCTTGAACTAAAGCGATGAGGTCATGGTTCAGTAGGGAGAAAAAGAATATGAGGTTGACGTCACCTCCAGCCAATCAGCGCAGAGGGCTCAGGGACTGGGTGACGTCAACGTTGTGATCCGCAGATTAAAGGGACAGTCCGGCTTTTTTTAAAGGAGACGCTGCAATCATAACAATGAGCCAGTACAGTCCCAGTGGTGCAAAAAAAGAACAAAAAAAACAACATCAACAAAGACAGATTACTTTTTTAAGCAAATTAGCGTTATATTGTGCTGATGATTATATTTTTAGTCAATAATCTGATATTTTTTGTCAATAAAAAATATTTTTTGTCAATAACCTGATATTCATTGTCAATAACCTGATATTTTTTGTCAATAACCTGATATTTTTTGTCAATAACCTGATATTTTTGTCAATAACTGGGTGACGTCAACGTTGTGATCGGCGGATCAAAGGGACAGTCCGGCTTTTTTTAAAGGAGACGCTGCAATCATAACAATGAGCCAGTACAGTCCCAGTGGTGCAGAAAAAGAACAAAAAAAACGACATCAACATCAACAAAGACAGATTATTTTTCATGCAAATTAGCATTACATATTGGGCTGCACGGTGGTGCAGTGGTTAGCACTGGCACCTCAGCAAGAGGGTCGCAGTTTCAAATCCGGCTTGGGGCCCTTCCGTGTGGTGTTTGCATGTTCTCCCAGCGTCTCCGGGTACTCCGGCTTCCTCCTACAGTCCAAAGATAAGCAGGTTAGGTTAATTGTTGATTCTAAATTGCCCGTAGGTGTGAATGGTTGTCTGTCTCTATGTGCCCTGCGATAGTTTGGCGACCTGTCCAGGATGTACCCCGCCTTCGCCCAATGTCAGCTGGAATCAGCTGCTCCAGCTCCAGCCCCTCCGCGATAAACGGTTGCAGATGATGAATTAGCGTTATATTGTGCTGATGATTATATTTGGTCATAATGATCCCTTACTGGAATGTAGCTTTGAGTTATTTATTTGTTTCACAAAGATTGCTAGAATAATATACAATGGCTGAATTGTTGGTGCCTTCAAATTAAACTCGTGAGCTCCTGTTTACAACATGGGAAGTTGTGTACACGATCTGCTTGGCTTTCAAGTGGTTAGGTCGTGAGACACGCTATGTCAATTCACTATGTTAATTCACTATGTTAATTCACTATGTTCATTCACTATGTATATTCTGTATTTCTATTCATTGTTTTATAATCTTTTTGTACACCTGTACCTCTGTATCTGAGCTTTGCTGCTTTGACACCTGAATTTCACCCCGGGGATTAACAAAGGTTCATCTTATCTTATCTTATCTAAGCAACGGCAATATTAACGTTACTGTCCGCGTCTAGAAGTCACAGAGGCTAACAATTTAGCAAGCTAGCAAGTGGGTAACATAATGCAGTAAATGCAAAGGCATAACGACAGAGGAAAAGGATTAAGAAGTTGAGAATATAAACATTTTCTTCAGACATGTTATATAATTACGAAGAATTACAATATACGACTAAAATTATAATATATTAACTTATTATGCACCGAAAAATTAACTTCCGTGGCCTCCGCCATTTCTGACAACATCCACAAACACATCACAAGTCGAAAAGTCAGAGCTTTCAGAAACTTTCCACCTACTAGGTTATGAATACCGCAAGAGGGGGGGCGTTCATATGGACTCTTCTCATGAATACAGTAAACACAACCCCATTTGAAGGCATCATATGTTCCTTCGTGTTAACCCAAAGTCTGGTTTCCTCACAGATGTTGCAACATCAGACATGTTTTATGATGATTTAATGGCCCTGCACACCCACACAGGTGCGTTCAATTACCCTGGCTGATTAGACCTCTAATTAGGAGGAAGTTGGGTGCAGCTTTCCTGGGATTTACATTATGTCACAAATCTACTAAACAGAATGATAGAGGAACTAACAGGAGAGTGAGTGGGATGTCAATCAAGCACAATCTGTACAGCTCACACAGCCCTGAGAAAAGCTCTGATCCGGGAACATGAGTGAAAACACCTGTGTGTGGGTGTATTATTGGTTTGTAGATCATGAATATTTCATATAATTCAAACATATTCTGATCTTTTATATGGTTTACAGAAATTAACATTGTTGTATCCACAGTATCACATTCGTAGCTACTAACCTAAATAAAACTGCTGTTATAAGTGGG